>NW_027185804.1:10027350-10078569 GCF_028583685.1 Petaurus breviceps papuanus
ACACACACACACACACACACACACACACACACACACACACACACACATATGAAACAAAGAAACTTAAGGCCCAAATCTTGTACTACTTGATGAAACTGGATAACATTATAACATTGGAGACTACCTATTTGCCAGGCTGGGGGTCCCCAAGGTGAGGAAGTGACATTTCTAGTGATCACAAATATGATTGGAACTTTGGCAACTAAAATAAAATTTCCATCTGGAAATATTGATGAGACAGCTACCATCTATGGTAAGCTTTGCAAAAGCTCTACATATATTTTCTCATTTGATCCTCACAACAGCCCTTTCAGGTAGATGTTATTATTATAATTTTCTCTTAAAAATAAGGAAATGAGCTAAGAAAGGGTCTGTGACTTGCCCTGGGTCACTGTTGTTGCTTGCCTTTTGTATTTGAAGAGGACCCAAATGACATCATAATGTCAGGGTCAATACACAGTATATCCAGCTGTGGCTGAACAGACCAATATGAGCTCAGAAGCTTCTTCCATGGATTGGGCAACGATAGTCTGCAGAACCATTTGGAATGGTGATGTCTCTAAATTTGCCCATCTCATGTTTCTTTTGAGCTACTGCATTTCTACTTGGCTTCTAGAATATAGTGGCTTCTTTGATGTGGGCATGCCATGCTGGACAGTCCTGTGCCAGTGTCTCCCACATCTCACAAATAATACCAAAGTTCTTCAGAGAGATGTTGAGTGTCCTTGTGTTATTCACTTCTTTTGACCTCTTCATAAAAGTCTTTTAGTCAAACGCACACTTGATATTTTAGCAACATGGCTAGCCCATAGGAGCTGTGTTTGCTGCAGTAGAATTTGAACACACAGCTACTAAATATCTGAGGTAAGGTTTAGCACAAGTCTGCCAGACTCTACTCCAGCTCTCCTTCCCCTGTTCTCCCTAGCTAACTCCAATAGCAATGTTGTTGGGAAATTCCCACACTTGGAATTTGAAGAGTAGGGGCTTTGGTTTTGGCTGTGACACCTAATGGGGCAACACTTCAACAAAATTAGATCACAGGTTCAATATCTGTCAAATGGGCTTCTGCCACCTTACCCATTTAATGTGAAAGGCATTCCATTCCATTCAACGGCATTTATTGAGGACATTCTGTGTGCCACTAACTCTGGTAGACATTGGAAATAAGACAACTCCTTCCTTCAAGGAAGTTAATACACATATATGTATGTATGAGTATATATGTTTTATGTGTGTGTATATACATACATATAGGTATTTATATGTACATATAAATTATACATACATGATATACATTATGATGTATTATACATATATAATACACATATAAATATAAAGACATGCTTTAAGAGCATTACTTTGACAGTTATTTAGAAATTGAATCAGAGTGCAGGCAACTAAGGAAAGGAACACCAGAAATGCAAGTGGGAATCATGTCGGGGAATGCCGTAAAAACCAAGCTAAAGGCTTTATATATTATACTATCAGCAATGGGGAGCTATTGGAGGGTTCTGAGTAGAGGAGCAAAATGGCCAGAATGCTATGTAGAGTTGTTGTTTTTTTAGTTATAGCAATGAGTTTGTGCTGATTTAAATGTGTCCTCACCTGGTCCCCTCTTGTGAACAATGAGGAGCATCTGTGACATGGCCCGGGCTCTAGATGCTGTGTGTGGCCTCAGCTAATTAAGAGCAGATGCAGGACCTTGACATAATTAGCATAGTGCTCTAATGAGTCACAGGCCATGAGGATGTTTATAGTGTTTTCTTAATGGAAATACATAGCAGATATGTTTTGAATTCAGGTCAAGGAACTAGATTCACTCAACATAATTGTGTTGTCCTTTGTATTGGACCTGCCTTTGGAAGGTCTTGTTCTTTCACGTGGTTTTAGTTGTGGAAATGGGTTTGTGTTGGCAGGAGACTAAAGGTAAGTACACCATTGTGGAAGGAGATGGGAAAGGTAGTCACGTGAGATGGACAGAACTGTGAACTTCTCTGATTCTTTTGGGATTGCTTTGTGGAGATGGTATAACTTCAGGAGCTGTTTATTATAGGATGAGACAGTTTGTTGGACTAGATATGGCCTTATATGGGGCACTCTAGTTTTCATATCAGTAACTTTAACCTGAGGGTCTCATGCCTGGAATGTACTTCCTTCTCACTTATTTCTCTTAGAATCCCTATTCTCCTTCAAGTTTAATTTCACTAACTACCTTTAGGGTCTTTCTTGATTTCCCCAGCTGCTACTGCCTTTGCCTCCACCTTCTTTCTTCCTTTCTTTCTTTCTTTCTTTCCTTCTTCTTTCTTTCTTTCCTTCCTTCTTTCCTTCCTTCTTTTCTTCCTTCTTTCCTTCCTTCTTTCCTTCCCTTCCTTCCTCCCTCCCTCCTCCCTCTCTTTCTCTTCTTTCTTTCTTTCTTTCTTTCTCTTCTTTCTTTCTCTCTTTCTTTCTTTCTATCTTGTTGTTGAGTTGTTTCACTCATGTCTGACTCTTTATGATCCCATTTGAGGTTTTCTTGGCAAAGATACTAAAGTGGATTGCCATTTCCTTTTACAGATGAGGAACTGAGGCAAACTGACTTTCCCAGGGTCACACAACTAGTAAATGTCTGAGAATGGATTTGGATTTGGGAAGATGAGTCTTCCTGATTCCAAACCACAATGCTCTATCCATTGTATCACCTACCTGCCCTGTCTATATGTATACGTATGCTTATTTATATGTATATACACATATACGTATAGTAGAAAATCCCAAAGGTCTCTTACAATTTTAAATCTAAGCTTCTATAATCTTGTTAGAGTGGGTTATTAAAATAGCTGGGGAAAGAGGTGATGGAGGCTTGAGTGGTGGGAATAGAGAGGAAGAGATAGAATTTTGGGTGGAGGATGAAAAAGAGATGAGAGTAAAATCCAACTTTAAATACTTTGAGCCTAGACTTCTTGAGAGGATGGTGGTGCTATCAAAAGAAAGAAGGTAGAAGGGTGACCATTTGGCAGGGGGGAGGAGCAGGATGAGGACAGTTTTGAACATGTTGAATTTAAGGTATTGGAAAGTCATCTACATGACTCAGCTGGCCCTTAGAAATGTAGGGTCTAGAGATTTGTAGGAAGATCATTGTCAGGAGTTTTGGATGCTTTGGGATTGAGAGGAGAAGATGGAGATGCATGTGCCCCATCAAAGAAGATATTCTCTCTATTTCCAAAGTTGCAAGAGGAAACAAGTGTCTGCAGGGCCATCCTGGGTATTTGGGAACTTCAAGTCACTTCAAGGATGGTGATTTTGACTGAGAAGTCTGACTTGAGAAGTCTTAAAGTAACTTGGGGATATTTTGTTTAGAAAAGAAATCACCCGGGGGAACATCTTGGCTGTCTTCAAGTACTCAAAAGACTGTCATGTGGAAGAAAGAGTAGATTTGTTTCATTTGGTCACAGACGACAGAACTTGGAAGTGTTGAAGAAGTAAATTTTGGCTTAATGTAAGGAAAACTTTTGGACTATTCAAAAGAGGAATGAGGTACTTCAGGTGATAGTAGGCTCCCCTTCATTGGGGTCTTCAAGCAAAGGTTGGATGACCCCTTGTCTGCTGTAGGGGATTTGCTTTTTGTGTATGTTTGTCTAGATGATTTCTGAGGTCCCTTCCAACTTGGAAATTATGTTATTTTGTGTACATGAAAAAAATATGGAGAGTCATTGGATCGTATTGAATGAGTCTGGATCTTTTGCATTTGAATAGTGATGATAATAATAGTAGGCATTTATACACTGCATTAAGTTTTGTAAAGTGGGGACAAGGAGAAGTCATCAAAGAGGGTAGGAATGGGTTCTGTCTTAGAAGGTTCACATCTTGAGAGCCAATAGACTGTTTACCAGCATAGAGCACCGCAGAGATGGGATAAAGAATGAGTGACTTAGAGAGCATGGTTTGGCCCAGGAAATGGTCTTGGATGACAGGCCCTGTCTGTTACGCATTATCATAGTGGCTTTCCCTGTCACCGTTTCCCATTTCCATGCCCTTGTAGGCCAGTAGCAGCAACAATCAGCTTTGTTCTCCAGTCCCAAGATTGTGGCTCACCTAATTTACTTGTCAGTTCAGAAACTCTGACGCGTTATGTCTACTTTGAAAACGTGACTTCTTCATGTAATGAGGTCACTAAAGGGGGAGACTTAGTGAGACTTGAAAAGAATTATGTTTAATTGCACGAGACAGGTGCATATTTTTTTAGATATTTTCTAGGCCATTGAATCTTATCATTATATTGGTGGTCTGCACTGAGCAAGCAAAGTTTTATATTTTAATCAACTGGCTCTAGCACCTTAAGCCCTATTTAGATGCTATCATGTGCTTTGCAAGGGTCATTAATCAATTAATTAATCAACAGGCATTTATTAAGTACCTGCTACCTACTGTGCTATGCTAGGTACAAAGAATGTAACTGTCTTTGCTCTAAAGGAGTTCATATAAAAGTCGGAGGGCTTTTTCTGACTAGCAAGGACCTTGATTGTCTCATTTGACACATGAGGAAACTGAGACCCATAGACCACATGACTTAGCCAAGGTCATCTGGACAGAAGAGTTAACAGAGCTGGGTTGTGAATTGAATTAACTAGCTGTGAGGTCTTAGATCAGTCAACTACCTTCTCTGGGCTTCAGCTTCCTCCCTTATAAAATAAAGGCATTGGATTTGATGACCTTTAAGCTTTCTCCTACTCTTAATGTATAATCCTCTGATTTGTAAGCCTGAAGTAATTAATAGCTCTAAAAGAAAGTAGAAGAAATGTCCTGTCAGTGAGGTCAGAGAATGGGAATTTCCCCAGCAAATTAAGGCTCAAATTCCGGATCTTCCCAAGCTGGTTCATCCATATTCCCACTAGAAACTCTGATTTACCTTCTGTTCTTCATCTAAAAGAGAGAGGTTTCCCAACCTGGGAAGGCCCTTTGCTCCTAGGGTGATACTTTAATGAAGCTTGATTGGACAGCATTTTCTTAACATGACTATCTGTTTATCTTGGTGGAAAACAGTCCTTTTCTCCTAAGGCCCATTTGTTCTTCAAGTCAGAGAAGAAATAATAATCGTGATACTAATAATATGTCAGTTTTAATCAGCATCATCTAACATGATGAGAACTGAACCTTCTTCTGCCTGATACATTAGGTACCCTGGCTTTATCTCCTTCTGCTCAATTGATTTGCTACCACTCAGCTGCTTGGCTCTTGTCATGCAAATTGTGGCATTTCTTCCCCTTTGACTGCAGAAGCTGAGATTGGGGCTAAAATCCAGTCTATCTGACCAGCTGCTTTGTCTTTCTTTTTCATTTTCTCCATCCCCTTTTCCTTTTTCCATCCCTTTCCCTTTCCTTTCTTTACTCTCACCTCCCTTCTCCTCCCTCTCTTTTTTCTTTCCTTTCCCTCCTCTCCCTTCCCTCTCTCTCCCTTCCCCTACCTTTTCCCTTCCCTTCCCTTTCCCTTCTCTTCCCCTCCCCTTTCCTCCCTTCTCTTGTCTTCCCCCTCCTCTTCCTTCTTCCCATTCCCATTCCTGTGCCCCTTCCTCAATGTCTCTCTCCTCCCTTACCCTTCCCTACCTTCCCTTGCACTTACTCTCTCTTTACCTTGTCCTTTTGCCCCTGACACTTGCTCCTTATTGTCCTGTTCTCAGTTGATAATATGCTAATAATAACCTGTAGAAATCCTTACAGGAAGCTCAGAACCACAGAAACAGGACAGAGAAGGCTCTTTCAGGGGTTTGATTCCTCCTGAGCCTGAGTCATGAATAGATATCAGGCAATAAACCCCAGGAGAAATTTTCCCTGCTCTTTGGAAGGGGCAGGGAAAGAGAATAAAGACTGGATATTTAGGAGAAATGAGTAATAGTGAGCATTGGAATATTTTACAGATCTTTGTGGGATTGCAGAGGGCATTTCAACAAAAGAATAACAGAACTAAGGAAGTGTGTATTTGTTTAGTCCTGGCACCTGCTATGGTTATGTAACAAATGGCCCCAGAGATGACTATTGGATTGTTTGATGTCCAGATTAGGGCTGGCAGGAGCTTCAGCACTGCTTCAGGAAAACAAACCAAAATGCAGCTGTCATTGGTAGAGAGAGAGAAGTTCATTAAGTAAGCCTCTGCCTTCGGTAAATGTATTGCCAGATTTCTAAGAGCATGACTTGGTTTACCAGAGTGGTTGCCTGGGTCTGTTTTCTCTGGTCTGCTTTCCCCAGCTGCAAGTCACTTTGCCAAAACATTGCTCTCCTTTGCCACTCACTATCTAGCTCAGAGACCTACAATAGCTGCCACCTGCCATTGCTACAGTCTAAACTATTCCAGATTTTCAGTGATCCAGACTCCACCCTACCTAGTCAACCCTTTGTTTCCACTAATCTTTTCCACTAATCCTCAAGGGAAATCTTTGCTCCAGTCAGATGAATCTCACATACACACATACCTTACTTATTCCCATCTCTGAGTCCTTGTTCCAATTGTCCCAGCACCTAGAACACCCTCCTTCCTTCTTTAATAATGTCTAGCATCTACTATACCTTTCTTGACCCAGATCAAGATCCACACCCCACCCGGACCCTCCTCCAGAAAATGCATCAAAATGCTGATGTTGGGAGTGTAGACAGGTCACAGTGTCTGAGATTCAGGGCTAGGAAGGACCATCATAGTTATCTACTCCAATCATCTCATTTTACAGATAAGGAAAATTAGGCCAAGAAAAGTTAAGTGAATTGTCCAAGGTCACGCTAGTTTTAAGCAACAAGTTTTAAACTCAGGTCCTCTGATTCTAAACCCAGCAATCTTCTGCTTTATCATCCTATCTAACTGCCATTTCTTCAGAAAAGTGCCATTGGTTCTATTTCAAGTGTTTTTCTCTTAATTGCATAAATCTCTCAATATGAATAATGATACCACTTTAGCTTTTCAAAGCACTTTGAGGCAGTCGTGTGTGATCTCTCATGGCTTCTAAAGACCATTCTGAAATAGGGGTGTTTCAAATAATAACAGCATTGTTGGAATAAGTGCATAGCCTCCCAGGGGAATTAACTACTTTGAAAGGAATGACTGTTATGTTTGTTAAAAAGAATCAATATTTTAAAGTCAAAACTCATAAAATTAAAGGATTTCATTGTTGGAAGAAGCCTCAGAAAAGACTTAGTCTGATGTTTACTGGAGCAGGAATCCCTCAAATATTCTTAACAAGAGGTCACCCAAATTCTGCCCAACCTGGAAGATTCTGACCATGATGTGATAGATGGAGAGGTTCTGGATTTAACATCACAGGACTTGGGTGGGAGGCCTTTCTCTGCCATTTATATTACCTTGGCCAAGTAACTTGACTTCTGAGACTCAGTTTCCTCATCTATAAATTGAATGGATTTTATTGGATGATTTCAGGATCTCCTTCCTGCCCTAAATATATTCTACTAAGATCTCAAAGTTGATCTCAAGGCAGCCCATTCTATTTCGATTAAATTTAACAAAGACTTACTATGCATAAGTCATCTTGCTTACCAAAACAAAAATGAAACAATCACTGTCCTCAAGGAGCTTATAGTTTAGTGGCGGGATACATGCTTATTATTAAGTAAATGCAAGATAATTGGAAGAAGGAGTGAACATTACAAGCAGAGGGAATTAAGAAAGAGTTTTTGTTGGATGTAATAGAATACTTGACCTGAGCCTTGAAGAAAGCTAAGAATTCTGAGAAGAAGGAGCACGGAAGAAGAGTGTTCCAGGCATGGTGGACAGTCTGTGCAAAGACATAAACATGGCAGATGAAATGCCAAAATTAGGGAGGATCCAGTAGGGAATTTTATTAGCTAGATTCGACGTCCAGGATTGAGCCAAATTTTGAACACACTCTTATCAATGTCCCTTAAAGTCTTCAATATAATTCAATAAATTCTTTAAGAACACCTGCTATGTTTAAGGAATGGTACAAGGCACTAGGGTTACATCATAGTCCCTGCCTTCAAGGTGTGACCTCCATTTTTTGGACCCTTAGTCTCTCTCTTTTTTTAAAAGCAATTGGGGTTAAGTAACTTGCTCAAGTTTACACGGCCATTTATTTTTGTGTGGGTGCCGAGTATCTGAGGCCTGAATCGATCCTGGGTGTCCCAGTACCAGGGCCAATGCTCTTACTCACTGCACTACCTGGCCGCCCCACCATGTCTCCTCTCTTAAGGCAACATGGGATTACATCTACTTTTTGGCTGCCTGGTCACTCTGTTGTATCATCTTGATCTTGAGATACATGAAAATACCAAAGTGTTTTCATTTTTCCCAGCATGAAACAGATTAAGTATTTTAAGGGCTGTTATATGGAAGAGGAACTGGATTTGTTTTGCTTGGACTCAGGAGGCAGAATTTAGAGAGGAAGGTGGAAGGAAGCTGCAGAGAGAGTCAGGTTTGAACTCAATGTAAGGAAGACTTCTTTACAACTTGAATTGTCCAGAAGTATAATGGGCTGCCTTGGAAAGTGATAAGTTCCCTCCTCAATGAAACTTTGTCAGGGGTATTATAAAAAGAATTCTTAGTCAGGAACTGATCAGTCTCAGTGACCTCCAGGATTGTTCCCAGATGTGAAAGACTCTGCTTTTGTGAAAGGACTTCCATTTCAATCTGGAGCAAGAGGTTATATGACAAGTATACAGCAAAATCTGTTTTTACTGTCTTCTTTGAACAAAGGTAGTAACATTACCGGAATGTGTACAGACTCCATGGTGACTACTTTTAAGGAAACAACATTCATTTGGATGCTTTAATCTCTTTTAGTCAAAACATGAGCCTTTTTTTTTTTACATTAAACTTAAATCTTCCTGTACTTACTGCAACTGTACAGGATCTAGAACTTAAATGGATCTTGACATCATTTAACCCCACCTAATATATGAGGACAGGTAGGTGGTGCCGTGACTGGGCTTGGAATCGGGAAGACTCATCTTCATAAGTTCAAATCTGGCCTCAGATACTTACTAGCGGTGTGACCTCAGGCAAGTCACTTACCCTTGTTTGTCTCAGTTTCCTCATCTCTAAAATGAGCTGGAGAAGGAAATGGCAAGCCATGCCAGTATCCTTGGCAAGAAAACCCCAAACGGGGTCAAAAAGAATTGGACACATGACTTAAATGGTTGAAAAACAAAATCCTATTCTGTAGATAGAACTTTAACCAAAAGAAGTGAATCCAGGAGACAATGGTTACCTAGAGAGAAAGCAGAAGAGCTGGGATTGGAATCACTTTGCTTAGACTTTTCTATTGCTTTTGATTTTGGTCTTACTTGGTATCACAGTGTAGAAGGTCCTGGGGTCACTCCCCCTCCCCCCTCCTCTTATGAAGTATTCCCTTCAGTATATCAGAGGGAAAGGAGAAGAGTTGAGTTCTGTGCGTATATTTTCTAAGATTTCCTGAATGAAGACCACAAGCCAGGGCAGAGGAAATGAACAAATGAACACAGCAGGAAGCACTTATTACTCTGTGCCAGTCATGGTGGAGACACAAATAAAGAAAGTGAGACAATCCCTGCCCCCTCAGAACTTGTGGCCTTATAGTGTTATAGTCTAATAAAGGAAGGCAGAGCATGTAAGGGAATGGTGGGTAGTGGGGGGGTGTTCAAGACTGGGAAGTAGCAATGAGGGGGAGCAGAGCCACAGGATGGTTGACTGACATATCCTTTCAGGGACTGGTGGTATTGATTTGCTTACTGTTCCTAGAACTAGAGATGGAAAATTAGTGAGTGAGTGTGTGTGTGAGTGTGTGTGTGTGTGTATGTGTGTGTGTGTGTGTGTGTGTGTGTGTGTGTGTACAAAGGGCAACAGCATGGGATAAAGATGACTGGAGGGTAGAAGCATGTTGGGGTCTGGCTCAGATTGTCAGATTAAGGCTGGTTTTGGAGAACTCTGACCATAGGGTACTCATTTGGGTCTTCTATGTAAAGAAATTTATTGGCACAATGGGTTTCCAATAGTTATTTATAAATTGATCCTTCCATTCTTTAAATTGTGATCTTCCCAAGGGCAGCAACTTGTCAACTGGTGCAAGTCTCATCTTGTACTTCTCTGAATACTGGGGTAGCTCTGGGATGTCACCAATGTGGCTATTTGCTCCACTGGTGGGGAGATTGCAGCCAGTCGTGATTCTTGTCTATATGTTGTAATAAATCTCTCAAAAATCTACTCAGTGCACTGGGGGGTCTGCCTGATTTTTAAGATTTTGTGGAGACCAGTGTCACATTTAAGTTGCTCCATCTCTCTTCTCTCTTCCTTTTCTCTTCTTTCCTCCTTTTCCTCTTCCTCCTCCTCCTCCTCCTTCCCTCCCCCACACCATTTTTTCTAGTCATACATATCCTCAATGATGGATTTATACTACTCCCAACATTACAATCAAAGTCTTTCCCCAGCATACATACCTGCAGTGACTTTTGGGATGGTTGAAATTTTTCTTTTTGAGATTCTATTCCATTATTTGTAGCCATATGGGAACCAGGGGAGAATGGGAATACTCGTGTTGACAGAGACAGAGTTTTGCCTTGGGAAGCAGCTTAGGATCTTTGAAAAGACACTGTTTTTTTCATGTGATCCAGCACACATTATTTAGTTCTGGGTCCAGCTTCTTGTCCATCTGTAGTCCCTGACCAAGATATACATTGTAATAGATGAACTCAGTGGGCTGCCCTTGCATTTGACATGTTGTTGCCTAGGTAACATGCATTGTAACTAATGAGTATTTAATAAATGTCCATTGAGTTGAATTTATTGAATTAGTTAGTGGTTATTGAATGAATAATTTTGTCACAATAGCCCTATATCACGCATGGGTATCATACATATTGTTATCCCTATTTTACAAATGAGGAAACTCATACTCAGAGTTTTTCTGATTTATTATCATAGTTCCATAGATCTGGAATAGGAAAGCAGGCAAAAGTTCAACTAGTCCACCCATGCCCCCATTTGTAGATGAAGAAACTGAAGCCCAAAGAGGTTAGATTACCTACCCAAGGTCATATAGGTCATAAGTGGTAGAGATGATGTGTCTAATTGCTGGCAGAGTAAGGACCTTCAGCAAGTCCTTTGATTCCAAACTCAACCCTTTCCCCACAAATAGGAGGTATTTCAGAGCAGTTTTCAGGCTCTAAGCAATAGAATAAAATAAAAAGTCCCTTCCTTCCCCACACAGTATAAAGGAATATAATACCTTGTTCTATCCCATATCAACTCCTAGTTTCAACATAATGCTTACTGAACATAGCGAGGAGACCCAGATAAACTCAGACTCTAGGCAGGGGACAGTCCACACTGAGCACAGTGGGGAGCAAATGGTAGAAGGGAAAGGCCTGAATAAGCTCATGGTTCATAGCAAGACTCACTTAGAACTTTTCGTCTGAGACACATTGGGCCCTGGAAGGTCACTAATTTTTTCAGTCCCTGCAGGATGTTCTTGTGAAGGGTTATCATAGAAACCAGTAAGTGCAGGAGGAGAGAGAGAGAGAAGTGGTGCCCCAAGGACACCCAGAAGGGCATTAATATCAGAGCTTGGAACAGTGTATATGGGTTGCTGTTCTTGTTAATGGCCTCTGAGGATCTCACTAGAGAGCCATGGGGAGGAGGAATATATGTGTGTGTAACACATATAGGTGTGTGTGTGTGTGTGTGTGTATAATTATATATACACACATATATATATATAAGATGTATATACACATTCTTCAAATCTTTAAATGCATATATATATATATATACATATGTATATGTGTGTGTGCATACACAGATATGTTTCGAAATTCCACATAGAGATCTCTCTTTTCTCATCTTCTCTCCCCTCTCTGTCCCCCCTCCACCTCTTCTGGAATTTAAAGCTCTTTCAAACTTGCTCCCTCCCTCCCTCTATGGTTTTCTTACATATTACGCCCCTCCATGCTCTTTATGGAACAGTGATACCAGCCTCTTCATTCTTCCTCACACATGAAGCTCCATCTCCAGACTTTGCCTTTTCACTTGCTCTCTCCTGTGCTTGGAATGCCCTCCCTCATGATCCCCATCTTGTAGAATCCCTGATTTCCTTCAAGATTCAATTCATCATCTTTTTTTCTATTATACTATGTTATGGAAATACTTGTTTTATTTCATAAATTAAAAAGAAAAAAAGAGGGGAGAAAGATTTAGTTTAGGAGTCACTTCCTGCTGGAGGCTTTTTGCCTCCCGCTTCTAAGCTGTCCCACCTTTCAAGCTGCCTTGCTTCTTCTTTATCTTGTCTATATTGTTAATGTGCATATCAAGCATGTAATGAATGATGTAATGGATATAGATAGAGAGGGTCTTGGAACTAGGAAGACCTCATTTAAAGTACTGCTGCTGATGCCTACTGACCATGTGACCCTGGATACCTAAATCTCAGCGCTCAAAGCCTCTGAATTATAGAGGACGTCCATGTTGCCTTTCCTCTTCAGATGGGAGCTCTTTGGGACAAGGTCTTTTTTGATTTTTATTTATGTCCCTATCACCCAGCACAGCGGTGACATGTAATAAGTACTTGAGAAATGTATGTTGTTTAACTGATTGATAGCCCCAACCCAGGTGGAGATATTGGGATGAAGTAAAGCCTTTGGATTTCTTATTGTGAAAGGTATGAGATGAAAGGGGGACCGATAGACTTCAATATTAGAGGCTGAAACCCTTAGGGAACTTCTACATCTGAGTCAGAAAAAGCCTTTCTTCACAAACTGAGTAGTTTTTTTTTTTTCCATCAAAACTGAAATAACTGAATGAAACATGGAACAGATCAAAATCTGCCAAGGAATATGGAGTAGGTTTGCCATGGCACATTTCCAGTTCTGTTTTCATTTTGTGACCAAATGAATGGCATCTAGGTAGAGCAGTGTGGTCTTATAGTCAGAAAGACTCAAGTTCAAATCCATCCTCAGATACTACCTGTATGATTCTGGGTAGGTCAATTAACCTCTGTCAGCATCAGTTTCCTCAATAGTAAAATAGAAATAATAAAAGCACATATATTGCAAGGTTGTTGTGAGAATCAAATGAGATAACATTTGTAAGGTGCTTAGCACCATGTCTGGTACACAGTAGGCACCATGTAAATGCTTTTTCCTTTAATAGCTGTACCCCTGTAAGACTGAATGATATCACTATTCCCAGAGAAGCAGCAAAGATGGCGGGAGGGACCCCTGAGGCACTTGGGTGAAAAGCTGGGGGATGCTTGGCTGGGTTTTTATAAGAGATGATCATAATGATCTAAACATAGGTTACCCCTTCCCCTAGGCTATACCCTTTAAATTTGAAATCTCATTGATCCCCTTGGTGGAATTAGAACTAGATGAATGTGCATGGTCCAACCCAGAGTACAGTCATTGATGGGTGCAATGCCAGTGTGTCAGAAAGTCTCTAATAGCATCCCCCAGAGATCTGTATAGGACCCTGTGTTGGTTAATGACTTTTTTCCCTAAATAAGCTATTTATAATAATCTAATAATTATAGCATGTATGCTTGTTAATATTGCAGATGACAGAAAATTGGGAGGGATCACTAATACACTGAATTGTAGAGTCAGGATCCAGATCAATTCAGTTCAGCTCAGTAAGCATTTATTAAATGCCTATTGTGTGCTAGGAAAAGTGCTAAGTGTTGTAGATGCAAAGACAAAAATGAAATAAATTAGTCCCTGGCTGAAGGAATTTGTATTATCATGTTTGAAAAAAAAAATGTAACCTGATAAGTCAATAATATACACATATGAGAGAGGGGTGTGTGTGTGTGTGTGTGTGTGTGTGTGTGTGTGTGTGTGTGGAGAGGAGGGGAGGAAGGGAAAGGAAGAGAAGGGAAAGAAGAGGAGAGACAGACATGGGATGGAGGGATCTGAAGCTTTGAAATTGAAGGAGTTGGTGTCTGAGTGTCTCATGCTAGACTGAGACCTATAGTGAAGGTAGCTCCAGGCTGGCTGATGCTTCATCTCTTCAGACCTGGCTGTATTTGTTGTTGTTGTTGTTGTTTTTTAAAGAAATTGGGGTTAAGTAACTTGCTCAAGGTTACACGGCCAGTTATTTCTGGGTGGGTGCTAAGTATCAGAGCCCAGATTTCGATCCCGACTCTGGGGCTGGTGCTCTTACTTGCTGTGCTACCTGGCCACCCCTGTTTTTGGTTTTAAAATGTAATCATATGCCATTTGGAAGGCTGTGCAAGGTGATGAACCTGACTTTGGTTCTCAAGAATATATTCTGACATATTTCTGTTGCATATGCTGACAGACACCAAGGATGTTTCCTTGTTTTTTTTTAACTGTTTCCCTCTCTTTGTTACAAGAGAAAGCTCACTGGGGAGAAGGGGTGAAAAGCATATTGGGTTATGACTGTTCTGCAAAATCAAAACCATCATTAAAAGTTTTTTAAATTAAGTGGTTAATGAAATCAAAGAAATTCTGGTTGTTTAGTTCCTCTGTCACACATAAGGATCAGAAGAAAAGGGGGATTGCTATTCCTGGGAGTTTGGAGGGAGCCTTGCATAGAAATATTAAAACATAGGCAAAGAACAGTGGCATAGAGTTGCTTACAGTATAATATAGATGAGAAAAGTACCATACATCAACAGAATGACTAATGGGAAGGACTAGCTCAATCTTTGTCTTTGAGCTTTGGCCAGATAGACTTTTTCAAAGCATTCACCTTCCTAAGAGATTAGGAGGGGGATCTTCTTTCTGAAATGTAAAAAATAACTAACGTGGTATCAGTACTGGTGGACTATGTTGGTGTTCTGATTTTAGAGTGCTTGCTAAGCAGAAATGAACTGTTTTAATATTCTGAAGATATTAGTGTTCTTACCAGAGGGATGCTTTGAGAATAAGGGTGATTAAAGTGGGGAAAAGTTCACAGACTGAGAGTTAGTGTGATGAATCCTGACTCCACAAATTATTATCTTCATGTATTTGAGCACACATCTCCGAACTCGTTTCCTCAGAGAGAGAGAGACAGAGAGACAGAGAGAGCTAGCTATTCTACTTGATTGCAAAAGACCCCTGTTAACTTTCCAAGGTATAGTGGATGGAGAGCTAGAGTAAGAGAGCTGTGCCTTTGTGTCACCCTCGGAAGTCACTTTGTACCTCAGTTTCTCTATCTGTAAAACTGCGAAGCTAGACTAGATGATTTCTAAAGTTCCTTCCAGCTGTGAATCCCTGAGTCTCAGATTGATTTTTCTAGTGAAGGAAGTTGCTAATGGGATACTTCTCACACCCCCTCATTGTCCTTGAACTCCCAGCCTTTTCCTCCATTTCGTTTGCAGAGTACTCCCTTGGCTAAATGAAAGCTAGCCATACTGTGGAGTTAAGTTCTCTATGAAGAAGAAACATTTTTGCCTCAGAAAAAATCTGAGACCAGTAGCTGCATATGTTTAGTTAATGTTCTGCATATTTTATAAATCCTCTTAACAGGGAATTACTTTCCCCATGCCAACTGCTGGCTAATGCTGCTGCTGTGATGACAGATAGCGACCCAGCCCTGGCAGACAGATCTTTACAGAGCAGTGACCTACCGGGCCACTGGATGTAGGAAGCAGATGAGTTGGCAGTGGCTGCAGGTGCTGTTATGAGCACCAGGGCTTAACTCTTTCTAGGCTAGCCATGCCTACTGCCCGGGGGGAGCCCTGGCCTGGACAATTGCCACCCCCCACATACACACACCAAAACTGGAAGATTCATGAAGGTCTTGGGGAGTGCAAAGGCTGGCATCCATTGAGTCCAATGGGAGGATTATTGTGGCATATTGCCATTCCTCTAATGATTTTTAGCCTCAACTTGGAAGTAAAGAGTTAAATTTGATCTCTGGCTGTAGCTAGGTTCCAGTATTCATTAGCTTTCAGACCCTTGGCTTTTGGGCTTTCCTTTTAATTCTTCTGATTAAAATTCTCCAGCTTCAACCTTCCTTTTGTTCTCCCTGTGGCTGGCACATGCCTTCTTGTCAAAAGGGAGGGTGGAGAATTCAGGCACGGAATTGACTTTCAAGCTTTGCCTGAGCCCAGCGAGTAGAGCCTGCCTTAATGCAAAGTAGTGGTGTGGGTCTTCAAGGCTGCTGGACCCACCTCATTAGAGGGTCCTTTTGTTCCTTACCAGCTCCATGTCTAGTCCTCCAATGCAAGGCACTCTGTAGTTACATCTTGCCCCCCGCCCCTGCTGCCCAACCTTTCCCCTCCAGGCACTGGACAGAATGCCTTAACAGAGTTTAAGGGCACAGAACTCTTAAGTAGTAAGGTAGGTACCTAGGTAGGTCAGTTATGGAGAGATAGTGGGATCATTTCATGTCTCTGGGCCTCAGTTTCCTTATCTGTAACATGAGAGTGTTGAACTAGATGATTGCCAAGGTCCTGTGCATTTCTGACATTTTTTGATTCTATGATTATGACACTGGGATATCTCCACATAGCAAAGTGAGCATTCATATAGTGCTTTAAGGTTTGCAAAGTGTTTTGTACCTGTTATATCATTTGATAGGTATGGATCCTGCCCTAGCAACCCTTATGGGGGTGGGTAGTATTGAGGGGTTCTTCCATCTTTCCTGTAGGTTACTTATTATAGTAAACTCTCAGACTAAGGTTAAAATCAATAGTAGAGACACTGGGTTGGCCTAGAAGCAGTTGGCAGGTAGCCCAAACTGACTTCCAACTTGAGTCATTTAAACTTCTAATACCTCAACCTAGATGCTCCTTGCCCTGTTTGCCAAAGGGCAGAGAGAAATTGGGTATATCTCATCTGACTAGGATTTCTATGGAAATGAATCCTGGCTCAGGAAAGGAAGCTCATAAAAATGACTTTGGCAAGGGGAATTACCATGGAAAAATGGGCCATGGGAGAGAGAGGAGGAGTTCTAAATTGGAAAGCCAATGTGGGATGCTGAAAGTGAGGCAATATTTGCCACCCATCTGGGATATGGACCACATTCACTGTCAGACAGCCCTAAAGGGAAGAAATCCACTGCCCTGTTGCTGCACAATGAGCCGGTGTTTTGGAAATGAGAAGAGAATACCATACTCTAAGGGAAAGGTGGGGCAAAGTTTAGGGGTACTTCTTAACCTTCCATATAGGGATGGCTCATAAAGGAAAATGGATTTTAGGAAGCTCTCCTTCCCTTCCATTAGCACTTCTCCTAATCTTTCCTTTCTACTGTGCAGTTCCCTCATGCCTTGGCCATTTGGTGCCCCCTAACTCCCTAGGGCTGGATACTTCACCATGTGTCTCACAGTCTTGCATATAATTGGCTTTCTATAATGTTAATATTGAAAAATTACACATGGTTTGAAAGTCAAAAATGGTCTTAATTTTGTTAAATATTTTTGAGAAAATTAGTAATTTTACAGAGCTAAATTTTTTTTCAAACTGCCTACGCCTAACATATTTGTGGTGCTTGCATCTTAAAAAAACAGTTTAATGATTCTCTAAGTAGTAGTAGTCTTAATTATTACGTAGTCAATTCAGTTGTTGTTGTTCAGTCATTTTTAGTCATGCTCAGTTCTTTGAGACCCCATTTGGAATTTTCTTGGCAAAGATACTGGAGTGGTCCTTCTGAAGCTCAATTTACAGATGAGGAACTTAGGCAAACAGGGTTAAGTGACTTCCCCAGGGTCACACAGCTAGGAAGTGTCTGAGGCTGGATTTGAACTCAGGAAGGTGAGTCTTCCTGATTCCTAACCCACTGCTCTATCCACTGTGCTACCTAGCTGCCCTTTTTCTCCTCTTTTACCCTTTCAGCAAAGATGGGACGCTGGAAGAGGTACAACTCTCACGGGAGCCTGAAATTGGAAGACACAAGACCTGGATTCTGTTTCCTAGCACTTAGAGCTGATCAAGCTAGGTAGGGTAATAGATTTGGAGTTCAAATCCTGCCTGAGTTATGAACTTTCTCTGTAGTATCCCTGGCAATTGGTAATCTAAGCTCTCCATGAACACTTCCAATGACAGGTAAGCCACACCTTCCCATTCACTTTGGGATTGCTCTAATTGTTAAGATTTTCCTTACATCAAGCTGTTCAATTGTATCTGCCCCAGATACCTGGCAAGCCATCATGCTGGCCCATCTCTTCATCCCACACATTCTTCTACCTCTTATTTAGCAGTAATCAAATCAATAGTATGATTGCTTCTGGAAAACTATAACCAGTGAATGCTCTATAGCTCCGTTTGCCAATTTTTGTGCATTCCCAGACCCAGACATCCTTTTCTGACCATCATTTCCTTATATGGGTTGTATTTCCCTAATAGTTCCTTCAGGGAGAGACTATCTTACATTAGTATCTATACTCTCTAGCACTGAGCACAGCATCTGACTGATAGTAGGTGATTAATACATGCTTATTCATTCATTCATTCAGCCAAGTTCTATGCTACTTGGCTGCTACCCTTCAAATAAAATTGAAAACAGTTATCATGCTTGCAGAATCTTTTCTCCAGGCTAAGAAAACTCAGTTTCTTCATTTATAAGATAATGAGGTAGACCACACGAATGAATGAAAGAAGATTTATTAAGCACTCACTATGTATAAAGCAGACTTCATCAAGGCAGGCCTCAATAGAAAAGAGACCTGGCTTGACTTCCTATGATTTGGTGTTCCTCAAGTCATCAAAGATCTGTGATTTCTGCCCATTTATCCAGATCACAACCTATCATTATTTGTAGATAAGTACCTGAGGGACTGAGAGATTAAGTGACTTGTTCATGGTCAAATAACTGGTAGCTTCAGAGATGGGATCTGACCCCAGGCTTTTCTCCAAGTTCAATATTCCATCCACAATGCATCTCTGTACTTCCTCAAAGTGTAATTTCTAAAATATGCCTTTTAAGAAAAGTCACCTGAAAGCAAACATATAACAAAACCTTATTGGAAAGGGGTGACCTATTATCCTCAGATTCTGTCACAAAAGCAGATGCCCCCCACCACCACCTCTGGTAACCCATGCCATGTAGAGAAACCTAACAAATACTCCTCATCCCATATGTAGATTGGCCAGGGACTCTGAGAATGAGTTATTTGGGTCATGATATTGAAATATTATCTTATTTACCCATTTGAAAAAAAATATCCTTTTGGAAAGTAAGGACCTTACTAGGAAAGAGTAAATGTATTTGCTAAACTCCTGTATTCCAAAGGTAGTAATTATTCACGCTCACTCTCTTCAACCCCTCCCCGTTAAATAAGGTGAAGGAACGGAGCAGCTGCAGTCGCTGGCCCTGGTGCCTATACAGATTTTGTACGTTCAGAAGCAATTAATCATCAGCTTGAGAGGGAATTTCGCCAAGCAAAAGGTGAACCCTCTAGCTGAACTTGTGACCCTAAAGCCACAAAGAGAAATGGAAATACACCTCCTGAGCTGTTCAGATACCCCCTTTGACTCTTTCCCTTCCCCCATAACCCTAATATACTTCCAATCCACATCCAAAGCAGTGATTCATGTTGACTGAAAAAAATGTCAGATCATTGGCACCAGCCAATTATTTGGGTCCACTTCAGGGCCAGCTGTGGTTAGCATGGCAGACACCTGCACCAGGCAAGGCTCTCATTCTTCCAGCAGGCTTTTTCTTCTATTAGCACTCCATTGGGGAGATCCTGCCATGCCATGGGTGAGCAGTCCATTATGACTGGAATAGATTTGGCCTTTGTCCCAGCCACAATCTTTACAGGCATGGTGGCATAGTGGATAGGGCAATGGTCCTGCAGTCTGGAATTCTGGATTCAAATTCAGCCTCTGACTGAATTTACTATATAGTAAAGGCAAGTCATTTTGCCCTTAGGCTTGTGAGTTTTGTTGTTTGGCAATTTTTCAGTTACGTCTGACTCTTTTTGGCCCCATTTGGTGTTTTCTGGGCAGCGCTTTGCCATTTCCTTCTCCACTTTATTTTACAGATTTATAAACTGAAGCAAACAGGATTGAGTGACTTGCCCAGGGTCACACAGCGAGTAAGTGGCTGAGGCCAGATTTGAATTTAAGATGATGAGTCTGGCACTATATCCACCGTGCCACCTTGCTTGCCCAAATCTCTAAGCATAAATTTATTCATCTGTAAAATGGGTATCAATGTGTCAATCAACAAGCATAGGCATTAAGAGATACAAAGACAAAAGTCAATGTGTTCTACCCTCAAAGAGTTTACATTCAATATCAGGGGAGATCCTCCCATATGTGTAAGTATGTTGTTAAATTCAAGTTCAATAAATATTTTTAAGCACATCCTATGTGCCAGGCACTGTACTAAGTACCAGGGACATAACTAAGACAAAAAAGATAGTCTTTGCCCTCATGGAGCTTACAGTCTAGTGGGGGAAGATAGACCACAAAAGGGAGGTGCAAAGGAAAGAGGAAGGTGGAGGGAGGAGAGAAGACCACACCAGGGCACATGACGTTCTATGGAGTAAAACAAAACAGCTATTATTGATAAAGAAGGAAGACCTACCTGTAAAGTTCTGAAAGTTTGGGTTGTGTTTGTTTATCCTTCTCAAAGATGACCATGGCATCAGGGAGATGATGATGTGACTTGCAGTTGACTTTGATTTGAGTGAGGGAGGGT
The DNA here is from genome assembly GCF_028583685.1 of Petaurus breviceps papuanus. Lineage (NCBI taxonomy): Eukaryota > Metazoa > Chordata > Mammalia > Diprotodontia > Petauridae > Petaurus > Petaurus breviceps. The sequence goes on from NW_027185804.1 coordinate 10,047,907, forward strand.
GGTGCAAGGTCACCAGGCTCACTTTCTCCTCCAGAGCCATTTAGATCCAGTGACCAGATATTCATCAGGATGACTGGAGATGATCCAGGATGCAATGGGAGACCCAGGCCCTTTTAAGTTAAGGCCTTAAGGGATGTCCCCTTTAATTAGAAAAAAAAATCAAGCTGGGAGGGAAAGACCTTCAGGGTTGCTGTTCCAAAGAGAAACAGTCTTCATTGACATTCACTCCAAGCTAGGAGGGCCCAAATCTTCTATAAAAGAAGATTTGGGGAGGAGCTACTGTCCCACACTCCAGCCCTCCAATCAGAGGAGAGAGGCAACAAGAGGGAGTTGGGAAGGTGTTGGCAATCTGGGGCTGGCTATGAGTTAATCAGCGAGATTATGAGATTTCAGGAGATCAGTTTATCCTGGGGGAAGGCATGATATTCCTTTGAGTTGAAACTAGGCAGAGCTGCTGATGGGGAATGTAGAGATACTAGAAGGTATAAGGTAATAGAAAATAATTTTGAGGTAGAGAGGGCACTAGAATCTGGAGGAGTCAAGAAAGGCATCCTATCTTGAAGGAAACTAGCAAGTCTAAGAAGTGAAGATGAGGAAAGAGAGTATCCCAGAGAGAAAAATACCACCGTACCTATCTTACAGGGTTTTTCGTAAGGATCAAATGAGCTATAAAGATTCTTTGCAGACTTTTGTAAATGTAAATGAACAAATAGCTTATTTTGGGGCAGCTAGTTGGTGCAGTGGATAAAGTGCTGGACCTGTAGTCAGGAAGACTCATCTCCTTGAGTTCAAGTCTGGCCTCAGACACTTACTAGCTGTGTGACCCTGGGCAAGTCACTTAACCCTGTTTGCCTCAGTTTCCTCATCTGTAAAATAAACTGGAGAAGGAAATGGTAAGCCACTCCAGTCAGTATCTCTGCCAATAAAACCCCAAATGAAGTCCCAATGAGTCAGACAAGACTGAAACGACTAAACAATGATAAAAGAACCAGTATGTGCTGGCTCCAACACATCCGTGTTTACAGAGAACAAAACTGAGACAGAGACAAGTGACAGAGATGGGATTTGAACTCAAGCCTTCTGATGTCAAATTCAGCACTCTTTTCACTGTATCCTATTGTCTTTGAATAAAGACTATTTACATTCAAATAGGTCCATTAGAAATATCTGTCCTTGGTTCCTTTATTTGACAAGTTATGATCAAGGGGTATTCCATCAAACATGGCGGTTCATGGGCTCTGGCTTTAAAGGACAAAGCAGAAGCAATGGGCTGAGGCTCCCATTGTGCCTTTCAGCACTAGGTTTGAAATGTGGGGAATGTGACGCTGTTCCAGAGGCTGTTAGGCCTCTTGTAATTGGCTTAAAAATTGAGAAATTAATGTAGTGGAACCTTCTTGAAGGTGCCATAAATAAAAGACAGAGGATCCGAAGATTGAAATGTACCTGCAGTTATGTTAATTATGATTAATTGTCACTCTTAGAGGTTTTTGAAGGAACTAGTTATTAACCATGAACCATAATTACTGTATGCCAGTGAATATACATGATGCTAAAGACAGAGCAGGCTTTTTGTTATCACGGAACATTTTGAACATTGAATTGATAATTATTTGACATGTTGGAAGAAAACCCAAATCAATCCAATTTGATTCCACAGCCATTTTTTTAACCTACTGAATGTGGCCATTATCACAGAGGCATAGGGTTGAAAGGGACCTCAGAGGCCATCTGGTCCAACCCCTTGAGAGCAAGAGGGTTTGTCAATTGGACAGGACCATTTAGATATTAAGTATAAGAGCAGGAACTCAAATCCGAGTCCCTGGCTCCAAACCCAGTGTTCTTTTCACTGTACCATAATATGCAAAGGGAAAACATGATGCTGGGTGGTGCCCAGGATAGATGGGTGGCCAGCCTTTTAAGCAGGAAGACCTGGATTTAGATCCTCCCTTTGGCACAAGTAAGCTATGTGACCATGTGGAAGGCTTCTCCCCACATAGAAGACTATTTCTTTTTGACTGTTATATCCCTAAAGCCTAGGATAGTGACTTGTACATAGTAGGTACTTAATAAATACATGCCAAATTAAATTGAATTTAATGGAACCTAAGTTTTCAAGATCTCCCAGGCAAATCTCTAAGTTCTGTAAGTTCCAGAGGAGCTGCTGATCTGTATTGGTGGATGGAGTTTCCATATAAGGGAGCTCCTCACATCAATGAATTATAGGTCCAGACCTAACCTCACCCCATACAATTCCCCCAACAAAAAATGCATAAAAGCCTTCTACCTCAATGAGGGAGATGCAACGATTTTTAAGATATGGTTCCCATCCTAGAGATTTTTATACTCTATAAGTTAATATTTAGAAAGGGAAACAGTTCCAAAGAGCTAGCAGACCTTCATCATGAGAACAGGTCAATGCAACATGAACTTTATTCCTCCTTTACTCAGGATTACTAAACTAGTAGATAAGGGAACAGCTATGGATGTAATTTAGCTGGCTTTTTACAAAGCTTCTGATAAAGTATCCCATGTTGTTCTCATGAAGATGATGCAGCGATATGGATTCCACGTTAAAAACAATTTAGATGGATTCAGCAGTGGATGGATGGTTATACTAAAAGAGTGACTGTTAATGCTTCAATAGCAGCATGGTGGGAGGTGTCTAGTGAAGTGTCCCAGGGCTCTAAGCCTCGTTCTATATTTTTTTTAACATTTTAAAAAATTACCTGGATAAAGGTCTAAATGTTTTACTCACCAAATTAGCTCATGTCACAAAGCTGAGAAGGAGAGTGAATACACTAGATGACAAAATCAGGATCCAAAGGGATCTTGACTGGCTAGAACACTGGGCTGAATGTAAGATGAAATGTGTAGGGTTAGAAATACAAAAAAAAAATAAATTCACAAGTGCAGGATGGGGTGGGGGAGGTAGTATGGGTAGACAGCATCTGTTTTGAAAAAGATTAAGAGGTCTTAGTGGACTGCAAGCTCAATATGATTCAGTAGTGTGATGTTGAAGCCAAAAATAGCTAGTGCAGCCAGTTTCCAGGTGATAAAGCCCCACCCTACTTATTGCTAATTCCCTTCCATACGTCTCTATTCTGTCGTCATTAGATCTCATCTGGAGTATGGCGCTCAGATCTGGGGGCTGTGGTTTTAAAAAGACATTAATAAGTTTTATAGCCATTTGGCTGGACAGTGTCCAGAGGAGGGCAGACAGGGTAGTAAAGTGTCTTGAGTTCATGTCATCTAGAAGAAACTGGACATGTATAGTCTGAGGAAGAGAAGAATCGGGGGTAGATATGAAAGCTGCCATCACGAGGGAGAAGGAATAGGCTTGTTCTCTCTGACTCCAGAAAGCAGAACCAGGAGCAGTAGGATGAAGTTGAAAAGAGGTCCATCTAGGCTTGATGTCAGACAAAAAATCCCTAAACAAAGCTGTCTAGGAGGGTGATGGGCTACCATGAGGATGGAAGGCTATCCCACCTTAGATGTTTTCAGGTAGAGATTGGATGACCATTGTTTGTGTATGTTCAAATAGGGATTCCTTCCATACAGGGATTGGACTAGATGGACCCTGAGGTCTCTTCTAACTAACTCCAGATTCTTTGATCTTAGGAGAAAAAAGACACATACACATGTAAACATGATGCCAATAATACTGTGTGAAGTAAGTGCCATTAAATCCTAAGTGCCATGAGAAGGCAGAGATAAGGGAAGAGCCCTTTGGACTTTGGCTATCAAGGTGGGCTCCCTGAAGGTAGTGGCATTCACTCAAACTGTCAGTACAGTAGCTGGAACAGATAATGGAGCCTTAGCTGGAAGAATAAAGGGAGTAGAACTTTCCAAATCTCATAGCCAGGGATTGGCAGTGTAGTGATTTTTCAAACTAAAAATGCAATAGTTATATATGTCTCTGACATAGCAGGTTTTACAAGCCAAGTGTTTGCACAGTAGATAAAGATGCTAAACGTTCTATTAAAAATCGATATTACAGCAGAGCTGTATTTGGGGTAGACTAGGTGCTATGACTCAAAGACCTTTTTATATTCATGTGAAAATCACTTATTGATAGCTGCAGAAATTTTATGATTAAAACCATTTGAAGCAGCGGAGTTCAGACTGTGTCGCTCTGCACAGTTTGCTTACTCATCTCTCTTGATGGTGAGACAAATATTGTAGGGGGAAAATGGATTTATTTGATGGTGTGGGGAATGGTGGGAAAAATTGCTTCATGCAAATCAAGTTGCAAAATGTGATTTCATGAATAAGAAATAAACCAGAGTGTCAACATCCCATAGGCAGTAGATAGTACACATTTTGGAATTAATTGTGCCCCTCATTGCTTTACTGGTATTTCTTTATCTTGAATAGCAAGCCCAAAGATGCAAGTTTTCCTTAGACCAATTGAAAATTTTAAAAGCATGTTTCAATTTTATTCCAGTTATAAGTTGTAAATGGAAAACATGTGTATCTAAAGTCACTGTGCAATTGGCAAGGACATTTTTGGAGCTGAGCTTGCTGTGAAACCCAACTTTGAACTGATTTACCAGGGGTTCTTCACATTGTTCCTGTCCTGAACTCCTTGGGCAGTCTGGTGAAGCCTGTGGACTGCTTCTCGGAATAATGTATTTAAATGCATAAAATAAAATGCATAGAATTACAAAGGAAGCTGATTACGATACAGCTATTAATATATATTTTTGAACAAGTTCATGGAATCCAGGCTAAGGGTTCTTATTATATTATAACCTATTTTTAGAGCTGGAAAGAATCTTCATGTAATTACTTTTATATTGCACATATAACTTACCATTGTATATTAAGTCATAGACTATTAGTATGTACACACAAACCTAGGTTACCTTTTGAGGTAAAGAATACCTACAGAAGGTTAAGTAAGTCCTTTTTTTCCTTCAGAAGTTCATTTCCAGGAATGAAACATACCAAATATTTGTTAATGCTGATAATAATCTCATATTGGTAAAAAAAAAAATAATAGACCATGTTTTTCTGTACAAAAGCTGAATTCAGCTGATAATTACGCTCTGATGGGGTTTTTTCTATTCTGCTCATAGTTTCCTGTGGTAAGAGGCAGGGGTCAAATGAAGAAATTGCAGCCAGTCTCTGCCGCCTGCCCCCTCCCTCCCTGGTTTGTGAATCTGCTGACAGTGCCTGATTGCAGCAACTGCAAGGTCCAGGGATCCAGGGCCCCCGTCTGATCCCCAGTAAGACAGCTCTGGACTGCACACACAATGGTCTTCACTCTAAGCCCCTGAACATCCCAAAGTTCTCTTATAGGATAAAAAAATATATATCTGTATATACACACATTATACATTTATACACACATCGTTGTATCTAAGTTTGTATATACAAATGTTGTATCAATACACAGGCACAATAATTTTATATATAATTTTCCACTCTATACCTAAATACGCACACATATGTGTATATATAGGTACATATGAAAGTGAGCATATATGCATATACATATACACATGTGCATATATGTTCCCTTTATAGATGTATATTTATATATGTATTGTTTGTGTTATATATACATGTTTTGTGTGTATATATTTCTTTGAAAGGGTATATGTGTGTGTATATGTATATATACACACATACATATCTACATATACACACACATAAATATACATACCCTTTCAAAGAAATCTGATTTTCGGAGTATGGTCTATATTTGGGGGAAACCAGTCATCATCATCATCATCATCATCATCATTATCATCACTGTCATTTACAATGCACTTTTTGAGGTTTGCAGAGTGTTTCATATATATATATAAAAAATTTCATTTGATTCACACAACACTGTAAGGTAGATGTTCTTATTCCCATTTTGCAGATAAGGAAATTGAAGTTCAGAGGTTGAATGACTTGCTCAGGGTCACGCAGCTAATAAGGGTCTGATGCAGGATTCCAACTCAGGTCTTCCTGACTCTAAGTTCAGCTCCCTACCCACTGCACCACTCAGCTGCTCTAGAGTGATGGACTTAGAATCAATAAAACATAGGGTCAAATCCTGGTTCAGACATTAATTAGTTGTATGGACTGAGCAAGTCTCTTAACCTTTCCCAGTCTTAATTTCCCCATCCATACAATAGGAATAAGAGCACCTGCCTTGTAAAGTTCTTATGAGATTTGAATGAAATCATTAGTAATGTGAATGACAGTAATAAACAGAATTCCACAGTAGTCAGTAGGGTCTTTCAACCATCTCGATGGTGGGAAGTATCATTCATGAGATACATTTAAAGATGAGTTGTATATTCTGCCTTTTCATTAGAATAGGAATAATGTGCCTTGGGAAGTTAAGACCACATGGCTAACCCTCCCTCTCTCCCCAGTCAAAGACCATGAACAATATAATCCAAAAATAAGAGATAAATTAGGAACTATAATAATAATATTTTATTTATAACAACAACAATAAAAATAATAAACTAGGAACCCTGGTGATGTAGGAAGGGAGACTGCAGAGCCAGGAATCTTTTAAAAAATGGCTAGATATTTCCTGCTGACAGATCAGATCCAGTAGGCTCAGTTGAAGCTAAATAGTGGCCAAGTTAATAGTCTTCTGAGGGTTCATGTTTAGCTTTTCTTGAGTCTTATTCCTCATCCCTAAACACTGGTGGCAGTGTAGATGATGGGGAAGTGGAATCAGCTGAAATATAATGCCCAACACATGTCATTAATTAAACTTATAAACTCTATGGAAGTGCTTCAGATCAGAGTGGATCTATCAACCAATATATATTCACTGAGTGCAGACTAGGCAGGAGGAATACAAGGATGAGAATGAAACAATCCTAGCCCTCAAGCAGCTTAAATTCCATAGGGAGAGGTAATAGACATGATAAAGACATCACACACACACACACACACACACACACACACACACACATATCAGATGGAGGGGAATGGAGCCTACTGGGGAAGACTGAATTATAAAAGGATGCTGTACACCCTCCAAATCGAATCTTCATGCCTCAACAGTGACTTTGACTGCTAGAAGTTTATCTGATGTAAAATTATGCCCTACAGTGGAGATTGTCTGTGTCAGCTTATGGGAAGAATTGATGGAAGGTGAAGACCTGTGTGAGGATGGCTCTCGCAGTGATATTGGTTGCATTTGTAACAATGAACTGTTTCTACAAATCTGGACAGAGAATAGGGAGTTGATGCTAATAGCTTGCTTTTGTATAGGGCTTTAAGGTTTGCAAAGGACTTTATGTGTTACCTCATCTGAGTTTTGCAACACCCCATGTGAAACAGGTGCTATCATTATCCCTGTTCTAAAGATGAAGAAACCAAGGCTGAGAGACATTAAGGAACTTAGCCAGGGTCACACATCCAAATCAGTGTCGGAATTAGTATTTGAACTGAGGTCTTCTACATTCCATCTTAGCTCTCTATACACTAAGCATCCAGCTACCTTAAACTATCCCTAAGGGCTTTGAAAGTACTATCTTCTTCCAGAGGCCATGGAAGAAATGTTTCAGTAAATAAATGATAGTGTCAGATCAGAAATCTTGGGGATCAAACAGTGTAGTGTAGTCTCCCAACCAATCAAGAAACCATAGTGGGTCTTGTATAATTGTGGTGCCTGCCTCACACCCCCCACTGAATATTGCATGACTTCTCTTAAAGCAATCCACACTGACACCCTGTTGTCCCATTATACACCCACAGAAACTCCCATTCTCCTTCTCCCTTATTGAATTAGCACTTTTCTGACATGGTAAATAGCTTGTCCTTAGATAGGTGCTGGAAAATCACCCAGATCAATTCCGAATATCCCAGGGTCGGGAAGAGGACCTGAGCTTGGGATACTATTCAGATAGACACACCACCCCCTGTCCTAGAATGAGAAGCTCCAGAACTTTTGTCTGAAATACGACCTTCTGAGATGCCACCTTTTTTTCTTAATAGTATTGTTTCCCAATTACATGAAAAGATAGTTTTCAACATTCATTTTTTTAAATTTTTAAAATTTCTGTTTGCTTTCTTTTTGGAGGGCAATTGGGGTTAAGTGACTTGCCCAAGGTCACATAACTAGTAAGTTTTAAGTGTCTGAGGTCAGATTTGAACTCAGGTCCTCCTGACTCCAGGGCTGGTGCTCTGTTCACTGCATCACCTAGCTGCCCCACAACATTCATTTTTGTGAGATTTTGAGTTCCAAAGTTTTCTCCCTCTGTCCCTTCCCTCCTCCCACCCCAAGGCAGCAAGAAATCTAATGGAGGTTATACATGTACAATCAAGTAAACATATTTCCACATTAATCATATTGTGAAAGAAGAATCAGAACAAAAGAGAAAAACCATGAGGAAGAAAAAACAACAACAAAAAGAAGTGAAAGCAATATACTTTCCATTGACTCCATAGGTCTTTCTCTAGATATGGTTAGCATTTTCCATCATGAATCTTTTGAAACTGTCTTAGATCCTTGCATTGCTGAGAGGAGCTAAGTCTCTCAAAGTTGTTCATCACACAGTGTTGCTGTTACTCTGTACAATATTCTCCTGGTTCTGCTCACTTCACTCAGCATCAGTTCATGTAAGTCTAGATTTTTCTGAAATCGACCTGTGCATCATTTCTCTCTTTTTTTGAGTTTATTTTTAGTTTTCAACTCTCATTTCCATAAATTTTAAATTTTCTCCCTCTCCTTCCCCTCCTCCCTCCCCAAGATGGCATGCAATCCAACATAGGCTCTACATAGATATTCCTATTATACATTCATATTTTCACATTAGTCATGTTGTATAGAAAAATTATAATGAATGGGAGAAACCATGAGAAAGAAACAAACAAAAAAAGGAAAATATTCTTCTTTGCTCTGCATTCAGACTCCATAGTTCTTTCTCTGGATGTGGTTGGTATTTTCCATCATGAATCTTTTGGAATAGTTTTAGATCCTTGCATTGCTGAGAAGGGCTAAGTCTATCAAAATCAGTCATCACACACTGTGGCTGTTACTGTATACAGTGTTCTCTTGGTTCTGCTCACTTCACTCAGCATCAGGTCATATAAGTCTTTCAAGGTCATTCTGACTTCTACCTGTTCATCATTTCTTATAGCACAATAATATTACATTAAGTTCATATGCCACAACCTGTTCAACCATTCCCCAATTGATGGGCATCCCCTTAATTTCCAGTTCTTGGCCACCACAAAAGAGCTGCTATAAATATTTTTGTACATGTGGGTCCTTTTCCCAATTGTATGATCTCTAGCCCTAGAAGTGGTATTGCTGGGTCAAAGGGTATGTATATTTTTATAGAACTTTGGGCACAGTTCCAAATTGCTCTCCAGAATGTTTGAATCAGTTCATAACTCCACCAACAATGTATTGTGTTTCAACTTCCCCACATCTTCTCTAACATCTAACATTTTTTTTCTGTCATATTAACCAATTTGATAGGTGTGTGGTAGCACCTCACAGTAGTTTTAATTTTCATTTCTCTAATCAATAGAGATTTAGAACATTTTTTCATATGAGAGACCCTACCTTTAGCTATAAGGATTGTGTTCCCAAAGCTAAATAGAATCTATGAACTATTGAATTATCTGTGACTGGGCTGGAAGAATTCTAGAGAAATTCTTTATTGTTTATGAAAAATAGGTCATTCGTGTTGTAGAGGAGATCAAGATAAGTGGTCTCGACAATAGCCCAGTTAGGTGAGTTTTAAACAAGTTGAATTGAAGGACAAACAATTTCCAGATGAAGAAAAGTGATTAGAAAACTTAATGTGAAAAAAACTGGGTGGGCATGGTATTAAGCCAACTTAATATGAATAATCAGTGTAAGATGGTAATGCAATTGTAGTTTGACCACTAAGTGGCATTGCTATACACTGAGCTGATCTTATTGACCTAAAAGACCAGGTTCCACCGAAATCCTATGTTCCCCCTAGAGATTATGCATGCTACCTGCTTCAAATCAATTGCTAGGGAAATGCCAAGCTCTTTATAGTTCTCAGAGAGAAGACAACTTTCTACCCTCCAGCTCTGGCTCTCCTTTGAGTGATCACACTTAGCTCTTCAGCCTCAGGCATTTGTTTAGTGAAGAATTACTGCCATCCCAGTAGCTCTTGAGCTCCCATCTATGAGGAACTCGACTCCTTCCCTGAATGTGCTCTATTTTGCTGAGCCTTGGTATATATAATGGAGTTTTCCACCCAGGCAAGCAATTCAACATGGATATTGTACACAGTGCTTTATTCTTTGGCATAGAATCAATAAAAGGAATAAAATAGTGTACAATAGAAAATACATTGCATGCCTACAGTTTCTCTCTGATTTAGGCAGCTTTAAGTAGTTTACAACTATGTGCCAAATGCAGGAGTTTTAAGGTACACTCACTCCCCTCCTTGGGATTTAACAATGGAAAGTGGAGTATGTTTAGCTCCCCTCCTCCACCCCCTCATCACTCCTCCTCAGGGCAAGCAAGGGAGTGTGAGAAAGAAAATGTAGTTCCCAACTGATGTTTGCTTTGTAGTATTCCACAGGCCAGTTAGTCCTAATAAACATTTATTAAGTGCCTACTATGTGCCAGAGTACTGTACTAAGCACTGGATAAAGGACTCAAGCTCTGGATTCAGTTTCTTTTCACAATACAGATGGTCTTCTTTCCTACCAGTCACTCTACTCAGTCTACACCTCCAGCCTCTTTTGCTTCACTGCTCATCTTGTGAAACTCTTTTGGCCAAAAGGCATCACAAGCCTTCAAAGGGTCACCACTGGCAGGGACAGAGTAGTTATTCTCCACTCTATATACCATCTTTACCTCCTCAGTCTATGTCCTTTTAAAATTTATTGTTTCTCCTTAAGTTCTTGGTGACTGAGTACCAGATCATTTCTACCCAAGTCTATTTAATCATCATCTATGCTTGGCCATGCTCTGTTTAGGGGAGAAGAAGGAGAAAAGTAAGAAGGGCACCATTTCTGGCTACATTGAAAGTTATATGACCAAAATGAAGGAGGTGACAGTCCCACATGCTTTGCACTGCATATTATTTTCAATTTGGAGTGCAACATTTTAAGAAGGATATTGAAAAGTTAGAAGCCATCCAGAAGAGAATGGTCAAGATAGGGAAGGGTTCACACTTCCCCTCAAATGGTTCAGTGATGAGCTGATGAGCATAGTTTTGTCTGTAAATGAAAGACTTTGTGATTCATTTGAAGAAAAATCATGAAATATTAAGCCTGAATAAGAACTCTATGAGGTGCCTGCCTGGCATTTCTCAACTACATATATTTCTATTTTGCCAGAATAGATCATGTTATTCTGTGGACTAGAGTCTGGTGGAGATCATTTGAATTTTCCATACCAAACTTGCTGACTTTCTGTGCTCAATTTGGACGGGGTTAAATGCATCAAACAAGGGAAGAAGATGTGTAGGTTGATTGAATAATTTTTACATATGTCACAAATGGTGTCATCATCATTTAAATGGGCAAAATTGCTATTAAAGTACACATGCATGTTATTTATAGTTTTACTCCCTGACAGGTTTTGGTGTACTTACAGTCATGTTGCTATGGTGATTGAAAGGGACAGCTGCTGTCAGGTTTCCCCCCAAGGAATTATATGGTAATGATGGTCAAAAGGGGACTCCTTTGGGGGAATGGAATGTTATTAAAAATCTGAAAATAAATGGACAGGTAGTATGTAAAACTCCATTCTCATTAGTAGTAATTAACACAAATTCATAGAACATTAATGAGAAGTAGCTAATTTTTGGTGTAGAGATGCATAATGAACTCAAACCTGATGACTGCTGTCCAAGCTGATGATTCACATAGAGACAAATGATGTCAGCAGAAGGAACCTAGAAAACATTGCAAGAGATTTGGAAATGCTGAGTAAGAAATGGAAGAGAACTACAGGATTAGTAAGTAATAAAATTATTTCTTAGAGTGGGATTTGGATCTTTGGACTAAAGATATAGGAGTGATGGGATACTGATTAAAACGGGCTATTTTAATACATATTTGCATGGAGACTTTTGTGAACTTGATCAAGAGGGTTTTAAACTAAAGACAAAGATGAAAAAGAAAACTGCCTAAGTACAACTACCCAATCAGATATCAGAGAATAAGTAACAGATAAAACACAAAAAGAAGACCAGTGGAGAGAACCAATGATTCACATAAGACAATACCCAGGAAGAGAACCAGTAATAAAAACCCATAGCCTTATCTATCTATTCACAAACACACCAAATTTAGATAATAAGCAAAGCAAAATAGAAATATGAAGAGAACCACCCTTAGAAGAGGGAAAACCTGGGTTCATTTGCTGATACAAGCTGTAGGTAAGCGACTTATCCTCTCAGTGCCCTAGGCAACTCTGTAAGAACATACTGATCTGCATTTGTGGGAGGGTATTTTCACCAATAGTATCCTACTGAAATCACAGGTCCAAAAAAAACCAACCCATATACACATGGAAAGAAACAAATTTTACTGAATAGGTATCATTAACACTTGATCATATAGAGGGCTAATATGGAAAGGCATACCTAATTCAAAAGGAAAAAAGTAGGTAACCAAAAAAAGAGGTGCATCATTGTATCATAAAAAGATATGCTCATGTGAGCAATGTGAAAATATTAAAACAGGGGTGGCTAGGTGGCCCAGTGAGTAAAGCCCTGGCCCCGGAGTCAGGAGGACCCAAGTTCGGTTCTGGCCTCAGACACTTAACACCCACACAAAAAAACTAGCTGTGTAACCTTGGGCAAGTTACTTAACCCCAATTGCCCTCCAAAAGGCAAAAAAAAAATTAAAACAATGGAAAGCGAATAATAATAGGAGAGAACTTTGGGATGAGGATCAACAGAAGTAGAAATTGAAACATACTATACTACGTATAGGCTGCTAGACCAGAAGAAGGAAATAGAGAATTTAGGAAGCAGAGCACAAATTTGGCAGAGGTATGATTTATTAGGGAGAACTTACACTTTTCAGGCATCTGATAGAACTCCTGTCTCTCTATCAGAAACAGAATAGTTGAAAAATTCTTGACTTGCCTTAACAATAACTTTATTCTTCAAAGTGTAGAAGAAGCATTAAAGGGAACTGCTAATTAAATGTAACTGGTTCTGTCTAATAAGGAAGGACTTTTTATGGAAGTGGAAATAATTGGTATCCTGGGAGCAAGTAACCACTCCATAGATTACTAGACTTGGAATCAGGAAGGCCTGAGTTTGCCTGCTTCTGACACATACTGTGTGACCAAGTCACAAAGTTACTTCACCTTTCCCAGCCTCAGTTTCCTCATCCACAGACTGGGGGTAATAATGGCACCTACCTCCCAGGCTTGTTGTGAGAATAAAATGAGATAACATTTTTATAGTGCTTAAACTGTTATGCAAATGCCGATTATATTAAAAAAAACTGTCAGGGGCGGCCAGGTGGTGCAGTGAGTTAAGAGCGCTGGCCCCGGTGTTGGGAGACCCGGGATAGGTTCCGGCCTCAGATACTTGGCACCCACGCAAAATAATTGGCTGTGTATCCTTGAGCAAGTTACTTAACCCCAATTACTTTAAAAAAAAATAAAACTGTCTGATTCCTAGTCTAGATTTCAGGGAGTTGATTTTATGGTGTTCAGAAAAAGGTTACCATTTCCTCCCTCATCATGGATTGTAACACCCTTTTAATCTTTATTGTCCTTTCCTTTTGGCATAAAGGTTATGCTTGGTGGTAGACAAAAAAAAAAGCTGTAAATTAAACAGTGGGTAGTTTGCATTCATTCATTATTATCCTTTCCACTGAGTGGCTGTCTCCTCACTTTTCTAATCATCCTCTGGTCAACAGCATAGTTTAGCCATTTTTTGTTGGCTTTAGATTTCATCTCTGGCCTCACCTCATTCTAAGAGTTAGCGCTCCTCACATGATTTTTACAAGACTCTGTAACACTCTTTACTGTAACACTCCCCTTTAGTTACCTGCTTTTGTTTCCATCTCCTATACATGTCAAAAATCTTTTTCGCTCATGAGTTCCTTCATCAGCATGAATCTTTGTACATAGCTCCCTGTTTACTTTGTCATCAGAGGCATTTCTGATTGTGCCATGAAAATTTTTTCTTGCCAGTTTCATGTAGTTACTAGTCTGACTTCCTATGTAGGTTTTAGTTCAACTTTAAGCTTATATTTGAAGTCAGTAGAAAGTAACTACATGGCTCAGTGGATTGAGCACTTGGGACTGGAGTCAAGAAGATGTGAGTTCAAATCCAACCTCAGACACTTATTAGCTGTGTGACACTAGGGAAGTCAGATAACCTCTGTCTACCTCAGTTTCCTTACCTGTAAAATAGGGTTAATAATAGTATTTATAGTATATTAGTATTATTATAGTATTAGTATTAATAGTATTAATAATAAGGGATGTTGTGAAGATAAAATATTATTTGTAAAATTATTTGCAAACCCTAAAGTGTTGTATTAATACTAGCTATCTTCAGTAGTAGTAGTAGTAGTTGGAGGAGGAGGAAGAGGAGGAGGAGGAGGGGTATTTACTGTGACCATGGATGCTAAGACTGATGACAATAGTGTAGTGAGGAATAAGTATGGTTTGGCATGAAAATACCTGGTGTGAATCCTAGCTCAGCTTCCTTTAATTCAATCCAACAAGCATTTGTTATATCATACTATGTGCTACTTGAGCAAGTCATTTAACCTCTCTGGGCATCAGTTTCCCCATCTATAAAGTGAAAAAGTTGGACCAGATTGATTTCTTATGTTTGCTTCAGCTCTAAATCTGGGACCCATTCCTGGAGAGCATGGGAAAAGGTCTTGACCTCTTGCTAGGCTGCTTGCTTCAAGAGCATTGGCATGGCACAGTGGATAGGAGACTGAACTTGGAATCAGGAAGCCTTGGGTGCAGATCCTGACTAGACACTTAACTTGCTGCGTGACCTTAGAAAAATCTGATCTCCCTCAATTTTCTCATCTATAAAATGAGAGGTTGCCTCAGTGTCATCTAAAAATCCCTTTCAGCTCTAAATTGAGTATCCTAGGAGCCTCTATCTTATTAACCTTTATATTTCTCTCAGCACACATCACTGTTCTGTACTGTGTACTCCCTAGGTGACTAATGAATGTTTACTGATTGAATAAAGGACTGAGTGCATTAGGTTCAACTGAATGAGACCTGTTTTCCTCTCTGCTGATATCTGAAAAGCGTGTTCAATCATAGTAGGAGACACTTTTCTACCTTATATCATTTTCCTGGTGGGAGCTGAGATCTCAGTCAGTAGTATTGCATTTGGTGGTGAGATGAGAAGATAATTGGCCACTCGTCCTTCGCTTTGCAGGTTCCCCAGCTTTCATCAATATGTTTCCCCCTGAGCCTCAAAATTGCTGCACCTAAAACTTTGAGGAAATTAAATTTTTTTTCAATGGGTTGGGAATTTGAACTCCTGACATTTGCTAGAATTGTGTTCATCTTGTTTATGCCATCAAGTAGAAAAATGTGTAACTGGCAAGATGTTTCTGGGAGACATACACCCCCAGAATAAGTCTAGTGTCTTTTTCCACATTTCTGGGTGACAGTCTGAACTTTAACTCATTAAGATTTTCCAAGAGGCTCTTTCAAGCGATCACTGTTCTTTGACTCTTTGAAGGTGGGGGCTAGAGCATAGCTGTGATTGGAAAATCAAAGACAATTTGGCAGACTGAAGAAGTGTTTGGAGAGAATTTTTTTGTTGTAGAGGAGGCAGGAAAGGGAAACAATGAGGAGGTACAACCCAGGGAAGGTGGTAAGTGGTATGTGGAGGAGAGGAGCTGAGGGAATTAGATGTCAGTCAATGAGCAGAATAGGAGAGGAATGTAATGATGGAATTATACTGAGGAGCTGAGGGAATCAGTTAAGAGAATATTGAAGAAGACTAGTGAAAGGAGAGAGAGGGTGAAAGCAAGCAAGGAAATAGAGGCTAGAAACAGAATTGGTCGCAGAATATGGAAGAGAAAGCTCTTCTAGCAATAATCATGATATAGCTGGAAAAGGAATAGTTCCAGACCAGAAAGGGAAGCAAGTTCCATGATGTTCAGTAGGCTCGTGGGGAGTTTGAAATTCAAGGAAGGCAATTTGAGGCTTAGACCAAGGAGGAATAATGTAGCTTGGATAAGGCAAAAAAAAGAAAAAAGATTGTTGGGTTCTTGAGGGTTTGAGGAACATTGGGGGAGGGTGGTGAGTGAGAAAGAGTGTTTCAGAAAGATGTTGGCTTAAATATCTAGGGCCTGTTGGGAAGCCAGACAGTGTTTATTTCTCAAAGAATGGTAATTGTGGTTGTTCTGCCAATCTTCATAATGTCTAGTGAAGAAACAGCCCTTCTGTTCAGTCCAGGGAGTTGTTGAAGGAGTGGAGAGCCTGAACAAGCCAGCTCACAGATGAAACACCACTGTGTAAAAACGGGCCCTAAAGGGAGTGCTGCTGTGGGGTCACACTTGAGTCACATTTCCCCTATTGGGAAACACCACTTACAACTAGATCCCTTCCCCCTAAACCAGCCAGGAAAAGCTCAGCCATCTCTCCTGAGCATCAAGTTCCTCTGCCATCTTGCTTTTTCGCCAGCTGTTCGAACCCAGGGTGTATTTGCACATTGAGACTTAGTTTCAAAAACAAGGTTGTATCCAGCTCTCAGCATTTGCCAAATGGGAATGAGTTTTAGCCAAAAGCAACATGTTCTGGGTTCTGATGGCCAGGAACTCTGCAAAATGCATCCCCTTTCAGGCAATTTGCCTAATAATATTGGTATCTTAACTCTTTATGATGCTTTGCTGAGAGAGAGAGAGAGAGAGAGAGAGAGAGAGAGAGAGAGAGAGAGAGGAGAGAGAGAAGAGATTTTCCTTAGCCATCTGCAGCTCTTCCCACACTCCCCTTTGTCCTTTATCTGTTTCCCTGAGCTCTCTTTATCAGTTTCTGATGGTGAATGCGCTGGGTAGTAGGAAGGAGGTCAGGATGTCTTCTGGCCTTTTTGATTTGAGGGGCCAATCAGGGACAATTTGTAGTAGCTTCTGCCACCAAAGAAGACATCCTTTTTCATTATCTGTAAGTGAAACCTGCAATAGACTCCTCCTCCTTTGAAAGCTGCTGAGTGTATAAGCTCTGATTTAATTATAGGTTGAGAGTCTGTAACCAGCAACTCTGGAGAGATGGATTTGAAAACAATGGGGAGCAACTGGAAGGAGATGACAGCTGAAAAAATGATAGGGAGAGCCAACCAATCTGGGCAAGGAGCCTGATTGCAGCAGGTCTCACCTGGGAGCCAAGTCTTCTCTGGTTAGATCATTAGTGCAATTGATCACTTTAAGCTCCACATCACTTAAAAGTTATACCCAAGTAGCAAGATTAATATAAAGCATATGTTGCATTAGGATTTCTCTCTTTTTTTTAGATCAGTTCGTTCAGCAAAACTTCAGTTATCCAAAATGCCATCATAGGCAATCATAGAATCATTAAATTGTAGAGTTGAAAGAATCTATTCCAACCTCTTATCTAACACAAGAACAATAAAGGTGATGTTCATACTCAGGGCTTAGCACAGTGCCAGGAATATAATAGGTGTTTCTGGATTGATTGATTGATTGATGGTTTGCAAAGCACTTTACATAACATCATCTCCTTTGGCCCTTACAACAGCTATTTAAGGTATTCTTCTGCCTATTTTATACATAAGTAAACTAGAGCTCAGAGAGAATAAATGATTTGCTTATGGTCACAAAGCCAGTAAATTTAGAGGTAAGATTTAAACTCATACCCTTCCTGATTCCAAATGCACACAATCGTACCGTATATTGCCTTTCTAATTCTCATTTAGATTCTTCCAGCCTACAGCATTCAGCTTCTATTTGATAACCTCCAGTGATAGAGAATTTGATGCCTTATCCCATTACACTTTGGGGATGGGGTAGATGGATTAATTGAATTTTCTCTCAACTGATTGTTAATAAGAAGCCCATTTTTGTTTTAATCCTTCTTGAAAATCTTTCTCAGGCCACTTAGTAAAACATCGGAATTCATAGAATTGTTCTTTGCTGATTTGGGATATCCCAGGATCCCCTGGGTCATCATTATATCTCTGCTTAGTATAGGAGATGAGAGAGCGCAGGCTGTTGAGTTGGAAAGGAACCTGAGAGGTTAGCTAGCACAGCCCACCTCTGACTAGCAATTCTTCTACCATATCCTTTGTAGTTAGTTGCTTCTTAAAAAAAAATAAAGATGAATTTACACTATTTACCTCTTGTGTAGGCTTTTAACCTATGGGATACATACATTCATGTTTTAAGAAAAATCATAGGGATGGCCAGGTAGCACAGCGAGTAAGAGCACCAGTGTTGTAAGAGCAAGTAAGAGCTCCAGTGTTGGGATGACATGTGGATCAAATCCGTGCTCAGATACTTAGCACCACACCCAGAAATAACTGGCCTTATAACCTTGAGCAAGTTACTTAACCCCAATTGCTTTAAAAAAAATCATAACTATTTCAATATAATTGATTTCCTTAACAATCCCATGCATCATGTTTTGTTTATTTAAAAACATTATTCAGAGAAGGGCCCCAGAAGATATCTACAAATTTGATAAGCATGCCATTTATGCCATCCTCCAAGTCACTGATTAAAAATGTTAAACAACAAAGGACCAAGAATTGATTTCTGGGGCACTTCATTAGAGATCTCCCTACAAGAAGACATTGGTATGTCCGTGACCCCTTTGCTTTGGATCCAATCATCCAACCAGTTCTGACTTCACCTAGTTCATTTCTAGTCCACATCTTTCTGTCTTGCCCACAAGGAAAGCACTAGAGAGTCTGCCAAATTCTCCACTAATGTTTGGGTATGCTACTTCTGTGATGGTCCCATGATCTTCCAATCTACTAGTCCTTTCAGGTGGCCAATCTCCCAGGCTTGTTTCTGAGGATTAAATGAGATAATATTTGTAAAGCATTTAGCACAGTGCCTGGCACATAGTAGGTGCTATGTACATGATAATTCCCTTCCCTTCATCCACCCCAGTCCTATCAAAAAAAGAAAGGAAGATAGGTTCATAAGTTCAGAGATAGAAGGAATCCCAGTGGTCCCCAAGTGCAATTCTTTTTTTTTTTAATGAGTAGACCAAGTTATAAGGATGTTAAAAGACTTGTCCTAGGTCATATAAATAGTTAAGTACTGGAGCTAGCATTTGAACCCAGGTCAAATGACTTCAATTCTGGTACTCTGTCTACCATGCTACATGATGGAAATAAACTTCATGTTCTTAGATTTTACATCTTAGGAAAAAACCCTGTATTTTCAAACTTTTCATAAGCAAGATTCTTGGTTCTCTCAATTCTCTTATGTAAGCAAGATTGTTAGGTCACTACCCATGCTAGGGCTCGGGAGCAAGGTTTTATTTATAAGTATGGTTCTGTGGTTTTCTCATGAGATATGCCTCTAGTTTACCCAGATGCCTTTAATCCACAATTAGCAGATTCCTGCCTGAGCCCTAATGCAAAGAGAAGCTACCTTATACTGTTGCCTGGGAGAAGGTCTAAGTAGAAAGCCAACTTTCAGCCACTTTTCATCTCTTACTTTTTTTTCTCTTCTCCCTGCTGATCAGAATTCAGACACGTTTTCCTGTCTTGCCCCGTTTCTGTCTCATTATCCTCTCCTCGGGGAATTGCCTGCTCGTTATTTGCTTCTTTCTCAATTCCATTCAATGAATAAAATTTACTGAGCACCTACTGTGTACAAAGCACTGGAGTAGAGTGAGTTTTCCTCTCACTTAAGGTTCAGGTCAGCTAACTTTTGGTTAATTAGGGATTTTGTTATACTTTTCCATTTTTCTTACCCTTCCTTTCCCTCTCTGATGCTACTCCATTAAAGCAGTATTGAAGGTGGCTTTTTAAAATAATGCATATATTTAGAGCTGGAAGGGAACTAAGAAGTTATCTAGTCCAACCCCCTCATTTTATACATTAGGAAAAGTGACTTACCCAAGGCTACACAGGAATTAAATGCCAAGACTGGGATTCTTATTTAGGTCCTCTGACTATGGATCCACTACTCTGTACATTGTTCTCTTGATTTTCTGTCTCAATTAAAAATAAGAAAACAGCAATGAAAAAAATTCTGAATATTTTATGTTGAAGGAGAGCTCACTTGGTGGATATTTTTATCTTTAGACGACCAGTTTACATTTTAGTCCAGGTATAATAACTGCTGCTAACAAAAGGAAATATATGATTACTTAGTTTAGGGTATTTTCCATTGTCTTGGAGAATGTCCTGTACATAGTGCAAGAGAAAAGGGATCCCTCCAGGGATATTCTGGTAAATATTTAACAACTGGCTCTCAAAGGTAAAAAGATATACAATACACACATACACATAAATATGTATATACATACATATATGTATATATATTTGTAGTTGGAAGGGAGTAGTTGTTAATCATCAGGTACTATATCTCAGACAGATGCAGAAGACAGCCCAAAACTGAAAGAGGAGATTAGAATATATATACACATGTACATATACATATATGTATGCACATATGCACACACATACACGTATACATGTGTACCTAGATATACACACATATACATATATGTGTACATATGGATATTTGGAAAGTGGATAAACATGGGCAAGATCTGCAATTTTGAGTGTAGGAAATGTCCCACAGGGATGTACATCAGCAAGTCTTAATATTTGTTGTTTGTTGTTCAGTTTTTTCAGTCATGTCCAGCTCTTTGTGACTCCATTTTTTGTTGTTTTCTTGGCAAAGATACTGGATTGCCATTTCCTTCTCTAGCTTATTTTACAGATGAGGAAACTGAGACAAACAGGGTTAAGTGACTTTCTCTGGGTCACACAGCTATCGTCTGAGGCCATATTTGAACTCTTTTCTTTATTCCATGCCCAGTACTACATCCATTGTGCCACCTAGCTGCCCAGTAACTATAACAAATTGGGAGGTATGGAATGGTTTTGTGACTTTCCTGTAATCACACAACCTGTATGTGATAGAAAGAGATAGACCTTGAACCTAGATTGGCTGACTCCAAGGAGTCATTTATCTCCCATGTAATACTCTCTCTTAGGAGAAATGCTGCTGCTTATTGCCACAAAAGTTCATCTTTTTTTCACTCTAGTATTCAGATGATCTTATTATGCTCTATGACTGTGGATCCTGAAACCCCATAGTCTAAGAATAATCAGTGTTGCAGGAGACAATGGGCAGATATGTGTTGAGTATAACATACTGACAATGGTGACTTGCATATGAGAAGCAATATAAAAGACATTGAATACAAATGTAGATATGTAGATGGGTTGGTCAGATAGAGTGGAAGATGACAGCTCTAACACTGCACTGATATCCATAAAAGATTAACCATTTTGGACAGATGTTCTATGGAGAATTTATGGAAATACAGAGAAACAAATCTCATAGACTTGGCAGTCATGGAAGGGGTAATGATTTGGTTAAGTCGAGAGCATGCTTAAGTGAATGAAGTCATGGATCTGTCCATGGTATCTAAGAAGGACTACAGGCAATTTGTGGAGAGAAAATCTCTCCTGATAGCCAGGCTCTTTTGGCAGAAGTGCCCTTACATCCTCCTTGTTTGCCTCTTGTAGAGAGATTTAGAGTAGTGTTAGCAGTGGAAACTCAGAGGCACAGTAGACATAGGGTGTTAGCCTTGGAATTAAGAAGACCTGGTTTCAAATTCTTCATCTGATACTAACTGTAGTTAGTGGAAAAATCTCTTTATCACTCTGAGCCTTAGTTACTCATCAGTAAAACTAAGGGGGCAGGGCTCAGAGGTCAGATGTCCTCTGATGTCCCTTCCAGCTCTAAGCCTGTGATTCTATGTTCTGAGAAGGAAAATACTGTCTTAAATTCCTACCTCACAGGGTCATTATGAGGTTCAAAAGAAATAATGTTCATGAAGTGCTTTGCAAACCTTAAAGTGCTTTAGAAATGTCAGCTATTAGGAGCAAATATGATTATGGCAAGCCCGCAGGGGCACTTCCTTAATGTTCCTCAGATCCTCCCTGTAGAGGTGGACATACCACAATTCAGTCTGATTATAGAACAAGCATTTATTTATTGAGTTGAATTTGATCCCTTCAGGAAACCAAGGACACCTTCACCTCTGGGTCCTCTCCTCCCACATAGCCTGGAAACTGCTGATTTGACTCATGTTCATTTTTGCTTCATCCAAGGGAGGATAAGATCACTAACCCTTTTATCACTGATATTTTATTTGAAGATGTTTGACATTTAACCCAGGAAAACACTCCCTAAATCAATTATACATTTACAACCTCTAACAGAATCCCAGAGGAAAGCATTCTGGGTAAGAGAGCTATGACCCAGTCCATCAACACACATGCCTTCTTTGTCCCCAATCCCAAGCAGCATTCTGGGTTACTTAAGATAGTGGTCTCAATAGTACCTCCTTATTTTTATAGGAGAGTGTCACCATTCCACATACCTTTACCCCAAGAAGGAATGATTACAGTAAGTCAAATTGTTCTTCAGGAAATATGTTAGCCCCTTATTGTAAATTGGGTCAACATTTGTTAGGGAAAGAGAAGAAAGCAGAGACATTTCTCCTCCTCCTCCTTTTCCTCCTCCTCCTCCTCCTCCTCCTTTTCCTCTTCTTCCTCTTCCTCCTCCTCCATCTCCTTCTCTTCTCCTCCTCTTCCTCCTCCTTATCCTCTTCCTCCTCCTCTGGAATTTCCAAAATATTTAAAGGGCTGTTGTAAAAGGTGGACTAGATTTGTTCCATTTGTACCCAAAGAGCATTACTAGGATTGATGGATAGAACCTTAAAAACAGGAGAATTTAGGCTTGATATAACAGTGAAGATTTTTTATTATATTTTTCAGTTAATGAACATTTATTTTCTTTTCTCTACCCCCACCAAGTAAGAAAATACCCTTATAACAAATAAGTGTAGTTAAGCAAAACAAATTCCTATAATTGACCGTGCCCAAAAATTTATGTTTCATTTTGCATCTTGAGTCCACCACTGGTCTCATTCTTTATCATCAGTCCTCTGGAATTGTGGTTGGTCAGTGCATTGATCAGGTTTCTCAAGTCTTTCAAAGGCATTTGTTTTTTATAGTGTTGTTATTGTAGAAGTTACTTTCTAGGTCTGACTCACTATACTCTATGCCAGTTTATACAAGTCTTATCAGGTTTCTCTGAAACCATTTCTTTCCACAAATTAGGATTCCATTACATTAATATATAATCATTTGTACAGCCATTCCTCCACTGATGAGCAGTCTCTTACATCAAAAGAGCTGCTATAAAGATCTTTATCTATCTATCTATCTATCTATCTATCTATCTATCTATCTATCTATCTGTCTGTCTGTCTGTCTATCTATCTATCTTTCTATATTTCCCTCTATCTATCTATCTGTCTGTCTATCTATATATGTATGTGTCCTTTTAGAGAAAAAATTAGTTGGTTTTTGTTTATTTGTTTGCTTTTTCTCTCAAAAAGATCTTTCCAGAAATAGAATGGATTGCCTTGGGAGAGAGTGGAATCCTGTTTCTTGGAGATCTGTAAGCAGAAACTGGATGACCATTTGCTGGTTTTGATGTAGAAGGGATTCTTCTTCAGGGATATGTTTTACCAAATGGCCTCTGAAGTTTCTTCCAACTACAAGATTCTGTGTTTCCATGAATATTTACTAGTAATTCCTAGAGACACTCACCTCTCTACTCTTCCCTCTGTCATATGTGCAGTTTCTTAAATTGTGAATTGTTACCCCAGCAAAGTCTGAAGAAATCTTAGAGATATCGTGTAGCTACAAACCTCTTTGTTGGTTGACTGAAGAATATAAGTACTTTGAGAAGGACAAGCTAGTGTCCTTTGAGTCAAGGACATGATGCTACTTGCTTCCTCCTAGTTTGGAAAAGCTGTTATGGTGCTGAGGAAGAGATCAGAGGTATAGCTCCGTGTGGCATGGTCCCAAGTTCCAGTCTTTGCTCTGGTGCTACTATTTGTGTGACCTTGATATACCAAAAACCTTAGTTTCTTCATCTGTTGATGAGGGGTTTTTACCAAAATGATTAGAATTCTTTCCAGCTCTACAATTCTGGAACTTCTGACATGTCTGAATGGCTATGCGGTGCTGGCTCCAAAGTGATTCGTGGGGTTATTTCTCCTTTGGGAGAGGGAAAGGGTAAGATATGGGCTTTACTTGTTCCTGAGTTGCTGGTGAAGAACTTTGAAAACTGTCATAGTCACATTTTGGTGATATCACTGTGACATACAGTGACACACAAAATAAAAAAAAATCACAGTATGACACAAAAATGCACATAAGCCTTCCACACATGTTATAAAAAGGAGAGTCTCAGGCTTTTGGAACTGGGTGAGACCTCAGAAGTCAAAGATTTTCACTTTTACCCAAAGAATAGATCATTTGTAGGGTATTCCCCCAATAAGTGAGTGGTCTTGTAGGTTCTATATGAAGGCCTATACTGATGGGGACCTCATTATTTCCAGAAGCAGTTTTTGAGAGCTCTAAACATTAGAAAGCTTTTTTTTTTCCTTTGTAATGAACCAAAATCTTATTTTAATGGTTACTAATTTTTAAATTTAAAAAATCTCCCCTTGAGTTCTTGATATTCCCCCCAGGCCTACAAACTGATTTTCCTATTAGACTATGAGCATATGTTAATTTTCAAGGCTTGTTTAATTGCTTCTCTTTCTCCACCACAGTATTTGAAGACAACATAAGCTACACACATGGTCACCATGTTTAGTAAAATTATAAATGGAGAAAGTCCTTTGTTTTGCCTTGGGCCTGTCCTTGCTTCATTTCATAAGGCAAAAAACCATGGCAAAACTTACTCCTTCATAGGAGCTGGATATATTTCCATCTCTTTGGCCACACCCATTGCTGAAGGAAAGCTGAAAGAGAAACCAAGATAAAACCATGTTGTTATACACTGCTACAGCTATTTTACTTAGGGGCAGAATGGCCATTGGCTTTAAATTGAGTCATTATTCTTTTTGAAGTTTCTAGTGGGATCACTGAACTCAATCTAAGTATAAGATAGTAACAGAGAAGCCCCAGATGATTCAGGGGCTTTGAATTCATTTGGCTTAGCTTACTCATGCCTCTGTGATCTTGAAATTAGTCTGGAGAATCTTCAAAAAGAGACTAAAACATGATAAAACATGTTCATCCTTGAGATTTATTCCCTCCCGGTATTTAAAGTCCTGCT
This sequence comes from Petaurus breviceps papuanus, assembly GCF_028583685.1. Lineage (NCBI taxonomy): Eukaryota > Metazoa > Chordata > Mammalia > Diprotodontia > Petauridae > Petaurus > Petaurus breviceps. The sequence continues at coordinate 10,073,179 of NW_027185804.1, forward strand.
CCCTCCCCCATTCCCAACACACACACACACACACACACACACACACACACACACACACACACACCAGTTTACTCCTCACTTTTCCTCAGGACATCTTAAGATCGTGCTATAATTGTTTTCTGTGGGTAAGTCCCGTAGAATGAAATTAGAAGCACAGGCTGAAGGCCATCTATTGCTTTGCTAGTCCTGCCATGCCAAGATGAGACTGGCAATTTCTTAGTAATTCTTCTTGGTCTCACTTTAATTATAAACTATTTTGTACAGTACCAGGACAAATAACATACAATATGCTAAAAATTTGTTAAGTGTCTACTATGTGTAGTAGCTGTTGGGGCAGATGTCTATAAAGACGTTGAGTAATCATGGGCTGAACTTTATATACTTGATGATAATAATAATTAATGAATAATAATAATTAATGATGAATAGCTGACATTCATTTAAGGTTTGTAAGCTTATTGCATACATTATCTCATCTGATATACTTTAAACAATAACTGGCATTTAATATTTCTTTAGTATTTGCTAAGTACTCAATGACCCCATTTTATTTGAGTCCTACAACCAACAGTCAAGATACTTGATGAAGAAGCTTTTTTTTTTAACAGCCAGTCAGCAAAGGACCAATTGGAGAAAATAAAACCAATTGTATGAATAGAAGCCGAATGATTATTCTGCAAATCAGACACCAGGAACACAACAGGGAAAAGATTTGCCTTCTCTAGGGATGGAAGCACGTGGAATTTGTGATTTGCTTTTGATAATTCAGCTGCAGCCTGAACCCTGCTAATTAGGGTTATGTTTATTTTGTGCTACATAAAGCAGATTTGATTAACTGAGCAAGGCTGGATGCATTTTTAGATAACTGTTATTTCTTTCTGGCTGAGATACTTGTTAACTCTTCCCTTCAGACAAATTTGCTTCAAAGTTCTTCCTTTACTAGGAAAAGTGATGAAGTCCAGAGTTTTCTAGACTAAGTTCTAGTTGGGGAATTTACTTTATTTTTTTGGAGGGGGGGAAGGCAAAGCAGTTGGGGTTAAGTGACTTGCCCAAGATCACACAGCTTGTGTAAGTGTCAAGTGTCTGATGCTGGTTTTGAACTCCTTTTGACTCCGGTGCTCTATTCACTGTGCTCCCTAGATGCCCCTGGGGAATTTACTTTAAATAGTATTTTCATTCCTTCAAGATCTTTTTAAAATATGACCCTAAGCTTTCTAGCCTTATTTCCCACAATTCCCCTTTAATGTAACTGATCGTCCAGTCAAAGTAGCCTATTTTCCCCCACCTTGGAATATCCATCTTCCTCTTCTCTACCTTCCAAAACTTTACTCATTCTTCAAGGTCCAATAAAAATACCACCTCTTCCATGATGCTTTCCCTGATTTCTCAGACCAGAAATTATCTCTCTGTTCCTGCCATACTTTATGCTATTCCTAGAATGCTTATCACATTTCCCTTTAGAGGTAGCCAGGTAGCACAGTGGAGTTGGAGTCAGGAAGACCTGAGTGTGAATCTTGCTTCAGATGCTCTCATTGAGGGTGTCCCTGAGCAAATCTCCAAGCTCTCTCACCTTAATTTATTTACCTATAAAATGGGGATAATAATAGCACCTACTGCACAAGGTTTTTATAAAGATCAATTGAGATAACAAGGACAATATTTTGCAAACCTTTAAATGTCATATAGATGTTACTTATTATTTCTGTAATTTTTGTGTACATGTAATTTCCTCTTCTAGACTGTAACTTGCCATGGACAGGCATCATTCTTTTTTGAATGCCATAGACCCAACCCATAGTAGGTGCTTAAATCCTTTTTGAATTGAATATATAAAGAAACATATATGGCCATTTTATTTAACATATTATGCTCATGTATATGGAGAAATAAGCCTATTATAAACAGATATAATTATATGCAAATAAGCTCATGGCCCTGCTTAAAAAGGAAAACCATTATAGGCCTTTTAAAACCAAACGAAATGTCAACACACACTAACGTGTCTTTGTCATGTCTGGGTGCCTGCTGGCAGCCACCCTCACCAGGGACAAGGGGATGGGCTCAGCCAGCAGAACCAGATGTGTATCTCTGGAGCTAAATGTGTGGGCTATAGCTCATTCTCATTCAGTTTCTCTTTCTGGCATGATGTGGGTAGGAATCTCAAGCCACTGTTAAAGTGTCCCGCTAGGATTTAGCTAAGCCTTAGCCTTTTCCCCTAAATTTGTCCACAGAGTACAAATACTTTGTGTACTGTCAATGCTGGCCATTCTGAAAGATACCTCTATACCAGCTCAGGGATGTGTATGCTTTAAATAGTTACCTATTTTGTTAGAATAGAGATTTTTGTTCAAGGATAGGTGAGACTGATTGAGCTTCATAGCCTTTAAAGACTCTTCAGACCCTGAAATTCTGTGATCACTCCACATCTTACTACAGCTCCAGTGTAGACAGAAGCCACCATGGTTTACCTCCAGAACTGAGTTCTAATCTCTGTTCCTCAGACAAACCCTGTCTCCCTCATTTCTCTGGGTTAACAGTCTAATAGCAAGTCATCGGAAAAGCTTCTGGCACTCATGGAATAAGCATGAGGGGGGGATTAGTCTTGTTAGGCATCAGATTATGATTTTAGAACTGGAAGGGACCTTAGAAATGTTAAGCCCAATCCCCTCATTTTACAAATGAGGAAACTGAGGCTCCAGAGGTGACATGACTTTCACAAGGCCACACAGCTAACATGTATTTGAGGCAGTAATTAATTTCTGATCTTTCTTCAGACCTAACCCACTGCACCCTGGGCCATCTCCTCTTGCCCTGATTTATATCTAGCCACTGGACCCAGATGACTCTGGAGGAGAAAGTGAGGCTGGTGACTTTGCATAGACCTCCCTCACTGTCATCTTCCCGATGTCATTTGTGGTCTTCTCTGAGAACAAAGGATAGACCACACAGTGTGCTTATCCAGTGAGGCACTTAACTGCCCATCTTTGCTGTAAGAAAACTCTGAGTGAAAATGTAGATTAGGACCTTTCTCTATGGCTTCTAGCTTTTAGGAGTTTACTTGGAGGCAAGGAGAACTTAAGTGATTTATCTAGGGTCACACAGTCAGTGTCAGAGGCAGGATTTGAATCTGGTGCTTCCTAACTCTACAGCCCACTTTCTGTTCACTATTTAATGATATGCATAATAAGGAAAATAAGGAATTTTGTTACACAAAGTACCTGTGACATATCCAAGGTACTGGAACACGACTTTGAGGAATTAAGGAGGCCAGACAACCCCTTGGATGGACTCCATTTGAGTAGGGGTTGATTTATCCCATTTATCTTATGTTTGATGACAACTGTCCATGAGGCCACGGGTAAGACACTTAACCCTTCCAACCCTCAGTTTCCCCATTTTACAAAGGAGAATGATCACTTGAGCTCCTGACATATAGGGCTGTTATGAGGACCAAATGGAATAATTCACATAAATTATTGTATGTCTAAACCTTGAAGTAATATAGAAATGATTGTCATCATCATTATATAATAATGATGATTCATTATTTATTATCAAGTCAGAGACAGTAATCAGGTTTTGTTGTTGTCATTTTTTGGTGTTTTTTTTTAAATCATTCTTTAGTAATAAAGCTGCAAATGGGCTTATCTCCACATAGTCCATAAAATACACAGGTACAAAAGTGAAGAGGAAAACTGAAGACATTTATCTGAATAATTCTAGCCAAATATACTACTTGAATTATATAAATTATCCAGCCTCCCCCCCCCCAACTCAGTGCCTCACTTTACAGTACCTCTGTGGGGATAATGTCATCAGAGGCCATTTCTTCCCTCACTGACCTGAGCCATCTCCCTAATAGCCTGAGATCACTCCCATCTCCTAGCTTTAGTAATTATTCCATTTCAGGGAAATGGATTTTGCAAACTGAAGGCACAATTGTGTTTCTATGGATGGCCCAGAAGGCTTTAACTTACCTTTTCTTTGGGGCAGATAATTCCATCTGAGTGCAGGATGATGGGAGCATGTGGCATTGTTTTTGGTCCAGGTACTGATGCTTGGAGAAAGGAAGTGTGTTGGCCTCCCAGAGAGGAAAGGCTATTGCTGCCTGTCCCTGAGATTTCATTACTCATCTGCTAATTGTGGCAAATAGGAATTTTATAGATCCCCAGATGCCCATCATGTGCAGTGGCAGCATTTTTATGGACGGGGAAGATGGAGAAGGGTTTCAGGAGACCCTTTCAGGCAGAGTTCTGCCTGGCTGGGTCTGTTTTGGTTTTGGAAACTCATGCCAGGGTTGGGCATCTGTTTTGTGAATGATGCTCATGTGTGAGCACAGAAGCAAATGTCAGGGAGAGTGCTAAGGAAAAAAAACCAGGAAACTATGAAAAGATTCAGTCTAGTGCCTTTTTTTAGTGACATGGTGAATCCCTGCCCTGTTCTGCTGTGTATGTCCCTAAATGTGTGATCTTAGAGCCTAATGTTAATGACTATGAGATATCTGGCTGTAGTTTAATTTGGGGTGACTATATCTTCCCCAAGACAGACTCTGTGATTCTCTGGGTAGAGGGATGAGAGTTATCAGTTTGGCCAGAAACCTGGGTATCTGGAACCAGAGAAGACAGTACAAATAAAGTGAGAAGGAAAAGTTTAGCTAAATAGATGCAGATTAGGGATTGAATACATTCAGGTGGTCAAAACAATAGCCATGGACCAGAGAGAATTAGGCTCCTTGAGGAATAAAGCCTAAACCCCTGCTCTTTGAAGCAACACTTAGAGCCAGAAATGATGCCATTAACATTCTATGTTCTCAATTCTTTGGTGCTTTATAACTTTAACACCCTATATTTGGTGTTATGAGGCACCACCTCAGTCCAGTATTCTCTTTTCCATGTTCTAAGAATGCTTTTAGCCTATCATCCGACAACTCAGCATGTACTATTTCCATAGGATCATAGGATAAGACCTAGAATTTATGTAGTCTGACCCCCTCATTTTATAGATAACAAAACTGAGATACAGGCTAAGTGACTTATCCAAGAGGACACAGGAAATGGCATAAGCAGGATTTGTTATAGGGGGTGTGTCCATCCACATCTAGGGTGTCCTCCCACAGGACTTCCCTGACCCTCACATTTTGGTTACTCAACTTATAAATGATCTGTAGCTGTAGTATCTTTGTTGCCAGTCAAATTATTTAGTCCAAAAAGTCTGGCCTATGCATGTGTTGTTATTGTTGTGGATGATTAGGAGAAGAATTGAAAAGACTAGGGCCAGATAGGTATCTATATATCTGAGACTGTAGTCAAGAGGGAGGGAGGGAGAGAATGAGAGAGAGGAAGAGGGAGAGAGGGAGGAGGAGAGATAGAAAGAGAGAGAGATGGGAAGAAG
>NW_027185804.1:10078669-10136087 GCF_028583685.1 Petaurus breviceps papuanus
GAGAGAGAGAGAGAGAGAGAGAGAGAGAGAGAGAGAGAGAATGCTTTAAAGCCTTGTATATTGGCAGAGAAGAATAAGCAGGCAGCCAGCTGTAATATTGTGGCAAGCTAGGGGATGGGAGATAAAATTTTTATCTCCTTTAGAGGCTAATGTTGTTTTATCAGGTTAATCGGTATGCAGTTAATAATGTTTGGGGGATACAAATAGATCAGAAGTGTATACCCATTCATACAGTAATGCACTATATAATAACCTTTCCCTCTATGGTACCAGCTGGTACTTGAAGGTGTAGTAAATAACCAGACAAGGACATAGATTCATTAGCATGTCAGAACTAGGTGGGACCTTGATCTCTGGCCTTACCCCTTTCATTTTGTAGATGAAGAAGCTAAAGCTCAGAGAGCTTGACTACCTTTAGTAAATAAAATAGCTGGGAATAGAATGCAGGTATCTTGACTCCTGGCTCAAAGCTTTCTCTACGATCCCACCTGTGTCGAGATTTCTTGAGATAAGAAAAGGCTTTTTTCAGATTCTCATTCCTTTTAATTCTTAACTATCACCTTCTTCCTCCTCCAAAACCCCTCAAAACCCTCTGGGAAAGGTTTGCCTTTATGTTGTAGTTGAGAAGGCTCAATGCAGAGGAGAATGATGGGTGGATGGATGGATGGATGGATGGATGGATGGATGGATGGATGGATGGGTAGGTGGATGGATGGATGGGTGGATGGGTGGATGGATGGGTGGATGGGTGGATGGATGGGTGGGTGGGTGGATCTAGCAGAATGTCTTCCTAATAGTAAAAGAATGGTGGACAGGGAGTGGAGGCAGTTCTAGTTACAAAAGGATTCCAGTCCCATTAACCGTCAAAGAGGCAATAATGTATAGGGAAGGGGACACAATGCATAACCCTTTTTAATGGAGATGAGCATCCTGAGAAACCCAGTTTCTATGGTTACAGGACTGTGGCCTCTGGAGGCTACTAATGTTGGTGATAAATGGACTAGTTGATGTTGCTTCACACCTTTTAAATAGCTTACAGAAGCAGCATTGTGTTTTTAACTATAGTTACCTCAGAGTTTCATTCCACATCCGGGAATATTGATGCTATCCTTGTCCCTAATGGAGAAGTCAGACTTGGCTTAGGCCAGCAGTTTTCAAACTTTTTGATCTAAGGATCTCTTTACACACTTAAAAATTGAGGTCCCTCCCCTAAAGAGCTGTTGTTTACATAAGTTATATCTTCAATATTTACTTATTACAAATTAAAATATCTTGGTATTATGAAAACAATTTTGATCTTGCAGACCCCCTTTTGAGAATTACTGACTTAGGCTACAGATCACTAGGTAATCATTAAGCAGGGGTTCAGATACAAAAAGCTCATTCTTAAATAATTTTACATTTTTCCTCTTCCAAACAGTAACCCAAATCTCCTTTTTATACGAGTAAAATATTTTATTGATTCTCATTAAGAAAACTCTGAGGGGCAGTTAGGTGGCACAGTGAGTAGAGTGCCGGCCCCTGGAGTCAGGAGGACCCGAGCTCAGATCTGACCTCAGACACTTAACACACACATACAAAAAAAACCTAGCCATGTGACCTTGGGCAAGTTACTTAACCCCAATTGCCCTCCAAAATAAAATAAAAATAAATAAATAAATTTAAAAAGAAAACTCTGAACTTTTTTCTGAATAATAAAATTTCTTGAATTTTCATCATTGAATTCAGGAATAAAAAAAAAAGAAATTTCCTTCTTGCATAGGAAATTTCAATGGGTCCCTGTTGCCAATAGGAAAAAAGAATCCAAGCTAATGTCGTCCACAGGGGGAGTCCAACCTTTGTAGCTTTATTTCATGATTTGTTGTTGTTGAGTCATTTCATTCATTGCCCAGCTCTTTGTGACCTCATTTGGTGTTTTCTTGGCAAAGATGCTGGAGTGGTTTGCCATTTCCTTCTCCAGCTCATTTTACAGATAAGGAAACTGAGGCAAACAGGGTGAAGTGACTTGCCCAGGGTCACACAGCTAGTTAGTACCTGAGGCCCTATTTGAACTCGTGAAGATGCATCTTCATGATTCCAAGCCCAGTGTACCATCTAGCTGCCTCGATACTTCAATCAATTAACTAATCAATAAACATTTATTATGTGCCTACTGTGTGCCAGTCACTGTGCTAAGTGCTGGGGATACAGAAAGAGGCAATAGACAGTCCCTAACTAAAGGAACTTACAATCTTTTGTGAAGCCTTGACTCTAGACAGACTGGTTTAGTTACTGGCTTGTGAAAAAGCCCTTTACTTTCATACCTGTAAGGCTTTGCCCAAATTGCTTTGTTATGGGAAATATCTTATAAATTCCTACCTGGGATGCCCACTTCCTCACTTTCCCTTTTTTCTAAACTCTAGCCATTCTTCAAGTCCAAATTCTAGTTCTCAGCTCACAGTGATCTCCCCTACTTCATTTATTGACTGTATCTCTTATTTGACACTTAACCATATTCTGCCATCTATTGTTAATTATCTTTCAAATGTACCACATCTCACCTTCCTCAAGTCATTATTTAGCTCCAAAAACACATTAGTTAAACAATGTTTTAGGGACAGTGAGTTTTATTGAAATCGTGGCATATTATTCACATGAAAGAAAGGTGTTTCACACCCTTCAATTTCTGTGAAATAATGAGGTACCTTCATCAGGTGAGAATACCTCTGATTGAGTTGAAAGCACTCAGAGGTGTGAAGGTGTGAATATTTCCCAGCCCCCTCTAGTGAATGAAGTAATCAATATTAGAATATGCTATTTGGAACAAGCTAGTTAACTGAGTTGGGAAGGAGTGAAGGACTTCCAGCCATTGGATTAAATGAGATGATTAAATGTATTGGGATTGGTTGAAAGAATTAGACATTTCTCTGGAGTGATATTCATCAAGGAAAGAAATTTGCGTACAGTAATTCCAGCAACTATTTCAAGAATTAAGCTCTGAGGGGCGGCCAGGTGGCTCAGCGAGTAAGAGCACCGCCTCCAGTGTCAGGATGACCTGGAGATCAAATCCCAGGCTCAGATACTCAGCACCACACCCAGAAATAACTGGCCATGTAACCTTGAGCAAGTTACTTAACCCTGATTGCTTTAAAAAAAAAAAGAATTAAGGTCTGGGAATCCTTTAATTAGGGTACAGCAAGGGGGAGTGCTAGTGTCCTCCTCCATCAACATGGTCACTGGGAGACTGGACCAGTAACAATGCATCTGGCCGGGACCTGAGAGAAGACAAACTAGACATTCTGAAGAAAGCCAGCTTCAGAAAGAGTGACGTTTTCAGAGTGGAAAGAAACCCAGCTTTAGGATTCAACAGGAATCCCATAGAAAGTTATTTATATGCCAAAGGAACTTTCTTCAGATTCCAGGAGCAAGAAAGCAAAAGAGTAAGGAAGAAAGAGAGAAAAAGAAAGAATTTATATATACTTCCATTCATATGGGTGCTGAGTTACCCCTTTGCCCCATGAGCTCTCTAAACTTAAACCTGCATTCCCCTTAATTCTGTATGTACTCAGACTTTTTTTTTTGGAGGGAGGGAATGTTTTGCATCAACCCTTCTTACTATATTATCTTACCATACTATCTCATCATTAAAAACTAATGACATTTGCCTGGAGTATTTAAAGCTATACAATCTGATTGCTCTCATATTCAGCTGGAGAGATAGAATAATTTAGTGAATGAATCACTCAACTTGAAGTCAGAAATCTTCTACCACATATCAGGTGTGTGACCTTAGGTAAGTCACTTTAACTTCTCTGGGTTTTCATTGCCTGGTCTGCTAGATGGCACCAATAATTCTTGTTGCTTCTTCCTTTACAGGGTTGCTGAATGGATCATATGAGATAACATAGGTAATATTCAGTTCTTTTAGTCATGTTGGACCCTTCGTGACCCCATTTGGGGTTTTCTTGGAGAGATACTGGAGGAGTTTCTCATTTTCTTCTCCAGCTCATTTTATGAATGAGGAAACTGAGGTAAACACAGTTAAGTGACTTAGGGTCACACAGCTACCGGTAGTAAGTGTCTGAGGCCAGATCTGAACTCTAAAAGTTCAGCTTTCCTAACTTTCAGACATGGGGCTCCCTCCACCACACCAACATATATAAAGGGCTTGATAAACATAAGGGCGCTCTAGAAATGTAAGTTGTTGTTTTCTTCGAGAATTACTACCCTTGACGATGATGACGGTAGCCAGACAGACTGAGGAGACATGTTGGTGCACTCCTGAGTAACTATGTGTAAATACGGGCATGCAGTTCGTGCCTCAAACTCAAGTCTCATTAATTAGTATGGCAATTAACAGCAGTGTGTATTAACAGATGGTGGAGCTCAGCACCTGAAACTCCAGACTGACGTGGAAATTGGGCGGGGAGTGGAGGGGGATTAGGACAGGCCAATTTCAAGCTGATATTTTTCATTGCTAGCACTTGTGGGGGCTTGTGAGGAGGGGTGTGTTTGCATATAGTAAGATTGTGATAACATGTTTGGTTTGAACTCTCCCCATTACTTAGGGGGCAGGGGAAGATGTTGAGGCAGGTAGAAGGATTTTATTCTTTTGGGGAGGATACCATGGATTATTGGGGGTAGATGGAAAGATTTTATTATGAATCAGAAATTTCAGCTAAAAATGAACCCAGGTCTTCTGAAGCCAAGTCAAAGATAATTTATCTGACCCTGTACTGTTGGCCTTTTTTTATCACTGGATGTGGATAAAGACATACAGATTATGATCATCAAATTTACAGATGACACCAAACTTGGGGGTGAGATGGGAGTGGGGGTGGTATTTAACACACTGTCTGACATAGGCAGGATCCCACAAGATCTTGATAGCCTAACAGTGGTGTCGAACCCAACTCTGCTAGCAGCATATTGACTTGGAAAACCCCAAATTAACATTCTCTATGTTGCATCATATTTTTATTTATTTTTTAAACATTCCAATTACAATGTGTCTGTTTCAAGCAGTTTTCGCTAAGCAACCAATCTGATACCCCTGGGGCATTGGACAGAGTCCAGTAAAATTCAGTTCACTGTAAAGTCATGTGTTTAAGTGCAAAAACCCCCAAATCAGCTTCACAAATATCAAATAGAGGAGGTAGGGATAAACAGACAGCAGTTGTTCTGAAGAGGATCTGGGGTTTTTACTGCAAGCTCAGTATGAATTAGCAGTGTGTTATGGCAGCCAAAAAAATATGAACTTCAATTGTATTAACAACTAATATCCTCCAAGATTAGGGAGGCAGTAGATAGAGTGCCAGTCCTAGAGTCAGGAAGACTCATCTTCCCGAGTTCAAATCTGGCTTCAGACACTTACTAGCTTCACCCTGCTTGCCTCAGTCTCTCATCTGTAAAATTATATGGAGAAGGAAATGACAAACCACTCCAGTATCTGCCAAGAAAACCCCAAATGGGGTTGTGAAGAGTTGGACACAGCTGAAATGAATGCTCAGTCTACATTTGGAGTATAGTGTTACCATACAATTTAAACTGTGATTGCCACAGTTTAAGAAGGGCATTAAGTTGGAGAGTATCCTGAAGAGAGCACCCAGGGTAGTGAAGGACCCTGAGCCTGTGTATAAGGATCTGCGGAAGGGACTGGGAGTGTTTCATCTGGAGAAGACTCGAGGGCTACATGCTGGTTGTCTTCACATATTTGAAGGACTGCCTGGTGGAGAAGGCATTAACTTTTGACCCTAGAAGGCAGAACCAGGAGTCAATGGGTGGAAGTTGAAAATAATTTAACATCAGGGAAACTTTTCTAGCAATTAGAATTGTCCAAAACCAGGAGGGCTGGCTGGCTTGGGAGATAGCAGGTTGCCTCCTCTTTGGGGTAAGTTTTCCAGGAGAGCCTGAAGGATGACTTGTCAGGTCTGTTGTAATGAGGATTCTTTTCATGTCTAGGTTAGATTAGATGTCCTACCAGGTCCCTTCCAATTCTCAAATATAGTGATTCTGTTCTTTGACCTACACCAAGGGAAGACACAGCTGGCTTACCCAGTTGTGAGATACAGTGGAAAGTACTGGATTTGGAGTCAAAGGATGTTGTTCAGTCATTTCAATCTGTGTCCAACTCTCTGTGACCCCATTTGGGGTTTTCTTGGCAAAGATACCAAATTGTTTTGCCATTTCCTTCTCCAGCTCATTTTACAGATGAGGAAACTGAGGCAAACAGGATTGAGTGACTTGTCCAGGGTTACACAGCTAGGACGTATCTGAGACCAGGTTTGAACTTGGGAAGGTGAGTCTTCCTGACTTCAGGTCCAGAGCTTTATGCACTATGGCGCCACCTTAAATCCTGTCTCTGTCATCTATAAGTCATGTCCTTCATCACAGTGTTTCACCTTATGTGGCCTCAGTTTCTACATCTATACAATGAAGGGATTGAAACCGAACCTTAAATTCTCTTCCAGTTTTAAATCAATGTTCATGGGAGCCAGTGGACTGAATCGTGTAACTAAGCTTTAGTCCTCAGGCACAGAGCCTGAAAGAAAGCAGGCTCCAGGTACAATATCATCTTAATGCAACCTAGAACCTTAAACTGCCCCACATCCATCTACCTTAACACTGATTACAGAGTGCTCCTGGGAGAGGGAAATGGGGTTTTGCTCCCATGGTGCTGAATTTAGAGAGCATGGAAGGCACCTGCATAAAAAAATAACAGTTAATAGTAGTTAAAATTGGAAGGTAGCAGGATCTGTTTCTTCTGCAGGCCAGCTGAGGTCCTCCCTACACCAGCCGCCTACCTTCTGTGGCAGCATTGAGGCGTACTATGGTTTCCTCTTACAAGGACTGGTGTCCTTACTCGAGCTCACATCTTGTTCCTTCGTGTGCCAAAGTACTGATCATAACAGGTTATGTTTTGAAAATTGAATATGAAAAGACAACCACAACCTTTCAGAGAATACTAAAAGACAGAAGAGATCAAGGTCTGCCCAGCCCTCCCAACTATCTCTTTCTGTGCCTTTCCCTGCCCCCATTCAGTGTCCTCCCTCTCTTATTCTCTTCTCTTCTTTTCTTGCCCATCCTTCTCTGATGAAAATAACCACTGACAAATCACTTAAACCTCTGGGTGAGTTCATCTTAGTGGTTCCCCTCTCCTCAGAGGAATTTGCATTTTATGCCTCATAAAAGGTTTAGGCTGCACCAGTCTCTAAGGCACCAGTTTTAACAGTCTGATGCTGGTCTGGGCAGAGAGGGCATATTTGCTCATTGAAAGCTATACTGTATAGTGTACTGAGCTTAGATTAAATATGCCTCAAGGCTCTCCAACTTCCTTTGTTCCAGGTCAAGCATCTCAGGCAGCCTTCTCTTTATTTTAGGGAAAGATTTTTCCAAGGATGATGAATTCAATTTTAGACCTATTGGATTTTAACTGATGGTAAGACATCCATATAGAATGCCCATCAGGCAGCTGAAATGGGAGACCAGAACTCAGGGAAAAGAAGGGAGTTTATACATTATTTGTATTTAAAGAAAAGCAACTAACAGGGACTAGTTAAGTAAATTGCTGTATGCAGCTAAGACTGACAACCATGAGATAGACATGGAGATCTGGAAAGAATTTTTGAAATGATGCAAAGTGAAAATAACAGAACCAGATGAGTGGAATTAGTTTAGGCCATAAAGGAAAATAAGAGTGAACCAAAAAATTCCACTGGGGACTTTGAGGGAGTAAAAGGAATATCATCTCTTTTGTATTTATAAACTAATTGGTTTAAATGGGTTTTTACTTCGATTGTTGAAGAGAATCCTCACCTAGAAGACTTCATAGTTCCATTGGCATAGTGAAGTAAATTATTTCTTAGTTGAGTTGGTTATATTGATGTTCAAGGTTGTTTCAATAAAACTTTTATTGATTGGTTGGTTGATTGATTTTTGGTGGGTGTGTGTGTGTGTGAGAGAGAGAGAGACAGAGACAGAGAGAGAGACAGAGACAGAGATTTGTGAGTCAGGTACAGAGAAGTGATAATTGAAGACAGGAATGGATGAGGTGGCTAAGAGAGGAAATAAACTGAATAACAGCTCATGGAATTTAGTTATTAAGAGGACACTGGTGATTTTGGAAAGAGTAGTTTCATTGGGATAGTTGGTATAGAAGTCAGATTGCAGGGGCCTGAGGCTATTGAGGGAATGAAGGCAAGAATACGATATCCCCCTCCCCATAATTGTTTTATTTAAGGGGAGAAGAGATAGGGCAATACCTCGAAGGGTCTGGAGATATTAAGGGGTTCTTTTAAATTAAGAATAGGTTAGGTCTGACCATTTGTGTGTCCCCAAGGGAAGGAGGTAGTAGAGAGTGAAAAAAGACTGAGCATGTGGACTAGGAGGGAAAGGTGGTGAGAATGTTGGTTGGAACAAAGTGCTTGAAGAGAGGGAGGAGATGAAATCCAAGGTGGAAGAGAAGGGGAAAGCCTTGGCAAGGAGGAGGACCAGCTCATACTCTCAAACTGAAGAAGAGAATTTATGAGGATAAAGAGAGATTCTGAATGTGGAAGAAGAGAGAGGTGAGAGCTCATGATATAGAAGACATTTGGAATAGTTGTTCTGGAGTGTCAGTCAAAGAGAAATAGAATTGTCTTCCAGCTGTAAGGGTTCAATTAATGTTATGTAAAATACCCAAGTAACTGACTGACATTTTTGCTTCCCCCCACTGCAGCCTCATCCTCCCAAATTTGTGCAGACTTAAGCTTCTGCTTTCACTGGGGGCTTCAGAAATTGGAATAAAAATGTGTGCATACAGATTTCAGACAAAACATGTATATCATATTTCCACTGGGCTCCATTTTCCTACCTCCTGCCAGATATTCCATGAAATGTGATTTTTTCACAAAGCAGTGAGTCTGTCTGAGAGAAGACCATGGTTGCTCTGAATTTAATGGGAGAATCCCACTATTTAGCTTCCCCATTCCTCCCTCTTCTTACAGTTCTCTAACCCTATCCCACCCCTTGATAAAATACCAAAAGACTTGTATTTCTTGACTTCTTAGTCTTCCCTAACCATTCTTGATTCCAGTATTTTCCCTCTTTTGATTATTTCCTATTTATCCTCTATGTAGTTTAATTTGTGTATATTTTTTGCATGCCATTTTCCACCTCCTCCATTAGATTATAAGCTCCTTGAGGGCAGGGACTGTCTTTTGCCTCTTTTTGAATCTCCAGCACTTCATACAGTGCCTGGCACATAGTAGATACTTAATAAATGTTTGCTGAATTCAGTGAAGTCTTTTTCCCTCTTGATGGGTGTGAAAGGAGGATACTGGAGGAGCCCCTAAGGACTCTGACCGTTAGGGAATGTGGGCTTCCATAGGACTCATTCCTTTCACTCTGGATGCAGCCAGTCTACATACTAAGTAGGAATCAGGAGATGTAGGGTACAGTCCCAAATCTCCCACTTAAAAACTTTGTGATCTTAGGCAAAAGTTCCTCTGCTCCTTCAGACTTGCACTGACCTGTTTGTAAAATGAGAAGGTTGGGCTAGACAAAGCCCAGGTACCTTCTAGCACAGCCATTCTGCTTGCTTGTGGAGCTGTGCTTAGGTATCAATTAGCACAGTTTATCCATAGGCAGGCTACCCAGCCCTCCACATCATAATCACAGTGTCTTTGAAGTGGTTTTATGATTCATGTCTCATCTCCACCTGGAAGTTCTGAAGACCCCAACTTCTTCTCAGATGCAGCAAAGGAACACTGGGGAGATGCGAATGAATTTGGGGCAGAGAATCCTCCACCTGGACTAGGTTTAGCTTGCCTTGTTCTGGGCCTGGGCAGCACATTCGGAGCAAAAAGGGGTGATTCAAGTTGCCTGCAGCCAGCTGGTGATCGAGCATTTAAGTGTTTGCTGTGTGTCAGACACCGTGCTAAATGCTGGAGATACAGAGAAAGGCAGAAAGAGGCTCAGTCTGACATGTCCCTACAAGACTATTTTGGTGCAAGCATCAGCCTCTGTTGTAAATCAGAAAGCCCCATTTGGGGGATTTCTTCTGCACAAATGTGATTGTTACATCTGGGGCAGCTGAGAGGCCAGGAGGAATTCCTGGACGAACACCTGGAACTGGAGATGGGTGAGGGAGGAGAGCACTGCATGATGGGGCATTACCTTCTCATCAGGTCTCCGTATCATTGAGGCCAGTTATCTAATGGGGAAACCTGAAACCATGCTAGTAAGTATTAATAACAGTGACTTACAAGGGTTTCAAAATTAATGGAGTTTATATGAGGTAAAGGATTTAGAGTGTACCTCAGAAGTCATTTAGAAGCAGGAAAAAGAAAATCAAGGGTTTTTTTTTTAATTAATTAGTTAATTTTACTATTTGAATCCTTAATGATGGCAAATAAGAACACATGACATATGGGGAGGACCCAATCCCGTATCAGGAAGACCTGGATTCTCCTCATGTCTCAGAAGCTTACTAGCGGTATGACCTAGGGCAAAACACTTAACCACTAACAGGATCAGTTTGCTCATCTGTAAATTGGGGATCATAATAGTACCTACCTTATAGATGTCATACTGGCCTGGGGAAGGGCAGCACCCTCTCCCACAGTGGACAATCACATGTTCTCACTGCCATGGATCCATAGCCACTCTAGCTGATGATGGAGATGGTCTAAGTGAGGGGATGGCATAGGCCTTACTCAAAAAAGTGAGAAGCTTTTCTCCTCATTCCTGTATCTAGTCAGCTCAGGGACTGGTTCTTGCTGCCTTCTACAAAGCCTTTTTGAAAGGGCCAGAGCAAATACAGCCCAATGAAGTGTGTGTGTGTGTGTGTGTGTGTGTGTGTGTGTGTGCAGGCCCACCCCCATGCATCCCCAATGGGGTACTTCTCTCCCCCTCCATGCATAGAGTTATTGTGAGAATCAAATGAGATGTATGTAAAGTACTTTGCACTATATATGTGTGTATAGAGATATAAATATAGATGATATAGACATAGATAGAGATGTGTGTATACATGTATTTTATTAGCAGAGAACTCGGGATGAGGACACTTTCTCTACCACAGCAGATCAGTGATGGTTTTGTCCTAACTGGTTTTGTCTTAAAGAGTGACCCTGGACCACTGAGAAGCTAAGTGACTTGCTTGGTATAATATAGTAAGTGTGTATCAGAAGCTGGTGGGATTTGAACCCAGGCCTTCTTGATTCAGAGGCTGGCTCTATCCATTATATCATGTTGTGCTGAAAACCGCAACGCACTGTATAAATGCCACCTATTGCTATGATTGATTAGAGAGGTTTACTGAGGAAATAGGAGACAGAAAAATAACTGTGGGTATCTAGCCCTAAAATGAAATCATTGGGACCCACTGAGGGGTGGTTTCAGCCAACAGGACAAAGAAACATTTCAGTCATCTCATTTCTCCAAGATTCTTCAACATTAACGTTAGCAGGAGGTCAGAGCTCATTCACATGCAAACACTGTATGCTCAGCAAACAGTCTTCACTTTATCTCTTCACAGAGGATATGTTTCCTGTTTCTTTCTGGTGTATTACTGCCAGTGTGCAGCAAATACAGTTATTTTTGAAATGGTTAAGCATTCATACTATTTGTGTTTTGCAGGATGTCAGGATTTTGCAGGTGCTACACTAAGACAACTGCTAATCACACAATCATAGAGTGGCAGAATTTCAAATTCAGTCAGCTAGTTGACTTGACTTCCAAGTCCTTGGTTAAAGGGAGGTTGTAGGGAGATATTAGACTAGATAATCTCTACGTTTCTTTCCCATTTGTAAAAGCATTACTATTCTTTTCTAGCTTTAGTCCATATTGTTCCCATTCACACTTTTGATGTTCCAGTCACACTAGAATTCTTATAAGTCAAGGGTCTTCATGTGCATGTGTGTGTGGTTTGTCTTTCATTCTCAAAGAGTACCATAACAGCAGGAAGATGATATGACTTGCAAGTCATTTGGATTACAGTGAGGGAGGGCTGTGCAGATTTACCAGCCTCACTTTTTCCTCCGGAGCCATCTGGGTCCAGTGGCCAGATATTGACCAGGAGGACTGGAGATGGCCCAGCAAGGGTCTGTTATAACCCTTTGCATTCTTTGTGTATCTTTGTAGTTCTGCATGGATTCATAGACTGTACATCAACTGGTCAAGACTCTGGAACTTCTGCCTGAATATCATAATTCTAATCCTCACTGATATTACTCATGAGAAGGATAATGGTGGGGGAGAAACAGAACTCATAACATTGGGATTTACAATAGGATAGAAGTTTTGCATCCATCCTTTCTCCAGAAAGCTACTATAGAGCACTAGCTTTGGAGTCATAGGACTTGAGTTCAAGACACAACTCTTCCATTTACTACCCATGTGACTTTTGTTAATCTGGCACATGTTGGGAAAGGAGTCTGGCATTGGATATATAGCTGAGGACACTCCTTCCCCATTAAGGGATAATACTTAGGAGCTCAGTTTTAACCTAAAAACTATTTCCCTTAGACCAACAATATTTTAAATGAATAGATGTAATTCTAGCCCAGTACCCTCTGTTTTAGGAGAACAGACTGACCAGCATTGGCTCTGATCTCCTGTCTTCCTTCCTGGCAGGAATTAAAGTCTCTCTTGGAGAGGGTGGGCAGAGGACACTATAGATATCTATTTATACCTTCTTGTGAGCCACATCTAGATAAAGCCATTTGTACACATGCAGCCTAAATGGGTAACCTCCCTCCCCCACACATATACATGCACACAGCCTTTTCTTTGACATGTAAGGCTTGGACTAGATGACCACTGATATACTTCCTAGATCTAAAGAGATGATCCCAATGACTATGGCTATTAAGATTTTTTATAAAGAAATGGTACCATCCTTTCTCTAGGTATTTGCATGGCACCTCCTTCCCTTATCTTTCTAACCTTATTTACTATTTCTGGGGTGGGTGGAGGAATTTCTAAAGATTTTATGTCATTTGAAGATGGTCCTGAATCTTACAAGTCTCAGTGGGGGACTGTCCCTGTGCTAGGTGGTGCAGTGGACAAACAGATGGGCTTGGAGTCAGGAAGACTCCTCTTCCCGAGTTCAAATCTGGCCTCAGACTCTTACTCATTGTGTGATCCTGAGCAAATCACTTAATCCTGTTTGCCTCAGTTTCCTCATCTGTAAAATGAACTGGAGAAGGAAATGACAAACCACTCTGGTATCTTTATCAAGAAAATCTCAAATGGGGTCACAAAGAGTCAGACATGATTGAAAAGACTGAAGAACTAAACAGCTGTAGCTGAATTGAAGCGTTTTCATAAAGTCAAAATCCTAAAATGACTCTTTGATGGATCCATGATCTAATTGGATTAAGTTTCTTTATGTCTATTCAACTCCATATTCATCTTTTTGTCCAACTGCGGTAAGTAGCTGTCCAAGATTTATTAAATCAATGGGCTATTTGCTCAACTGTATGCCTTAATCTGGGCAATAGGTGTCCAATTGCTTTTCCTGAGTGGATAGCTAGACTAATCTCTTGATAAACCATAGACCCTATCAAAGAGGCAGAGCCAGGTAATCAAAGTAATAGAATCCATAAAAAGGAGTACTTGAACAGCCTCACCATGTATAGAAAGCTTCCTCTGGCTGTCAAATACCAGCTTTTAAAAACCGTTATTCACCCAGTGATACATACATATAGATATATACACACAGATATATAAACATACACACATATTATATTTATATTATATATGTATGTATGTGCATAAACATACATGCACACATGTGTGTATATACATATGTGTATGTATCAGCAAACCATGGAACACTGCAACACTGTAAGTGACCCAAAGGGCATTTGAAAGACACCTTAAAGTCATCTTTATAATCGTAAGTAACGTGAAACATAGTATCAGTAATGACATGCACGAGAAATGGTATAAAAATGTCAAGGACATATATTAAGGAAAAACAAGCTGGGTCAGCAAGATTGAAGCATAATCAGTAGAAAGTACAATTATTGCACTGGTATAAAAGAAATATTGTTGGGCAGATCCTCTGCAGAGAATTTATAGCAAGATATGGGCAAGAATTATACAGCATAAAAACGAGGAAGGGCTGAGATGAGTAGGGATGGAGGGAGTACCCACATTATCATTTTGAGATCCTTTGAAGTATTAAAGTGAGGACAAGCCTAGCTCCTCCTAGACATTCCATGTGGAATAGATTATTGACCACTTGACTAAACCTCCTCCTTTTCTAGTCACATCAATCAATCAATCAGTCATCATTTGTTTTTGTTTTTGTTTTTTAACTAGGTGCTAGCCACTGTGCTAAGCAATGATACAAAAGACAATCAAAAACAGTCACTGTACTGAAGGAGTTTACATTTTAATGAGGTGGGGAGAGACAAATATACATAAATAAGTAAACACAAGATACGTGAGCCATGATTGAGATAATCCTAAATCATTACATGAAAATTCTATACCACCTGACAGTTTCATGGTATTTGAACTCATTCAGCATGGCATAGGTATGAAATGAAATGGGGACATTAAACAGAATAGCAAATACGCCAGTCGCTGAGCATGGTAGGGCAGCATGTTTCCTTTTGGCTGAACAGAAAGATGAGTGCTTGCATGAGCACGGCTATAATCCAGTGTGACTTTAGTAGCATAACGCCATTTATCATCTTGTTAACATCAAGGCCTGCCCTTTTGTAGTGACAGCTGTTGGGTTTTGTAGCCTGTGTGATTCTGGCCATCATCTCTCTATGTTTCCTCTTTGATAAAACTTCTGGAAGGGCAGGCTAAATAGCCTATTTTCAGTAAGACTGTAACCTCTACTAATTAAGGTGATAAATATAACTTTGTTGAACTGTAGTCCAAGAATAGTAAATTTATTAGAGAACAGACTATGTTGGAATTGGCAAGATCTAAGCAAATCAGTTCAATGTGATTCAAAAGCCACTTGTTAAGCTCTTACTATGTGCAAAGTGCTGAATCATACAGGTCAATTCTCTCTTTTTACAGAGATGGAAACCAAGGTCCACAAGAAATGATTGGATCATAAGATAGGCTATTTAGAGTTGGCAGGGACCTTAGAAGTCACTTGATTCAATCTACTACAAATGAGAAATCTAAGACCAAGAAAGATTAAATATTTTGTTCAATATCATACAAGTAACAGGACCAGGATTCAAACCAAGGTCCTCTGATTCCAAATCTAGAATTTCTCATACAACTCCTGAATGACAAAGCCAGGATCTGAACCTTGGTGTTCTCAATCCAAGCCCATGAGTCTTTATTTTATATCATACTACCCCTTTGATGGTTTTTAGTTCCATTCTAGGTATAAATTGCAATAATAATTCAATAATTTCAATACAATAAAATGATGATGATGATTATGAAAACTAGCATTTAAATAAGTCTTTAAAGTTTACAAAGCACTTTACAAGTATTATTTGATCCTCAAGACATTTTATGGAGGAGGAAACTGAGACAGAGGTTAAGTGACTTGCCCAGAGTCACATAACAAGTAAGTATATGAGACCAAATTTGAACTCAACTTTTCCTGACTTCAAAGCCAATATTCCAGCCAATACCACACCTAGTCTACTCCTGGTCCTATAATTTTGAGTAGGAGACAGAGGCAAATTGAAGGTTAAAACAACCTATGTAGTAATATTCAGAGTAAGGGACTACCCCAGAATGGGAAAGACAGGAAAGAAAAAAACAAAGGACATTGACAAAGTCAACTGCTCATTTATTTCTGTGATGATGATGATGATGATGATGATGATGATGATGATGATGGTGATGGTGATGATGATGATGATGATGATGGTGGTGGTGGTGGTGGTGGTGGTGGTGATATTCTGCCGCTGCTATGGCTGGTGATGGTTGTGATGGTTGTGATGATAGTGATTGGATAACTCACAAACTGCAGTAAGATTTTCAGGATAATCTATATAATCCTCAATTTGCCAAGCATTTCACCTATTTTTTTAAAAAAATTGATCTCCCAGCAACTCTGAAGCAGATCCAATTATGTTATTATTCCCATCTTTCATATGTGGGAACTCATGCTAAGAAAGGTTCAGTGGATTGTTCATAGTCATTCAGCTAGTAAGTGCCAGAGGGAACAGCCTAACTCAGATCACCAAGATTTCACATCCAGTTCCCAGTGCACTCTGCCTCTCATGGATCATAGAAAGGTGATGCCTCATTTGCCAGTGTAGAACTCTAACTGGCAACAACATTGAAGGTCACAATTAATTTCACCCCCTTGGAGCCCACTGCAAAATACTCCTGGTTCACCAGGAGGAGAAAAGGGGGGGGGGAAAGAATTTGAGCAAAGAAAGAGAAAAAGGAAAGGTTTGGGGGCAAGATAAGATCTCAGTGGTAAATAGGCTGGGACTTATGGGCGAGTTGAACACTTTAACAGACAAGCAAATAGCAAATTATTAGAAGAAAGAATAAAAACAGCTAGAGGGGTCAGGCAACTGAGGTGAGAAGTTGCCAAGTGAGATGAGCCTTGAAGACAGTGAAAGGTACAGGACAACTTTGATATTTGAAGGCTATGGTCATATCATTCCTAAGTATCTCTTTTCCATACCAAGCCTCCACAATTCCTTTAACTGATCCTGATATTGTTTTTATTTGGGTTGCCCTCCTATACAGATGCTCCTGCTTGTCAATGACTTTCCTAAATGTGCTACCCAGAAGTGGAATAAGGTATTCCAGATATGGCTTGATTGGGGCAGAGTACAGAGAAAGTATAAGCCTCTCTCCTCCTCCTTGGGCTAGACTGAGGATTTCTATAAATGTAGTCAAAGTCTGAATTAGGTTTGAAGGCTATTTTACCCCATTCTTATCTAAAGCTTGTAGTTCACTAGACCCCGCAACCTTTCTTTCCCCTTCCCCTCTCCCTTTCTCTCCTCCCTGTCTACCCTGTCTTACCCTATCCTCCCTTCCTCCTTCCTTCCTTCCTTCCCTACTCCCTCCATTTTTCTGACACAGGTCAGATCGGGCAATCTAGTGCTCACCTTATTGGCACTGCCTTACTGTGTACATGATTAACTTATCTCTAGATAAGCAACCTAGAACTTTGAAGTTAAACAATCTAGCAGCCTCAGCCTCCCCAGTAGCAAGATTGCAGGGATACAGTACCCCACAATTATTTTTCCGATGGAATGCTATCAGACTTCCTTTTCCCTACCCTGTGCTTGTGTGGTTGATTTTTAAAATTGCATGTACTGCTATTCTGGACACCACATAAAGTGAATCGGTCAGACAAAAGCTTATTGTCCTGGTATAGGAGTTGGCAAAGAAACAAGACACAGTCCTCATTCTTAAGCAGCTCACAGTCTCATGTGGGAGACAAGACTTACGCTTAGGAAACAATTAGTGAACATGTAAGGACAGGGAAATCAAGCCCTAGATTGTCTGGGATAGAGAGGAAACACATTTCCCTCATTAAAGAAAGGAGAGATTAGTATAAGCAGAAGTAGCAAGGAAAAGCTTCACAAAGATAGGTGGGAATGAAAAGATGATTAGAATATGAAATGGCAGGAAAGGGGAAATGACTTTTAAGAGTGGAGAACAGCATGAACAAACATAGTATTAAGTATGGCATGAAGGGGGATGGTAGGTGTAGGGAGGGGAGAGACTCTAAAGAGTGGAGTAGAAAGTTTAGGTTGTATAGTAATAGGAAATAAAGTTAGAAGTCAGTCAATCAACAAGCATTTATTGAACACTGTCTTCCAAGCAGTGAGAAATAAAACAAAAGCAAAGTAAATAAATAAATAAAATAAAACCTGCCCTCAAGGAGCTTATATTCTAATGAAGGAAACAACACATACATAAATTTAATGTAACTGACAAATGTAATAGACAAGATACATGTAGAGAAGATACAAAGAAACTTTTGAAGGGAAGGTACTATATTTATTGACTGGGGAAGTAGGGTTGTCCTCTGCAGAAAGTGGTCTTTGATCTGATTTTTGCAGAAGGCTGTGAGAGGCATAGATGAGTAATAGGAGCATTACAGGCATGTCTGATCCCACAGAATGTCTGGTCCAGCAGAGTCAGGAGGTGGACATGCCAACATCTTTGAGCAAATCAAAGGCAGGCATTGCAAAATCTTGAAGAGGTAGTTTGTGTCAGATGATCATTTCACCATATGCATGGTAGCATACCTCTTAATTTCCATAGAGTCCTTCACGGTCACAAATATGCACTCTGATCCTTGGCTTCTGTTTCTTCCTGTACCCTTCAGATTTGTCATTGCTGAAAAAAAATACCATTATGTACATGACAGGTTTAGGGTGGAAAGAGACTCTAAAGAATGGAGTAGAAATTTAGTTTAGAAAGTTTAGAACACCTGTTCTATAGCTTGCATGCTAATTGGACTCTTCTCCTCTCTCCTCAGGAAGGAGATTTGTCTCTTAAGCCCATTCTCTGAGCAAAGGACCAAATAAAAATAGAGAATTGATCCCAAAATGAAGCAAGAGAGCATTGGGTTACCCCTTATGAATTGAAGTCACCAGACCCCGTTCCCTGGAGTACTGAAAGAACTGGCATATCTGATAGAATCACAAAATTTGAGAGTCGGAAGGAATCTCAGTGCCCATCTAGTGCAGCCCTGAAATGCAAAAGTGTCCCTACTTTAACTTACCCAACAAGGAGAGTCAGCCTACCACCTCTCTAAGGCAGATCATTCTACCTTTTTAGACATTTCTAATGTTTAGGAGGTTTTTCCTCTCATGGAGCCTGGTTTCTTTGAAACTTCGACCCATTTCTTCTGGTTCCTTCCTTTTAGGCCAAGTGGAACAAGCCTAATGCCTTCTCCATATCAGTCTTCACTTTTTCAAATGAAACATACCCAGTTCCTTCAATTGATCTTTATATGACATAGACTCAAGGCCATTCACCTCTCTCAAGTAGCCTCTTTTGGACATTCTCCAGATTATCAGATTATCCAGATTATATCCAGATGATCCTAAACCATGGTGCCCAGAACTGAAAACAGTCCTCTAGATAAGATCCGACAAGAGCTGGAACCTCCCTGTTCCTAGAAGCAATGTGCCCATATCGCAGCCCAAGATAGTGTTTTCCTTTGTAGCCACTGCATTGCCACTGAGCCACTGTCAGGGCTTTGAAAGACTGTGAAAAATGGGAAAGTAACCACAGGACTAGAGAAGAGCAGCTCATGTCCTAGTTTTCAATAAAGTGAAAAGAATGGAGTCTGAAAACTATATAGTCAGTAAGCTTGACTTTAGTTCCTGGAAATTTTTAGAACATATTATTAAGGGGATGTTTAATGGGCATTTCAAAAAGGAAGGGGTGATCACAAGGGGGCAGCATGGCATCATTAAGAACAGGTCATGGCAGATTAGCATCATTTCCTTTGTAACAGGGTTATGAGACTGGTAGATCAGGAAAAAGCTATGGATAGTTTACTTGGATTTTTAGCCCAACATTTGACGAAGTCTTCCAAGCTATACTTATGGAAAAGATGTGGAAATTTGGCTAGACGGTGGTTGCATGCTTGGAATCAGGATGAGTTCAGGATGAGATTTTGGACATATGTAGTCTTTGTAGACCTGGTATCTAGCACAGGACCTTACTTATATAGTGGGTGCTCAATTAATGCTGATCAGTGTTAATAAACTGGAAAGGCAGATTGGAACCAGATTGTGCAGAATCTTGAATGTGGAGAATAAGAAAGCACAAAAGTAAGTTTATTTATATTGTCTACAAGTCAAGTGTCAATGAGTAGTTCATTTGCTAGGTTTTGTTAGGTTAGATGAGGGCTGACATGTTCATTTGTGAGGAAATTTACTAATCTGTATAATAATCTGAAGGATGAGAATGAAGGGAGTCAGCAAAATATGACCCATGTAAAAAAAATCATTCTCACCTCCTAGGATGTGCAAAAGGAGGTAAGCAGATGTGGGTCTCTCGGGCCATAGTTACTAACCTCTGATCTACAACATTCTATCAGATGTGCACTCACCAACCAGTATTTAGTTGCCATTGAATTCTTATGGGGGGGATGGTATGTAAGGGAGGGAAGATCATGGCTTCTCCCTTTGCCTAAAGGCAAGCACAGACCAGTGGACTCTCAACCAGAGGAATTCCTCCCTTCCTAGGTACAAAGACACAACAGTATGCCCTGGAGCCAAGAACAACCACAAAGGCCACCCAAGGAGATTTATAAAAGAAGAAAAAAGTAATAAAAAGAAACCAGAAAGAAAGAGAACTATTAGATCACTGTGATTGCGGGATTATATGGGACCACTAGGGTATGATTTCCATGTACAATTATTAGGTGAAGATCAGTGATTCCTCTGGCATATCAAATAGATCACCAGCAAAAAGATTGTCTTTTTTGCTGACCTTTATACCTCCTTGGTAGCTGGCAACAGCTGTATTCTTCTGGAAAATTACTTTGCCTGCAAAGTACTTCTTAGCTCCATCTTTGGTCTTGTAGTGGACGTGACTCTACACTTTCCCCTTATTAGCTATAACCTCCTTTCTGTTTATGCAAGACTGCTTCAGGGGGAAGTACAATTGTAAGAATATTTTAGTGATAGAATGAATGCATACTTGGTTAAGGAGAGACGCTCTTCTTACTAATGACATAAGGTAGCAGGAGAAAGGATTTGGAGGAAGAGTTGGAATGATCATATAAAATACATATTATTTTCCTCTATTGTGTTATGTACCTCCTTGGCACGGGTAAACCAGGGCTGGCAGAGCTTGTTTCTAAGAAGGTAGAGGGAACTAGATGTATGGTTTAATCATAGGTGAGGTCCTGTGCCAGGTGGAGAACTCTACTCATTGAGACCAGCATCTGAACTGCAATTTGTATTCTTAGAGAGTTGCCTGGTTCATTGAGACATTCAGTGACTTACCCAGGATCACATAGCTACTGTATATCAGAGTAGGACAGAAAAAACTAGCAGATCTGTCTGTTTATCTATCTGTCTGTCTATCCATTTGTCTATCTCTTTATCTCTCTTCATCTATTTAACTATCCGTCTGTCTCTGCCTATCTAGATATATACACATGTACACATATGTATGTGTGTATATATATGTGTGTATGTATGTATGTATGTCACCAAACCCAAGCCAGTGACCCAAAAGAGCTGAATTGTAAGCAAGCTAAAAGGCCAGAAAATCAAAACACTGAGAGGTAAGAGATCATTATATGACAGAGTCATCGCTTTAGAGCTGACAAAAGCCTTCCAGGTTATCATCTAACCCAACTTTATAACTTTACCGCTAAGGAAACTGAGGTTTTCAGAGAGGTCATCTCTGAGGTCACACAGGTAATAAGGTTGTAGAGCTGGGATTTAAACCAATGTCCTTTGACCTAAAATCCAGGTGTCTTTCTGCTTGCCATATTGTATTTGTAGAAATCCGATTATTATTTTCTCTGGGCTGACAGGAAAGCATGGACAGAGATTTATAATCCAACAATCAAGAGCCAGGAACCCAGAAGTAGAGCGTGAGAATGTTACATATCAACACAGATAGATAACAAGAGCACAGATAGTATTTCTATAGCACTCTAAGGTTTGCAAAGCAGTTTGCATATATTATCTCTCAGTCCTCACAATATTGTGAGGTAGGCATTTTAATTTTCTCCATTCTATAGATGGGAAAACTGAGGTTAAGTGACATGGGTCGTAGAAATAGTAAGTGAAGCAGGATTTGAACTCAGGTCTTCCAACTCTAAGTCTAGGGGGATCTGTCTGTTATACCACCATGTCGATGATTTATTTATTATATGCTTAGTATTCCATCTCCTCCCCCATTCTTTTGCACAGACTGTTTTTGTCATGTCTGAAATACTCTTGTTCATGTTGGGAATGCTACTTCTTGGGACCTCTTGCTGCCTCCATGGCTCCCCACTGCCTCCACGGCTCCCCACCCCCTTCTGGGGGCCTTTCTTGATTCCCCCATGTGGTAGTGCTTCTGTCCACAAAGATCCCTTTGTATTCATTTTGTACACATCCTATACTTACTTATCTGTTCCTTTTCTTTGGCTCCCTACTGCTTAGTACAGTGACTTACATAGTAAGCCTTTAATAGACGCTTGTTGACCAACTGGCTGTGACCATATTGCATTCCCCACCTTCACCTCCACTCTTCCATGGAAATATAAAGGAGCAGGGACTGTCTCATTTTTACATATGTGTCCTCAGTACCTAGCACATTACCTAACGCACAGCAGACAATAAATGCTTGTTGATTAATTGATTTGAAACAATGTCATTTTCTGGCAAATTAGCGTGCATGACACACTCAAAACTCAGCTCACCATGACATCGCTTTGGCTACTGCTTGGTTCAGTGATCTCCTCAGAAAGCCAGTGGCCATGCCCATTACTGGGTAACAGGGAAATAAGGGAAAGGTGCCCTGGGTGGTGTATGTGAATTCCAGAGGAGTCTTTCTAGAATCTCCCCAAGAAGGACTGGGGTAGAGGTGAGATCCAGCCATAACAGGGTTACCTGTTCATTCAGTATAGTTAGCACTCCTTTGTCCTGAATTCCTCACTATAGGAAATAGAGACTCTGGGGTGGTGAATCCCAGAGGCTCCAGCCTCTGATCCACCTATACTTCAAAGCTCAGAAACTAAGTGAGGAAATTTGCCATGATAAAACAGGAAGACAAGTGACCTCAATGTGTCTTATACCCCGGTTTGATTGCTGATTCATATCCCACCCTGTGACTTCTGTAAAATGGAAAGATGTGTTCTGTTCTGCATTTCAGATGTTATTTACAGGGAGACCAGTTATCTTGACATTTGTGCTGGGTGATATGCTCTTAATTAAAATGATAATCATTCAAACATCACTTAAAATTTTACTTTGGGAATTTGCTTTCTTGCAAGCTGAACCCATAATTAGCATTCTCTTTATCCCTTATTAATAAACCATATCTCAGCATTTTCAGCTGCCTCCTTTGATCACACTGTCTAGTCATCATGACTTGAATTCCATTCCCTGTTGACATTTAAAATGCATCAGGGCAGAGCCAGTCCAGATTGGGATTTTGAGAATTAGTCTTTCTAATTAACTACCAATAATATTTGGATCTGAATTATTTCCATCTGGCAGATCCCTGGGCAGTCACATACCATGTGTTTTGTTTGAGGTCAAGGGTCTGGGAATCACTTAATAAAGCCCTGGATTGGGTAGGTAATAATAGTTAGCATTTATATACCAATTTATGGTTTGCAAAAGGCTCTACAAATTTTATCTCATTTTATCCTCACAACAATCCTGGTAGGTGGGTGCTCTTATTTTTCAGCAGGTAATTTTTTACAGACATTACCATTTTACAGGTAAGGAAACTGAGGCAGACAAAGGGTAAGTGACTGTAGCAGCAAGCACCCCAGCGTCCCCAAGGTCACTGCCACCACAGGTTCTTGGATCTGCTTTGATAAAGGAAAGCAACTCAAAATGGGTTAACAAGCTTACTTTAATCAGTAAAATATGTATCGTTTACCTAGTTTAGGGGAAAGAGGTCAGCACCCTGAACTTCAGAATATACAGACAGAATTATCAAGACAGAAACAGATCAAGTAGACAGATTTCCAAACTGTCCAACCATTACATCCATACCCAGTCAACATCTGGGTTTCAACATCTGGGTTTTTCAAAGCCGAGGGGGGCTCTCAACAATGGCTTCCCAGAATCCAGATCAAATCACAGAACACTTCTCAAAATGAGCCCCCAAAACAAAGCCTCACATCAGGGCTTATATAGCCTTCTCCTGGCTCAGAGAATGTAACAACCTTATTGATTCACTGGCCAATCAAGAAGTATCTACTGAAAAACAAGCCTCCCACCTCAGGCTCCAGGTGCACTTTAGCCTAGGAGCAGGGAAGATCTTAAAAATTTACATTCCCATTACAACGACTTGCCCAGGATCACACAGCTAGTATGTGAGGTTAGATTTTAACTTTGGTTTCTAAATTAAGTACTTTGTAAAACTCAATCAACAAGCATCTCTACTATATGTCAGGTGCTGGGGAAATGGACAAAAGTGAATCCCTGACCTCAAGGAACAAAAATTTCATAGGCAGAGACAGCTGTACATTGAACGTATACAGAATGACAAGGTGTGGGGTGGGGGTGGAAAATCCAGCAGGCCTTCTTAGAGGAGTTGGTATCTGAGCTATGAGCAAAGTTTTTGGTCAGAAGCATCTATGACATACATATACCTGAATCAGGATGATGGAAACACATGTACCTGTAAACTAAATGATAGCCCAGCCAATCCATCAGCAAGTATTTATTAAACATCAGTTATGTACTAGGCATTGTGCTATGCTTTAAGGACAAAAATGAAACATTCCACACTCAAGGAAATTATACTTTATTGGGGGAGTCAGTATGTACATAAATAAATATATACATAATAAATAATAAATCCAAGTTAAATTTGTTTTTAAGGGTTGGCATCGGCAGTTGGGATAATCAGGAGAGGAATCATGTAGCAGTCAGTACTTGGACAATTTTGAAGAAAATAAGAATTTTGGGAAACAGGCGTGAGAAAGAGAATGGGGGAGAGGAGAGAGCCAGTCTAAAGGTATAGACTCTATAATATAGAGAAAAGAGATGGAGTATTATATGTGAGGAATAACAAAATAGTCTTTTCAGCTGCATCATAAAGTATGAATAATGTGGGAATAATGTATAATGAGGCTAGAAAGGTAGATTAGGACCAAGTTGTGAAGGGTTTTTAATACCAAGAAGATGAGTTTATATTTGATCCTAGAAGCAACAGAAGGCCAGTGGAGTTCAGTGAGTAAAGGGGTAACATGGTCCAACATGTTCTTTTGGGAAATTACTTTGGTACCTTTGTGGAAGATGGATTGAAGGAAAAAAACAGCTAAGGCAGGAAAACCTGTTAAGAGGCTATTTCCACAGTTCAGGTAAGAGTGATAAAGGCCTGAATGAGGGTGAAAGCCATGTGAAAATAGATAAAAGAATGGATACAAGATGTTGTGGAGGTAGCAATGACAAGATTTGACAGCTAATTATGTAGGTGGAATAAGGAAGAGTGAGAAGTCCAGGATAAAGCTAAGGCTATGAGCCTGGGAGACTTGTAAAATAGTGGTATATATATTTTTTTAGAAATAAGAGGGGTACATTTTTGGGAGAAGGTAGATAAGGAGTTGTGTTTTAGTCATGTTGAGTTTAAGGTATCGCTAGGATATTCGGTTTGAAATTTCTAAAAGGTAAAAGAAGCAGTCAGACAAGAGGTGAGCCAAGAGAAAGCAAAGTCACAAACACACACACACACACACACACACACACACACACAGACAAGAAAAGAGAGAGTATTAGCACAAAAAGAATCCATAGTGTCAATGCTCCAGAGAAGCCAAAAAGTAGACTTGAGTAAAGGCCATCAGATTTGTTTCTTAAGTGATTTGGGTAACTTTGGAAAGAACAGTTTCAGTTGAATAATGAAATTGGAAATCAGTTTTGCAAAGGGTTGAGAAGTTATTGAGAGAAGAATAAAGTGGGGGCAGTGAATTTAGATGACTCTTTCTAGAAGTTGGCTGAAAAAGGTGTGTGTGTGTGTGTGTGTGTGTGTGTGTGGTGATGATGATGATGATGATGATGATAATGATGATGGTGATGATGATTGGGACTTCATTTTAGGAATCAGGCAGATTCCCCATCAGTGAATGCAATAATCAAGGTATGAGGTGAGGGGGGCCTGAATCAGAGCAGTAGCAGTGGCAGAGGAGAGAAGAGGGCTCATGAGATATATAGCAAAGATGAAGTCGACAGGCTTTGGCAACAGTTTGGGATGGGGTGGGGGGCGGTGAGAGATAGTGAAGAATCCCAGTTGACTCCTAAACCTTGAGGGACTGGGAGGATGGTGTTACCCTCTACAGAAAAAGAGAAGGTAGTGGACTGGGAGTGTTTAAAGGAAAATATAATCAGTTTTATTTTGGGTACATTGAGTTTAAGGTATCTATGAGAAGTAGCCAGTAGGTAGAGAGAGACTAAAGATTTTGGGAGGGGGCTGAAAGAAAGAAATGATTAAGGGAGCAGTCTGATGAGGCTCTGAATGAGGAGGGGAATGAATGGGATCAAAGGCATGGGTAGAGGGACTTAGCCATGGAATCAGAGTGAAGGGAGAGGTACTGGGCCATGTTAAGGGTGTTTGAAATGCAGGGAAGAGGAGAAGAAGCTCATAAAAATATTCTTTATTTTCCTGGTCAGATATAAGGCAAGATGCTCAGCTGGGAGGGAAAGGGGAAGGGGAGGTGTAGGAGGCTTGAGAGAAGGAGCAAAGGCCACAGATGTCACAAGAATACATCTCAATTGTTACCCCCCTGAGGTGCCTGTAATGAGTCATTTTGGAACAATAGACAATGAAATTTTTATCCTATAAAACATATTATAGTTATACCTTTTGCCCCTTTGTCCTCAGGGATGCTAATGGTCCTTGAAATGCTCACTTTAAAGATATTTTAAAATAATGTTCTTTCTTACAAAACAGAGCAAGAGCTAACACAGCTTGGGCCTGGGGGGTGTGGGGTGTAGATTCCCTTGTGTCCTGTAGCGCAGTCTATGGGGAAGCTTAGAGCTTTATCTGAATTATAAAATAGAGGGAAGCCCCCCACACACACACACCTCTCCGGTCCCCATAAATACACATTCACAGAGCTTGATTTTGGAAGGTATTCTCCCTGCTGGTTATAATTCTTGGGAGAGCCAGTCATGAAACCAAGTTCCCTACCCATTAAAAGTTTTATATCTGTCATTTCAAGACAAAGATGACCCTGCTGGCCCATCATCAATGATACATCAGAAGTGGAGATGGCCGTGCTGACTCATTCGTGTTCTCTCTTCTGACCGACTTCTCTTGTGATTTGTAGTTGGAATTTATTAGACATTTTAAAGGGGATAAGATGACTATGACTACAGAGCAAATGTTTTATTCTCTGGGCAAAACTAACTAGGTCTTACAGAGATTGAACTCAGTTCCCATTAAAAAGCATAAGATGATTGAGTTAACTAGCCAAGACCTGGTGTTTTGAATCTGGATCCAAGGAAGTGGCTTGGGGGCCCCTGGACAATGTAGCTCACATTTTCATGATCTACCAATATCTTCTCACTAGTGGAGATTTCTGGGAGATCTGCAGGATATGTTATACAGCTCAGCTGTCTGAGCTTGAGAACCCCAAGCTATGACTTAATGCCCTAAGTCTGCATTTGAGTAGAGAATTTGGTACATCCACAGAGGTCCACATCTGTTACTGAGAGCCCAGAAAAAATGCCTCATTTTCAGAATGTCACTGGTAAAGGGTAAGGTTGCTGATAACTTTAAAACTGCATTGTTGTTTTTCTTGGAAAAATAGAGATATATATCCTGTCCAGTCTGACCTGTATAGTGGGCCAGGGTAACTACATGGAGTAGTGGGGTATTCTAGGGTCAATACTGAGGATATGCTCTTAGTCCGGAGGGTAAAGAGATGGGGGCTTGTCTATTCAAAGTGTTCAGCACTGAGTGTGAAGGACATAGAAGCAAAGGACCAGGATCTCTGTACATCCTAATTAATCAGTTACCATTAGGTTACAAACATAGCCCATTAAACAGGAAGCATAGAAGATCAAAGGATGGAAAGATCTAAGGCTACAAAGAAACTTACTAGAATTATTTTTTTGTACTCGGAGTACTAGGAGGCTTTTATATGATCATAGACTGGCCACGGAATCACAGAAGTTGAGTCTTTAAAGAACTGAACAATCTCATCTGACCCATGTGTGAAAAGCATCCCCACTATGATATACCTAACACATGACCAGCCTCTTCCTGAAGACTTCCAAGGTGGAGGAATTCATCATCTCCTGAGGCAAGAGCCCATTCTCCTCTGGACATCTCTCATTGTTAGGAAGTCTTCCAAATGTTAAGCATAAATTGAGAGCTCTGTAACTTCCACCCAAGATTCTGGTTGTGCCTTCTCGAACCAAAAGAATAGTTCTACAGCCCTTAAAATATTGAAGATAGCTTTTATGACCCATTCATGCCAACCTACAGCCCCTACTGTCCTCCAGTATAAACAGCTATCCCTTATATGTCAGAGAATCAAGGCACTACATATACCATTGTGATTGCCTTCCTTTGGACACTCTTCAACTTATCAATGTCTTTCTTAAATTGTAAAGTAATGGACACAATATTCAAGATGAGCTCTTATGAAGGCAGAATACAGAGATACTATTCCCTCCCTATTCTTGGAAGGCCTTCCTCCTTCATGCAGCTCAAGAATTCAGTAGCTTTGGGGGGGGGGCAGCCACAGGACCCTACTGACTCATATTGACCTTACAATAACACATCCAAACCCCCATATCCTTTTAAGAAAAGCAATCATGTATTCATGCCTCTCCCATTTCATACTCATGAATTTTATTTTTCATACCTATATGTAAGACATTTAATTTATACCTATCAATTTTATCTTATAATTTTCAGTCTAGTTATTGGATTCTTTTTTTTAAAGCAATTGGGGTTAAGTAACTTGCTCAAGGTTACATGGCCAGTTATTTTGTGTGGTGGCCAAGTATCTGAGACCGGAACTGATCCCGGGTCTCCCCACACCAGGGCCGGCACTCTTACTCACTGCACCACCTGGCCGCCCCTAGTTATTGGATTCTAATTGCCACCTACTTTACTAGACATTCCTCTCAACTTTGTGTCATTGTAAATTTGATGAGAAAAACCATCTGTACCTTGGTCCAAGTCATTATAAAAATGTTAGACAGTCCAGGTCTAAGTACAGATCCCTGGGAGCTCTATCAGACACCTCCTGCCACGTAGACATTGAACCATTAACAACTTTTCTTTGAGTCCAGTCATTTGACCATTTCTGAAACTATTGGATTAATATTCAATTAGTATTTCTCCATCTTTGCCGCAAGAATAGTATGAGATACTTTATCAAAGGCTTTGATAAAATCTAGGGAAATTATATTCACAGTATTCCTGTCATCTATTATTCAAAAGGGGAATGTGGTTATTCTGACATGGCTTCTTCTTGATGAAACCATGCTGGCTCCTTGTAATCATTAATTCCTTTGTAAACCATGGTTGTAAGCCAACCATATCTTTAATGATCCTTCACTAGACTGCCAAAGAGGCCCATGGCACACAAAAACTTTAAGAGCCCCTCCTCATAATTTGAATCATGATCCCAGACATTTAGCATGTTTTTGACTATAACTCAACTCTTCTTACTTAACTCATTTTCCTCTGTTTTACAATGGGAATGATAATGACTACAGTACTTACTTCTATCTTGATGGGGATCAAGATGATAAGGCTTTTAAAGTGCTTTGCAGTCCTTAAATTTCCATTTAAATGTTGTTTTTATTTTTATCACTCACCTGAATGATAGTCAGTTTTGGTAGTAAACTAGATGCCAAAAGATAGGATAAAGTAAGAGGACATTGCCCATTTCTAACACTTGTGGACATCAATGTGTATTGTAGAGTTGACTGCCTAGTGATTGATCCTTTCTGTTCAGACCTCCCTGATAGATAAGGACAATTTCCTATCCTCTGCCAGGGGGCTTAGTTTAGAGTGTAATGATTCTTCTCCTTCCTACCCCCTTCTCTTTGGACAGTTAATCAGCCATACTTTCTTTAAACAATTAGTTTTTGAATACCCTAGGAGTAGTTTAATGGCCTGCCAAGTGATCCATTTCTCTATTTTATGGAGTTTATATCAGAAGGAAATCTTTTGTAATCACAATATCTCAGAGACCTCATTAGGACAATTCCTTAACTATAGTACACAACTAAAAAGATATGGAGGGATGGGAAAGGACTTTGTACTTGGAGGGAAGTAACATGGATTTAAAACAACCTCTAGTACTAATTAACTATATAACCATAGGCAAGGCACAGCCTGCCACAGAAAGAACACTGGGCTTGGGATCTGAGGATCTGGCTCTGAACCAAGATACTTTCTTTGTATCTAGCATGGCATAGTGGTTTAGGCATCGTGTTTGCAGCCAACAAGATTTGTGTCCAGACCCCATCTCAGGTAGTTATGACCTGTGTGACTTTGGACAATTCAGTTTGTCAGGTTCCTCATCCAAAAAATGAGATGGCTGATCTCGAAGACCTTTAAGACCCTTTTAATCCTAAATCTGTGGTACTCTTAATTTGTTTCCTCTCCTGTAAGATGAGGGGGTTGGACCAAATGACCTCTAAGACATCTCTTCCAAGTCTAAGTCTACTAAGATTTGGTCTGGATTAATATCTCTACTGTGCTACCTACTATCTCTGTGACCTTGACTAAGGCACTGCATCTCGTGTACACATGACAGATGGGTCTGATTGACAGCATGGGCTCTCATCCTAGCAGGGAGGATACTTTGATGTTCTCCCCAAGGTTCATTCCTGAGATGCATCCTAAAATACATTGTGATTGGGGGCATGGCAGACAGAGAAGCAGCCATGGTGTAAAGGTAAAGGAAAAGGGACTAAATGACACTCCAGCCTGTGGCAGTATGCCCCATGCCAGAAGCTGCACCATGTAGGCACAGGCAACAGCATTTTTACCTGTGTGTCTTTACAGTGCTAGGGCTTTCAGGGACAAATTGAACCTCAGCAAAATTTCAGATCAGAAAGGAAGCAATGTCAAGGTACAATTAGGTCACATCCAGCTGAGCTGAGTGGTAGCCACGGCATGACCCCTGTAGTCCTTCAAGTAATGAATGGAAAGTCTAACTTCAGATGTTTTGAACTCTGAATGGGACCAAAAGGTGAGGGGGGGGGGAGCCACCTTCCTTTTTTTTCAGTTCATACTGGAAGCTGATCTGAGCACTGAACTTCTTGGTTCACTCTCATCCTCTGTCTTGAAGAGAATAATAAAGATGCACTGTAGAAAAGGTTTCTTCCTTTGGGAGAAACTGGCCCTGGTATCAAATGCACAGCCTATGTTTAGGTTACATGCTGAGTAATGCTTCCGATTTTATCACCTTTTATCTAATTCTGTTAAATGCTTATTACAGTACTCTCTTGAAAAAGAAGTGAATCAATGAGGTCTACATAATGAAT
Organism: Petaurus breviceps papuanus; assembly: GCF_028583685.1. Classification (NCBI taxonomy): domain Eukaryota; kingdom Metazoa; phylum Chordata; class Mammalia; order Diprotodontia; family Petauridae; genus Petaurus; species Petaurus breviceps. The sequence goes on from NW_027185804.1 coordinate 10,109,758, forward strand.
GGGGAAGGCTGTGAACTATTGATTTGATTGTATAATCCATAATGAGTTATTACCCTTATTTCTATTTCTCTTTTCAAAAATAATCAGAAGATCCTTGGTAAATCCCATATTCTCCCTCTGGCCCATTGGTCAATTCAGTGGATCTTACCAATTATTTATATTGGGAAGCACCAAAACAATACCATTCATTTGCTTACCTTCTGTCAGGCTGCCATTGGCTTCCATTCAGGAGGTACCATTAGCTACCACTCCCTTTCTTTATCTCCTTCCCCTGCTGCCAAATGGTTTGATTCTTTTGGGTAGTAACTTCCTTCACTAAAAAAAGAACCATTTTGCCTGACTCAGAAAAACAACTTTTAGTCAAAAGAAAAGACATAACTGTCAAAAGGTAGTTTTAATAGGGCTCTGAGCTTCTGGTTGCTGTGCTTAAGCTGGGGATCAGAGCTTGTCTGTTAGTTGAGCTGAAAGATGATTGAAATCATACCCTGTCAATTCATCACTCTCCATGATCTCATATTTCAGGTAGACCAAAGACTTTCCCAAAGCACTGAAGAGGCAGTTAGACCTTTTATGATTATATTCCTGACCTGACATCTAGAAGGAGAAGATAAATGGGACGCCAACAGCTATTGAGCATTTGGGTACTTTTTCAAAGCTCATTTGGACTTCAGAACTGGAGGGACATCCTAGTTGAGATGTCCCTGTTTGCTTGGTGGGGATGTGACGATGAAAATCTGAACACAAATAGGAGTGATTGACTCATTAGGTCTAAACATGTCTCTCATTTGGAGACAGGGCTAAGGAGAAAAGCAAAGGTGTATGTATAGTCACAGCTGGGAAATTCCTGTTTGAAGAAGCCAATAATAAGGTGTTTTTCTTGAGAAATTCTGTTTGAGGAGTGGAGCAGTTGCAGAATGAGTGAGCTTTTGTACCCAAGAATGGTCCATTCGATAAATGGAATCACACAAAGAGGGGTTTCTAACAGACAGCTGCTCAAGTCCCAGTATCACAGAGCAGCTCCAAAGCTTTGAATGGAGATGTTTGTAGTACTGGGCAGACCGCCTCACTGTGTTTGTATTTAGCACAGAGGAATTAATCTCAGATGGCAGATGATGGGGCCATTCTTTAAACAAACTTCTTTCCATTTCAAAGCTGCTGTAAGAGAAGAAACCAGGCAGTTCCTTCTTGACCTCCTTTGCCAGTCTACTAAAGGTTGGTGGCTTAAAGGAGCCAATGTGTCAGCACCCAGATGATCAGTGATGCAATAACCCAAACCTGAAATTTAAAATCACTTGAGTGACAGATGCTTGATTCATTGTCTCCCTTAAACACATGCTGTCTGGAAGGAATGCCATATTTCAGGAGATGGGAAAGAAGCTGACTCTGGCAATGAATTTTGAGTGTGTCTTTCCATAAAATGTAACAAGGCTAAGCTTGGGGCTGAGGCACATAAAGATCTCCTTCACTGGGATAAGAACCAAATGTCATAACCATTTAGCATGTCATTCCCAGGATCTCAGAAGAAAGGGGAGGGGGCATGGAGGATGACTTCAGCTTGTTCTAAGGAAAAAATTGGGGGGGATTTCTTAGACACTGGAACTGAAAGAAACTCTGTTGGGTTCTCTCTCTGGCGATATTTAAATATAGGATTAGAGGCTCACCCATCTGGGATAATACAGGTATGTTTCCCTGGAGATCGTGTAAACTGTAAATACCATACTAGGAACCAGATAAATACTTCTTGAATTGAAGGATATTTGAACATAAATACTCTGTTCATTTTTAGAATAAAATCACCTAGACCCTAATATTCTAATAGGGTTAGGTAGCTAGGTCAGGAAGACCCGAATTCAAATCTATCTTTGGACACTTTTTCCCTGGGGGACCCTGGGAAGTCATTCAATCACTGTCTTCCCCAGTTTCCTTTTCTGTAAAATGAGGACATTGACAGCATGCTCCTCTCAGAGTTATCATGAGGATTAAATGAGATGATATGTAGAAAGCACTTTGCAAACCTTCAAGTGTTTATATGAATGCTCTCTCATCATCTTTGTTCTCATCATTACTATTATCTTCCTCCTGTTGGAAGCTCATAGTTTCTGAGGGACATGGTTGGGTTTCTGAGGTGAAGTCACAGGAGGATGTGAGGAATAGTGAATATAAAGGCGCAGGGATGGCAAATAGAATCCATAGCAGAAATCGTGGAGTTTAAAGTGGTCTTTTCCATCTGCTTGGACCTAGGACTGCGTAGTCTCTAGCCCCATTTTTAAAAGTAGCTATATGCTTTTTCTGAGCACATGGGGGAGGGAATGAAAAGGTCCTTCTTCTGGAATGCACAAAGTCACCAGAAAGGAGCAGTTGGTTGCAATTATGTACATGGGGGGGGGGGGGGGGATTTTAGTGGTGCCAGGAACTAGACCTATTGCTGTTGCATAGCAAGAGATGGTGGGTGTAAAACCTATCTTGGAGCAAAGAGTGATGCACTAATTGTATAAAACTTTGTTAAGAGTCCTAAGTGAGGACCAAAAAGCTGCTGGGAAGCTGGGAGGAATTGCTATGTTTTGTACTGGACCTTCTTTCCCTGTGTTGTCAACATGACACATGGCAGTTTACTTTCTATTATTTACCTGGGTTGAGACTTGTGGTTTAATTGTTAATGATCAACATACAGTATATTACAAGGTAGAATAAACAAGGGTGAGAGCTCTATGCTGATGTTCTTTCTAGTATGGCTCATCTGAATTTCAATCTAGCAAGCATTTATGCAGTGTCTTGCTAGGTGCTGGTAATAGAAAGACAAAAGAATCAACAGAGGCAGTCTAGTTCAAACCTCTGACTTTACAGATGAGGAAACTGAGCCCCAGAGAACCTGAGTCATTTGCTCATGGTTACCCAGCCAATAAATGGCAAAGGCAAGATTTGAACTCTGGTCTCCCTACCTACAAAGCCAACACTTTGATCAATAACTACCCCATGCTGTTTCTGCTCTGTTCCCTCCTTCTAGGAGCATATATCCTCCTAGAGAGATGTAATATTAAAGAGGTAATTATATACACATGGTAGGTTTAGGAGACAGAGACAACTGTCATAAGTAGGGGAATCAAGAAAATCTTTGCCTAGGAGGTGGTGTCTGAGCTGAGCCTTGAAGGAAGCTACAGTTTCCAAAAGGTAAGGAAGTAAGTTATGTGGGAGACAGTGCATTCAGAAGCACAGAGATAGTGACATAACTGAGGCTGCCTCCATTTCCTGTTCCCAAAAGAAAGTGCCTTGGGGGAAAGAGGAAATAGAGTCCAGCCATGCAACCTAACAATTCAGACCTGTCAAGATGAACAGCTAACAAAAGAACTCATTTTTTTTTCCTTCGTTCTTCCTTCAGAGTAGGCAGGTGGTCTGTGAACTCTATGTCTTATTCAGGGCAGTCAGATAGTTGTAAAACTTATACCCATATGGTCAATTTCAATGAAACAAATGACAGGAAACATGCTTTTTTCTGAAAATTGAGATCTGCTGCCATTTTGTTTTACAATAAAGTAAATTGGGTTGTACTTTTTTCTGTCCTAAATTTGGTCTAAATCAGTCACACCCTCAAAAGTCATCATTACACAGACCCACAATTGTGTGGTGATGTCACAGAGCCCTGGTGAAAGAGATCTCCTCATGGCTGCATTCAGTTGATAATGAAACTAATAGCTTTATTCAAATATTTTAACAACGGGAGCTATTATTCCCTACAGCCTCCATTCAAGCTTTTTGGTCTGTTTCTCCCTCGATAGGAGCACATAATCCCATCGGTGCCAAAGGGAGTCATACACATGTATTAAGAGAAACAAAAGGCCCCAGACTTGTCCATAGCTATTGTCCCTGGCCACTGAGGGGGCAAACAGGATTTGCTTTTTCCTTGCCACCAATCTTTCTGGCTGTTTGGGAGTTCACACAGGGTAGCCTATGGTGGCTAATGTTGTTGTCTTAGATTTCCAGTAGCCATCAGGAAGTGTGAGCCGTCTACCAGTTAGCATAAAGAATTGTGGGGGAAAAAAGTATTTTTCTTCCACTGTACAAATTCCTATGTTTTTTGCACACAAAATGTAATATAGTCTAGATATATATAACCACATATAATATATATATATACATATCAATGACTCCCCTTGAGGGTCCTCCCCATACACATATATTACAATAAAATGCCTTCCCCCTCATGGCAACATATACATATATTCTATGCATAGAACCTAGGATCTTTGCAAATACAAAAACATTTTCAATGGGCTTCTCATTGGCAGAATAATTTATAAAAAAGCAAAAAGAGAAAAATTGTGTTTGGAAATGAGGAAGGTTGGATAGAGGAGGTTCCCATTGTGAGACAACTGAAATCAAATTGAAATCCCTTCAACTTGTTTGGAATAAATCTGAAGGCATTGTTTGGCGTGTTTTCTTTAGAGTAGCTGGAGGCAGGTAGAAGACGTGATGGATAATGGACCAGAAAGCAGCCAGCACTGCCAATCAGAGGCTGAAAAAGGCAAAGGGCATTCATTGCCACTGTGCATATGTGGTGTGTTCTCAATACATAGGACGTGAGTCCATAGCACAGCTGAGACACGTCATCTGTTTTCATGCCAGGATAAAGTGACAGGTCCAGGGTGATAGTAATAGCCAAGAGGCTCTGACTAACATGGGACATGCCAGAAAGATGTGTCATTGGGATTTGTGGGGCTCATTGGAATCATTTTCTCCAGGGTATCATTTCATTTAGTTCCAATTGGAAGCTGTTATAGATCTTTGCTAGGGGCCACCTGGTCTCTTGGTTTCACATTGTACCAAAGAGGAAGCTGCCTTTTTCAAGTTGAAATATGCTTTTATCTTACATGAGTAGGATGAATAATTGACTCTCCTCAAATGCATAATACATATGATTTGTAATTGACTTGGTTTTTTAATTTCTTTATTGAATAAAAGAAATGGGTATATTTCTTATTTACTGGATTGAATGAGTTAAAACCTCACTACTAATGAATATGGTAATTCATAGAATTTTAGAGTTGGAAGGAAGGTTTAAGAGGGGACTGACGGGAAAGAAATGAATATTTATGTAGTGCCTATAATGGGCCACTAGGGGGCACAGTAGATAGAGAATGGGACTTGGAATTAGGAAGATGAATCTTCCTGAGTTCAAATGTGGCCTCAGACACTTACTGGCCGTGTGACCCTGGAGCAGTCACTTAGCCCTCTTTGCTTCAGTTTCCTTATCTGTAAAATGAGCTGGAGAAGGAAATGACAAACCACTCCATTATCTCTGCCCAGAAAACCCCAAATGGGGTCACAGAGAGTCTTAATTGACTTTTCAATTCATAGCTTAAATGACTCGGCAACAACAGGACCTACTATGCGCTAAGAACTTTACAAATATTATCTCAATGAATCCTCACAACAGTCCTGTGAGGTAGGTGCTGTTATTAACCTCATTTTATAGTTGAGAAAACTGAGGCAAAGAGAGGTTAAGTGACTTGTCCAGGGTCATAAAGCTAGTAAATGTCTGAGGCTGGATTTGAACTCAGGTCCTTCTGAGCCCAAAAGAGAACACCATCTCTAGAGTCAACAGACCTACTTTCATATCCCAATTCTGGCACTTACTACTGGTATGAGCTTGGGCAAATCACTTAACCTTTTTGTGTTTCAATTACCTCATCTCTAAAATGAGTGAATAGGCCTAGATGACCTCTGAAGTAACTTCAAGATCCAACCTTTGTACCTATAATATTACAGGGCAAGCCCAGCAGGCCAGGACTAAAATGTCAGGGACAGCAGGACCAAAGATGCCTGCGTCAGTAGATGGTTTGAACTGGGCCAATGCTTCCCTGACAAGAAGATGTCAATGTTATGGATGCCCACTGCTCGGCCTCTTTGCCCAAAGGATCTCTGAATGCAGCCTTTCTGAAATTCCTTCCATAAGGAATTCTGAAAGCATGGTAAAAAAAAAATTCACAGAGGGGTAATATCACAATACTCAATGGTGTAGTCTTTGGAATTTATATGGTTAACTATTGGAAAGTTTTGACAGTTGTACTGAAAGGAACTAAACAGAGATCAGGTGAATTTTCATAAAGTAGGGAGGATTGGGAGAGTCCCAGAGTGTTGTATGCTTCCTGGGAAGGGAAGCAAAGACCCAAGTGGGAGGGTGCTGTATGCAGGACTTGGATTCAGTAGACAGTCATATCTAGGAGTTTTGATACCAAGGGCTCCACAAACTATGCCCAGGACAAATTTCAGAAAACATGCCCCCAAATGAACTTCTTAAACTAGGGGCCAGTCTCCTATGAGTGGGAACCCTAGGATACCATAAAACCGCTGCAAATGGGAGGGAGATGCCATGAGAAGAGCAATTAGGTGGTGAGGAGCGTTTATCAACATCTGAGTGGGAAGACTGAGGCAGGGAGAAGAATTAGGTGTTAAACTCTTTCGTTTCTACTGTGCAGAAGCACTGAAAATGCTCCCAGGATCTTATAAATCCAGTGTTCTGGGGCAGAGTCTCAATTCACCACTCTGTTACCTGCTACCCATCTTGGGATGGGAGTGGAAGGTTGGTTTTTAGGAATATAAAAAGAGACCAAAGATAAAGTTCACCCATTTTACAATGTTGTTGTTCATCACTTCAACCCTGCTGTTGGTTGACTGACTGCTGACCAGGAAGCTCTGACATTGATCCCCTCTCCTCCCAAGGTCTGGAGCTTCCAGGCCTACACTCTTAGGACACATGCTTCAATCACAGTGGTGTATCAGGCAGAACAGTCTGAGTGCTGTCTAGGCACAAGGTGCAGTTTGTTTTGCATTAAGATGGCCTATTTTCTTCAAAAGACCTGTGATTTCATCAGTGTGACTTTCCCCTCTCCATGACACAGATTGTAACCCTTGCTGTTCAGTCATTCAGTTGTGTCTGACTCTTCGTGATTCCATGGACCACATGGTGGTCCATGCTGGGCCCTTCATCCTCCACTACATCCTGTAGTCCGTACAAATTCATGTTCATTGCTTCTATAACACTAGCTACCCATCTCATCCTCTGCTGTCCCCTTTCCCTTTTGCCTTCAATTTTTCCCAACATGACTTCTTTATGTGGGCAAAGTATTTAAGCTTCAGCATCAGTATTTGACCTTTCTTTTAATAGCTTGAATTAATTTAAGTATTGGCTGATTTTGATCTCCTTGCTGTCCAAGGGACTCTCCAAAATCTTCTCCAGTACTATAATTTGAAAGTGTCAATTCTTCCATGCTTAACTTTCTTTACAATCCAACTCTCATAGCCGTACATTACTACGGGAAAAACCATAACTTTGGCTATCCAAACTTTTGTGAGCAAGGTGATGTCTCTGCTTTTTAGTATAATGTCCAGATTTGACAGAACTTTCCTTCCAGCAAGCATTTTTTTTTCATTTCGTGGCTGCAATCACCATCTGCAGTGACCTTTCAGTCCAAGAATATGAAATTTGACACTGCTTCCATTTCTTTTCCCTTTCTTTACCAGTAAGTGATGGGACCAGTTGCCAAGATCTTATTTTTTTAATATTAGATTTCATGCCAGCTTTTATACTTTCCTCTTTCACCTTCATCAAGAGGCTTCTTAATTCCTCTTCACTTTCTGCCATCAGAGTGGTATCATCTGCATATCTGATTTCTTTTGGCAATCTTAATTCCAGCTTTTAATTTATTCTACTTGGCATTTTGCATGATATACTGTATAAAAGTTAAATAAGGTGACAATATACAACTTTGTCATATTCCTTTTACAATGTTAAATCAATTAATCGTTCCCTGTTTGATCCTAACTGTTGCTTCTTAGCCCACGTACAGGTTCCTCAGGAGACAATTAAGATGATCTGGCACTCCCATCTTTTATGAGAATTTGCCACGTTTTTGCTGTGATCCATACAGTCAGGTTTTAGTGTAGTCAATGAAGCAGAAGTACATATTTTCCTGGAATTCCCTTGCTTTTTCCATAATCCAGTGAATGTTGGCAATTTGGTCTCTAGTTCCTCTACCTCTTTGAAAACCAGCCTATTCTTCTGGTAATTCTCAGTTCACGTGTTGCTACGGCATAGCTCGCAGTATCTTAAGCATAACCTTACTGGTGTGTGAAACAAGTGCAATTGTTGGGTAATTTGCACATTCTTTGGCACTGCATTTCTCTAGGATTGAGACATAAATTGATCTTTTCTAATCCAATGGCTACTGTTGTGTTTCCAAACTTGCTGGATGGAATATTGAGTGCGGCACTTTAACAGCATCATCTTTTAGGATTTTAAATAGTTCAGCTAGAGTTTCATCACCTTCACTAGCCTTATTGTTAGCAACCTTTCCTAAGGCCCACATGACTTCATTCTCCAGGAAGTCTGGCCCTAGATCAGTAACTATACAATCATGGTTATCAGTGATGCTAAGATCTTTCTTGTATAGTTCTGTGTATTCTTGCTATCTCTTCTTAATCTTTTTTGCTTCTATTAAATACCAACCATTTTGTCTTTCATCATGCCCATTTTTGCGTGAAATTTCCCCTTGATATTTCTCATATTCTTGAAGAGATCTCTTGTCTTTCCCATTCTATTGCTTTCTTCCATTTCTTTACAATGCTCATTTTAGAAAACCTCATCTCTCTTTGCTATTCTCTGGAATTCTGCATTCAATATGATATATCTCTTCTTTTCCCCCTTTGCTTTTTTCTTTCCTTCTTTCCTCAACTATTTGAGCCTCATCCAAGAGCCATTTTGCTTTCTTACTCTTTTTCTTTGGAATAATTTTTGTTGCTCCCTCCCATAGAATATTAATAACTCTGTCCATAGGTCTTTAGGCACCCTGTCTACAAGGTCTCATCACTTACATCTATTCACCACCTTCACTTCTTATTCATAAGGGATGTTATTTAGGTTGGACCTGTTTGATCTGATACTTTCCTCAATTTAAATTTGAATTTTACAACAATAATCTCATGATCTGAACCATAGCCCCCTCCAGATCTTGTTTTAACTGACTGTATAAGAGTGCCTTGACCTTTGGCTGCAAAGTATATAATCCACCTGATTTCAGTATTGATCATCTGGTGATATCCACATATTGAATCACCTTTTGTGTTGTTGAAAAAGAACATTTTGACCAGTGAGTAATCTTGAAAAAGCTATTAGTTTCTGCCCTGCTTTATTTTGCACTCCAAGGCCAAACTTGCCTGTCATTCCAGTTATCTTTTGATTTCCTACTTTAGCAATCCAATCCCCTATAATGAATGTGATTTTTTGGTGTCATTTCTAGAAGATGTTGTAGGTCTTCATAGAACTGATCAACTTTGGCCTCTTCAGCATCAGTGGTTGGAGCATAGCCTTGAATTACTATAATGTCAAACAGTTTGCCTTAAATTCAAGCAGATATTGTTCTCTCATTTTTAAAATTATACCCCAGTCCTGTTTTTCTCACACTTTAATTGACTATGAGGGCAACTCCATTTCTTCTACGGGATTCTTGCCCACAGTAGCATATACCCTTAGTAGATAGTTTTTCCTTAACAAGGAGGAAAAGTGTTTAAAGGTAGCTATTGATGGTGATGATGATAAAGCAGGGAATTGAACCTATAATTCCATTGTTATAGAGAACTCTTGAATGAAGACACTCCCTCCACCAATTCAGGTCACACTTCTGCCACTTATAGTCTTGGAAAGTTGCCTGCTGAAGGTCATACAGCCAATGTGTGTAAGAGGCAGTGTTTGGACTCAGTTCTTCTTGACTTCAAGGCCAACTCTCCCCAACATGCCAATGTTAATGAAAATGACGAATAATCATTGGTGGTGGTAATGGGATATTATCACACTATAAAAGATGATAAATATAGAGGAACATGAAAAGACTTAGATGAGCAAAGTGATAGAAGTAGAGGTACTTTGTACAATGATAACAACAATGTAAATAGATAATCTTCACAAAATAAAAAAAGTATGTTGTGAATTTACAAAGAACGAATGCAAGCTCCAAAGAAGTGAGATGATTGTAGAAAAACCTCTTTCCCTTCTCCTCTGTAGAAGCAGGGAACTCATGGGTATGGAACATTAAGTATATTACGAGATTTTTTTTCCAATAAATTGACTTTGCTGATTTCTTTTCTCTCATTTCCTAAAAATTGTTTTGTTATAAGAGAGAGCTCTCTGTGCTGGGGATGGGGGAGGGACACAAGGGAAAATTCAGACAATGTAGAAATAAAAGGTATCAAAAATTATTTTAAAAATAAGAATCAACTAGTGCCCCTCTATATGGTGATGAGTTCCTTCGCACTTAGCTGAGCCGATGCTGGGATGACACAGAGTCTGTCAGCACCAAGCCACTACTCTACGCATTTCCAGCCTGGCAGGATCCTCCACAGCTTATATTCATCTGACACTGTCTTTGTACATGGCAGGCCCCTTCTATTCTCAATGATGCACTGTAGGAGAACTTTAGCAGAGAGATGCAGAACACATATATTCAATTAAAATTGGGCAGTGATTGTGTAAACCTGTGTTTTGGTCTAACTCACTCATCTATGACTTCATCTTGGATTTAGGAAGATAATTAATTACCCAGTAGACCTATGGACTTATTGTATAATTCCCATCTGTACTGTACCCTAATTCTACCCCCTCCCCACTCTTGTAGTCTCTTCCTCCTCAAGAAGGTGGGGAAGAAGAACACATGGTGAGCTGTTTCCCTCACAGGATGCCATTTCCTCTGGCCCCATGTGGGCCAATGCAAAATGGCATCAAAGGGAATTTGGATTGAGTAGCTGCTGTGTTCAATCTCCCCCTGCTCCCACTGAGTTGCTGTTGGCAATATAACCCATTGGTATTTGCTGTTAAGTTTTTCCAAGCAGGCCAAGTGCCTTTACGGTCATAATTGGCAACTTATGAAATTGAAAGTTTCTTACTAGAGGCAGATGTCACATGGAACAATGGTTTTAAAGGAGGATTAAGCGCCTTAGCCAGGAAACCATTTCTAAGACCCCAGCCCTCTCTTACAGAGTTCTGACCTTTAAGGTTGGCATTTTTCTTTTGGGTTAACTGAGCAGGAGAGAGTCCTTAGCTTTCAGTGCTGCCTGAGCCTGATGTCATGGTGAAGGAGTATAGTGGTTCTTATACTCAAATAGAATTGTCCATTGGCATCTTGGAAAAAGAAACCCTAAACCAGGACACATTGCACTAAACAGTTTGATTCTTTTATGCAGAATGCAGATACCTATACTGCCCATCTCTTAGCATTTTTTCAAGGATCTAATGTGATCATAATGTGAATCGTAGTGAAATGTTAAAGTAATATATAAATAGCAGCTTCTAGCTTCCATCATCATTACTGGCTACAAGAAGGGGTATGCCCCAGTGATTTCTTTGGGAACTACATCTCCCAGAAACCTCTGTGGAGCTCAAAGCTTTCCACATGCCTGCTTTGAAAAGAAAAGGGGAATCTTAATGTGGGTGAGATGAATACTGGAGGCTGGGTCACAGAGACAGGGAAAGAAAAAGAGAAGAATATCTGCATCCTGAGCAGAAGCGTTAGCCAGAGGCTTTCCTCTCAAATGGGTCTAGCTCATACACTATTATTATTTGTGTTTAGCAGCATAACATATGCCCCTCTTAAGAAATCAGCATGGGTTGGTGTAGCCCAAGGCGTGTAAGTACTCTTCCATAAAATCGTATCTTTCCTATGTGCCAAATTGTCTCAGGGTGATGGCATAAGTATGGCTTTCCATGCACAGGCTGGGATTAAAGTAGAACACATTTCTTCCTGAGATGATTTTCTTTCCAAATTGATCTTGGAAGGAGGACAAGACACAATCAATATCCAACCACTAACCTAATCCAAGAAAAGAGGGAAGAGGGGGAAGAAAAAACAAACAAGTGAAAGAAAGAAAAAAATTAGTGTTCTGGCTACGTTTTCTTTAAAGCTTCTTTAATCTCTAATCTAAACCAATATCATTAAGTCCATGATTGGAAGGTCAAAGGTCTATTTGACCATGATAAAATGAAGTCCCAGGGTGGTCCATTTGGGAAACAAGATAGTGGATCTAGATCCTGGGGAAATAATCATAATCAGAGCAACATAATGGGATGGGACCTCAGAAACCATCTACTTCAGCCTATGCCCCTAGAAAGATGCCTTCTACAACATGCCAGAGTGGGCAGCTAGCCTTGGTTAAAGGCCCAAGTGCAAGAGAACTATTGGTCCTCAATGGCATAGAAGGTAAAAAATAAAACAAACAGTTGAGTGGTTGAAATTTCTGGTATTTCACATTTTCTCAGATCCTCTGACTCTTCAGTGACATTTGGGGGTAGAGAATGGGAGAGGGTGTTGGGAAGAGGTTCCATAGTGGAGGATAGGCTGATTATATTCAAATGGCACAGACAAGCTCATGTTCCAAACTTCATATTAATCCCCCTTGTGCCTTCTCTTTTATTAGCTTAAATTTAAAGAGCCTAGCCTCCAGAGACATAAAATCCATATGCCTATGCAACCTTGGACAAGTCTGTTATTTTTCTGTGACTGTATTTCCTTGTCTGTAAAGTTAGGGGATTAAATTAGATGGTCCCTACAATGCCTCTAATATCCTAATATTCTATGAATCATTTATCAAATGGTAGTTCCATGACTGTTGTGAGAAAGGTACAACCTATACTATGTGTTGAGGGATTGAATCCTCTTTAATCCTATGGAAATATATCATAGAATATCAAGTTTAAAGACCTGCCAAAGTCTTTTAAACTTCAGGTATTTTTCACTAAAAATCAATCTAACCTTTGTCTTGTTTCGTTGTTTCTCTTTCCTTTTTTGAATTCTCTTACCTTTTGTCTCCCTCTCTCCTCCCATTTCTCTTTGCAAAGGGAAATTTTATCCCTATATATATTTAACCTCCTTGCCCCCTTCCCTTTTATTCTTCTAGAGGAAAATGCTTGACTTGGTGGCAGAAATTGCAAAGGTAGAAACATTTGATTTTCAGCATATTGGATATGGTAAATGTTCATTGGGAAGTAAGGAGCCAGCCAAACATTTTGAAGATTGGGTTTTCCTCCCAGATATTTCTACCTACCACTTTAAAGTCAAGGGGCTTCTCATTTGATGAAAAAAAAAAAGATATTGCAAATACATCAGGAAGTGATGGACTTGCAAATAGTGTTATATCTGTAGGTTCACTGCACATGTTTGGAGAAGGTCCCTGTGTAAAACAGGGAAGAACACAAAGCCAGACCCCCTGAGACTCTTCTGATCCCTCTGTGACAATCCTCCCCTCTCTGTGGGTGGGCAGGTAGGCACCCAGTATGCTCTCAGTCTTTCTATTCTTCCTTTTGTCCAGACTCGCTCTCCCTAAGGGATCTGAAATGAGTCATGTCTGCTTCAGTGTGCTCTTTAAGCCAGTTAATTACTCCTGGAGTGAAGGTGGGGGACACTGTGTTTTAAACCCCAACCTCAGATTATGGTTTTGCTTCCTTATGGAGGTATTTTAGTCAGGAGCAAATAAACAGGGGAGCCAAGGAAGGAGCTTGGAAAGGGACCTTCTGAGGAAACCTGATGTCAGACTAAATAGGAGATGATTTATTGTATCTTTTTTGTGAGATCAGCCCTGGACATATAAAGAGAATGTTTGAGCATCCTCCCACACTGCACTGAGCTTCTACCCTGTGGCGATGGTGACCTGGAACCTCTTTGGAAGGCTGATTCGTGGTGAACGCTGCTGGCAGCTGGACCTGCTGGGTTTCTGCCTCTTCTCAGAACCTTCAACTCTTGAGACAGATTGCCCTTTAGTCTCCTAGAACAGAAGCCAGAAGTGTTTGAGACTTTTAAAGACCATGTGGGTTCTATTTCTACAATGGCTTGTCATCATCTCGCCAGTTATTTATTCCTCTCTTTGGAGGACATTGTCCTTTTTGGACAACGCATCTGACATGGTTTACATTCTCCCCCTGGCATCCTGGATAAAGGTACTACAGTTGCTTTCCATTCTGTGGTCAAGGAAAAGGGAGCCCCCAACACAGACCCTGGGGCTTGGAAGCATCTGGAGCATTGTGTTCACTTCTGGGAAACACATTTTAGGAAAGACGCTGACAAACCAGAGCTTGTCTACTTGAGTTCTAGGGATGATGAAAGGACCTATCATGTGAGGATCTGGTGAAAGGTCTGGAGATGTTTAGCCTAGAGAAGAGAAGACTTGGGTGGGAGGAATTATAACCAACTGCAAGTATTTAAAGGACATACATGTGGAAGCAATACCTTGGTCGAGTACCTCTACATGTGGAAGAGGGATTAGATTTGCCCTGCTTGGCCCCAAGGACAGAACCAGAAGCAACTAGTGGAAATTGCAGAAAGACTCAAGGGGAAAAAAAGCATTTTCACTCAATCAGAGTTGCTTAGATGTGGAGTAGGTCACCTTCATAGATGACAGGTTTTCTTGGAAAGACTTATGTGAACTAATGCACAGTGAACAGAGCCAGGAGAACATTGTACACAGTAATAGCAATATTGTTCTATAAAGAATTGTGAATAAGTTAACTATTCTCAGCAACATAATGATCCAAAGGACTAATGATGAAGCATACTGTCACCTCCAAAGAAAGAAATGATACTGTTTGAATACAGACTTGCCATTTTTCACTTTCTTTCTTTCACTTTTTTCTTTTATGTGATTTTTCTCATACAAAATGACTAATATTGAAATGTTTTACATAATTGCACATGTATAACTTATATCTGATTGCTTACTGTCTTCGAGTGGGGAGAGGAGGGAGGCGCAGGGCAGGATAGAATTTGGAACTCAACCTTTTAAATAAAAATGTTTTTTTTTAAAGATGGCAGGTGTTCAACACCTGAAGGGCCTTTGAGCAAAGGCTGAATGATGACATGTTGGAGAGGCTATAAAAGGGATTCTTGGTTAGATCACAGTGGAGCTGGCTGACCTCTGATATTCTTCCCAGTTCTCAGATTCTGTGATACTAGAACAGACGTGGGATGAGGTGAGAATAGTGACCCAAGAAGCCTGAATGTGGGAAACAGTCAGTTTTAATATATATATATATATAATATCATATTATATAATATATATTATGTATATATTAATATATAATATATAATAATGTATTATAAATAATATATAATTTTAAATAAATGGACATTATTAAGAATGCACTATGTGTACACTGTAATAAGCATTGGAAAAACAAATAAACAGCCAGAAGATACAAAAGCCAAACACAGGACCCCTGAAATAAAGTTGTGAAGTAGGAAGACTTTATCTTTTGTGTAAATAGGTACCTTTTGGGGCAGCTGTGTAGTCTAGTGGATAGATCACTGGGCCTAGATAACTGTATAAACCATACAAAACTTTACATGATAGACTACTTGCTGATTTGCCTTGGCAGAGGGAGCTTCCATACTGGAAATTCCCTGTACCGATGAACTCAAATATAAATTTGCTGGTGATGTGTTTACTACATTTACAACGCTCAGAGGAACTTGACTCAGAGCCCAGCTATGCTGCATACTCCCTGTGGGAACATGAGCAGATTATTTTCCCTCTAGGCCTCAGTTTCCTCATTTGAAAATTAAGAATCAAATCCAAAAGTACTAGAGCCAGCTCAAAAAAAGCTTGTGAGAGCTGATAGTTAAACATTCAGTATGAGCATTTGCACATCAGACATCGGCAAAGACTTCAAATCAAGGTTTAATTTACTGCTTTGTAGATTGTCTAGACTCAAGAAAGTTATGGGGAAAGTGTTCATGCAGATTAAATCTAAAAGTGTATCTTGTGTAAAAATGTTTCTTTGGAGTCATTGCAATGGGTCATTAATATTTGCCAGTACACCTCTCCTGTCACTATGATAGCTACTCAGTGTAGTCAGTGTAAAAGACAGGTACACAAGTAAATGTAGTGTGAACTGGAATGGGATAAGTGTGTAGGAGAGGTCGTCTGGAGAGACAGAGCTTGAGGGGAGGGAGGCTGACTTCAAACATCAGAGGAGCTTCTCTTCTGTCAGGAGGTGGCCCCTGAGCTGGATCTTGAAGGAAGGAGTTGAAAAAATGGAGGTAGAACTCTAGAGGGAGTCTACTCCTTGAGTTTGGTTGTGTCTGACTCTTCCTGACCCCATTTGGGGTTTTCTTGGCAGAGACTCTTGGGTGGTTTGCCATTTCCTTCTCTGGCTCATTTTACATGTGAGGAAACAGGGTAAAGTGACTTGCCCAGGGTCATATAGCTAGTGAGTACCTTACTTAGGAAGATGAGCCTTCCTCCTTCCAAACTCAGTGCTCTATTCACTGCAATGTCACCTACCGTGTTTCCCTGATAATAAGACACTGTCTTATTATTTTTTTTGGACAGAAAAACACCAGAGGGCTTATTTTCAGGGGAGGGCTTATTTTAATGAACATTGACAGCAATTTTAATAAACAGGTAAATGTGAACAAAAAAAATGTACCTTTATTCAATAAGCAAATCACTGGGGAAGAACAGGATGATGCGCTCACTGCTGCAGCTCTGATTGGATACAGCTCGGAGCGTGGCGTGCGTTTCACGGGGGGGGGGGACGGTGCATACAGAGGGTACTGTAATGTAGTGTGTAGCTCAGGGGATCACCTTCACTACAGTAGCAATCTCAATAGGGCTTATTTTCGGGGGAGGGCTTATTTTAGAGGAATCTTACACAGTAAGGGGAGGGTTTATTTTCGGGATAGGTCTTATTATTGGGGAAACACGGTAGCTGCCCCTCTACTCCCTGAAAGGGTGTTTGAATGCAAGGGGGTTAGGAGAGAATAAGCTAAGATTTAGGAATGACTAGTCGTTCATTTCATCTAGTACATAGCATATGTGAGGCAGTGATGTAAAATAAAGCCCAATAGTAGACTTCTCTATCCAACACTAGAAGAGACTGCAGAGACCATCTATTCTATACCTCCCATTATACAAATGGGGAAACTGAGCCCCACGTGAGTGAAGTGACTTGGGAGTTCAAACTCAGATTCTCTTGCTTCAAATACCATAGTAGGTCTACTGTGTCATGCTACCTCTCTAGTCTGGGGTGGTGTTTTAGAGAGCCTTGAATGCTGTAACAGCAAGCACCCCGGCTTCCCCAGGGTGTCTGCCAACACAGGTTCTTGGATCTGCTTTGTTAAAGGAAAACAACTCAAAATGGGTTAACAAGCTTACTTTAATCAGTCAGACATATATCGTTTACCTTGTTCAGGGGAAAGAGGTCAGCACCCCGAACTTCAAAGCATGCAGGCAGAATTATCAAGACAGAAACAGATCAAGTAGACAGATTTCCAAACTGTCCAACCATTACATACATACCAAA
The DNA here is from genome assembly GCF_028583685.1 of Petaurus breviceps papuanus. NCBI lineage: Eukaryota > Metazoa > Chordata > Mammalia > Diprotodontia > Petauridae > Petaurus > Petaurus breviceps. The sequence goes on from NW_027185804.1 coordinate 10,127,096, forward strand.
TCAGCATCTCGGTTTTTCAAAGCCGGGGGGCCCTGGACAACAGCTTCCCAGAATATAGATCAAATCACAGAACACTTCTCAAAGTGAGCCCCCAAAACAAAGCTACACATCAGGGCTTATATAGCCTTCTCCTGGCTCAGAAAATGTAACAACCTTATTGACTCACTGGCCAATCAAGAAGTATTTACTGAAAAACAAGCCTCCCATCCCAGGCTTCAGGTGCACTTTAGCCTAGGGGCAGGGAAGATCTTCCAAATTTGCATTCCCATTACAAATGCCAGGATAAGCAATTTACATTTATCATATTGGTAGCAAGGAATCAGTGAAAGTGAATAGGATAAGAGCTGTCCATTAGGAAGATTACTTTTGCAGAATTGTGAATGGTATGTTGGAGAAAAGAGATTGGCCATGAGATAACCAATTAGAAAGCTTTTATAATGCAGTAGAGATGAGGAGGTGAGAGTATAATCCAGACTGATGGAAGTCTGTGTAGTTTTAGTTATACAGTACAAGAGACACAAGATAGCAAAGGTGCCACAAGACACGTGTAAGAGATGTTACAGAGGCAGAATTGACAGTTCCCTAAGATGATTGAATACGAGAGTGAAAGGAAGGGAAAAGCTGAAAATGATTAGGGTATTTAACCTGGGAAACTAGGAGAATCTGGTGGTTAGAGCAGCAGAAAGAGGCAAGTTAGAAGGAGAGAGGGAAAGGGTTGGGAAGTGTTTGTTATTGTTGTTGTTAGGGAGGTGGGAATGATGTGGGTACTTGGGACCTGTTTAGTTTGAAGTATGGCTAAGAGATCCAGTAGAAGCCTGTGCATCCAGTAAACAACTGGACCTGGAAGAGGTTAAGGTACCAATCTGGGGGTGGTCTGCTAAATTGGAACCATGAAACTAGATGGTATCACCAGATGAGGGAGTTTAATAAAGGAAAAGACACAGGAAGGGAAAGGATACAAGGAGGGGAGAGAGAAAGAGGGAGAGAGAGAGAGAGATAAAGACGGAGAAACAGAGAGAGATAAAGACGGAGAAACAGAGAGAGACAGAGAGGGAGACACACACACAAAGACAGAGGGACAAAGAGGAGGAGATACAGAAAGACAGAGAGAGAGAGAGAGATAAAGACACACAGAGTGATGGAGATAGAGAGGGAGAGACAGAAAGAAGTAGGGGAGGGAGGAAAGGGGAAGGGAGGAAAGAGATGATAGGTAGGTATATAGAAAGGTAGAAATAGACAGACTTTGTGTCAGGCACTATGCTAAGATCTGGGAATAAAAATCTAAACTATCAAAACAGCCCCTGCCTTCAAGGAGCTTATATTCATAAATGGGTGCTAGAAAGTGAGGGGGGAGAAGGACACCTCGAGGAGGAGGAGAAGGACAGAGTGGGCAAGGAATAAGGTGAAGCACTGAAGAAAACAAAGAGTAAACTTTTTAAAGAGACTTAGGAAAGAAGCTCAGAGAATGTATGGATTTAGGAAGTGGGAGAAAGAAGGATGAATGAAGGAGGCCAAAAGGAGCGATCAGAAAGGTCAGAAGAGAAGCAGAATAGAGTTGGTGTTTGGACCAACAGCTGCCAGAAGTGTGAAGCTCATCTGTAATACATTGGTCCAGTACATCTGCCTATCTCATAGGGATGTAATCTATACAGTTATTTAATAAGATAAACTAATTTGAGCTAAGATGCTAATGTTCCTTCCCAGAAAAATGGTTGCATTTTATTAATGGTCTTAAATGCTCACACCCAAAGGCATGAGTAATTTGGGTAGAATTTTCCATCTTGATATAAGACCAATATCCAAGATGCAGCCTGGAGTAGTAGAAAGGCTGCTAGATTGGGAGTCCAGTGATAGAAAGTTCAAATCCTCTCTCTAGCTTGTGATCTATATGACCCTGATCAAGTTACTTAACATGCCTGGATCTCAGTTTCCCAATATGTACAATGAGGAGGTTGGAATAGAGGCCGCTATGATCTCTTTCAACCCTAAATCTGTGATCTTTTGACAAGTGGTAAATAACCCCTAAAATGAATCTTTCTTAAGTCACAAGGTCATTGAAAAGCATTTAAATCAGTCCCAGTTGATTGGAGCCTGCAGTTTTGGACCTACGCAGAAAGTATAATGTTAGCACAGTAAAATTACCTTTAAGTGGCACATGCAAATTTCAGGATGGGAATCCACTGAATATTTAGCACATGCTTTCCTTGAATATTTAGATAGTGAGCCCCCGGGGCAGGACCTGCTACTGACTTGACTTGATCCCTTCAAATCACAAATATGTTCCTGGTTGTTCTGTAACAATAATAATACTGTAATTTTGGAGATCTGTTCCCTAGGTGACAGAAAACAGTTTTTAATTACTGTGAAACAATCCACAGAGCCAGATGGGAGAGAAGGCTTAGTTTGTTTTCAAACACAGGCTCTGCCATCCCTTTTGGATTTCATGATTTGTCCCTTTAATTATGTTGCCTTTGACATTTGACCCCCAAAGAAAGAAGAGGGATATGAATGAGGAGGAGAAAGAGGACCAGGGACCTTGTTTTCTTTTACTCATAGACACTATGATTATTTGTTTTAGAATTTGCATTTATTCCCTTTAATTGATGGATTTCTTGTGGAATACAACTCAGTTCAATTCAACCCCCATTCATTAATATCCCATGGTTATAGAACACTTGTAACTGTTCAAAACAATTGACCCACATCATCTCATTTGATGTGAGGCAGGATTGAGTACTACTAGTTCCATTTTGTAAAAGAGGAAATAACCCAGAGAATTTAAGTCACTTATCTAAGGTCACACAACTTTACATGTCCGATGTCAGATTTGAACCCAAGTATTCCTGACTCCAAGTTCAGGCCACAGTAAGCCTTGCCATCTCTCTGTTTCTTGAGCAACTGCTATGGTGCAGAAGTGGGAGATATTGTGGCAGTAAAACTGATAAAATATGAGAAGAATTAGGATATGAGGGCTAGAGGGAGAAGGAAAGAGTCAAGGACAGTCCTGAGCTTGTGATCTGAGTGACTAGAATAACAAGACTCTCAATAGAAATTGGAACATTTGGCTAAGGAATGGGTTGGGGATGGGGGAGAAGATGACGAATTTCCTTTTGGACACATCTAGTTTAGTATGCCAATGAAGCATCCAGTATAGATAACCATTAAGAAGTCTACTTTCAGTCCTCTAAGATGCTAATGAGTTGTCCCAATATTATTTAAACTACCTGCCCATTGTGGAGTGCCTGGGAAACTTTCTTAAGATTTTAACATACAATTTTGAAATTCTTTTCAGCCAGTCAAACACACATGCAAAGGGGACAAGGACTGTCGAGTGGACTGAAAAAATGTTGGCAATTTTAATAATTATCTCCAAATGATTCTCTTATATTCATGACTTTATTTTTTGATGAATTCTCTTCAAAAGTCATGGACTGTCACTTTATGACAATCCTGACAAATGAGAGAGTGTCCAGAGGGCAATTAGGAGAGTGAGATGACCTAGAAGTACTGCTTGAAGGGGCTATGTATGTTTAGTCTGGAGGAGACTTGGACTGCCATGATAGCTATCTTCAAATGTCTGAAGGCTTGTCATGTGAACTAGGTATTATTAAACTTAATCTGCTTGCTTCTAAAGGGGAGAACTGGGACTAATGGATGGAAATGAGACAGAGAGACATGGTTCAGCTCAATTTAGGGAAGCATTTCCTAATAGCTAATGCAGTCTAAAAATGAAAAAAAGGAAGACTTTTTCAGATAATGAGTTCTTTGTCATTAGAAGTATTCAAGGGGCGGCCAGGTAGCACAGCGAGTAAGAGCACCGGCTCCAGTGTCTGGATGACCTGGAGATCGAATCCCGGGCTCAGACACTTGGCACCCATCCAGAAACACCTGGCCGTGTAACCTTGAGCAAGTTACTTAACCCCAATTGCTTAGGGGCGGCCAGGTGGCTTAGCGAGTAAGAGCACCGGCTCCAGTGTCGGGATGACCTGGGGATCAAATCTGGGCTCAGATACTCAGCACCACACCCAGAAATAACTGGCCGTGTAACCTTGAGCAAGTTACTTAACCCCAATTGCTTAAAAAAAAAAAAGAAGTATTCAAGAAGAAGAGATATGCCTACTTGCCAGGCACACTATAGAGGGGATACACCCATGGGACAGAGTTTGGGACCTCTAATTTTTAGATTCTAGAATTCTTTGCACCCCAAATTTTGTTTTTCTCATACAACTTCTGGCTTTCAGTGATCCCACCACTCCATCTCCTGAGTAACATGACCCTTTTAAACTTGAAATAGCAACAATAAAAAGCAAAATAAAAACAAAGTCTCTAAAAAAATTAGACTTGGGAATAAAATAGAGACAATGCAATATCAAGGCAAACCCACTGAAATGGGAGTCGGGAGACCTATGTTCTAGTACAAGCCCTACAATTAACTTGCTCTATGACCTTGAACAACTTTCCTCACCCTTCTCCTCTGTAAAATGAGAAAGTTGGAAGAGAGGACCTGCAAAGTCCCTTCCCGCTCCAACCATCTGGAAGTCTGGGCACTCTCATCTGAGCAAGTAACATTTAAACCTGGTATGTGCTGAGCCTGCCCCCACACTGATATCATACAATCCATTATTAATTCCAAAATTTAAAACTCCATACAGTCAGTGTTTAAACATTTAAGCACTATGAAGAATAGGATAATGTCTGTATGAAATAAAAATGATGGATTGGCAAAAGGGGCAAATTTTGAAGTGATATAAAGAAAAACTTCCTAAGAATTAGAACGATCTGGGAATGGAATGGGCTGCCTTTATAGGAAAGGAGTTTACTCCATGAGAACTATTCCAAAAAAGGCTGGGACTGTCCTAAAGGAGATTTTTGTTTATGTGTAGATGTGACTAGATGGTCTATGAGGTTCCTTCCAATCCTTTGATTCAGTGAAGGAATATGGTGGGAAAAAAACCCATTGGGTTTGAAAAAGGAACTGAGTATGAATCCCAGTTTACTGCCAGTGTTACCTTAGGTAAGTAACTCGGACAAGTCCTTTAACCTCTCTGAGATTCTGTTTCTTCATCTGTAAAATGAGGGATTTCGGTTTATAAGACCTACAAACTTCCCCTTACCTCTAAATTCAATGGCCTTTTATTTTCAAGGCCTCCAAGAAAGGGCAAACATTTCAGAGACTCTTCAAAACTCAGTGTAAAACTTACCTTTCAAAAAGTCTTTTGCAGTTGAAGTAGCTTATCCCATTACTCTTTGGACCCTAACCCTTGAGTCACACTATCATTTTCTTTTTTGCATGTGACTCTATACTATCCTTCAGTCCTACATCTTCCCAGTTACACTATGGGCTCGGGGGTAGGAATGCTTGCTTCTGCCTTGACTTCTTTTCACAACACACACACACACACACACACACACACACACACACATACACACACTGTGCTTATTGGTGAATAAAAGAACATCCAACTTTTTTAATGTTATCCCCAATTCATCCCTTAGAAATAGGAAAAGAGATATCCCTCTTCTTATAGAGTATGTAATATAACATATTATTAAATAGCAATATATTAATGTATATTATATTGTTAATATACAATTTTAAAGTATTATGATCTATTGACACTATATTGCATTATCATATAATAGTAACAGCTGGTATTTATATGGTGCTTTAAGGTTTGCAAAGTGCTTTACAAATGTTATCTCACTTCATCCTTGCAACAGTGCAGGGAAGTGGATGCTATGATTTATCCCCATCGCACAGAGGAGGACAGGTGTTAAGTGCCTTGCTGAGAATAGGGTCACACAGCTAGGAAGGATCTGAGGCAGAATTTGAACTCGTATCTTCCTTACTCCAGGTAGAGAGCTACATTGATCTGTATCACCTCACTGACCATCATACAGATCAGGTGTCAGAACCCAAGTCCCCCATTGGGGCAGGCAGTAGAGAGCCCAGGTGGCCTGGCTTAGAATCCATTTATTTCTCTGCCCCCCAGACTATGCTTATTATAACCCTTGCCTGTTGTTGTTTTTACTGACCCCCATATTCCATGGATCATTTGTCTCATTCATTGTCTGTTTTCTCTGTGCTGATTTACCCAACTTGGGCTTTCATGATACTGATGGCGGCTCCACACGATGCGGTTAAAAAGCAGATGTGTTGTCAAAACAGAATTAGAAACTGTGAAGAAATACAGTATGTGTGTCTCATTCCACTTTTGCCTTCTCAAATTTCTTTCCTTATCGAGCACTCAAGATGCTATTCTTAGTTCCATGAGAATATTTATTTCATGCAACACAGGTCAGTCCATATTTCTTGGATCCAGCCTTGACTGATTATCTTTTACTGTCTTTAACATGATTTAAGGGACTGGCCCTGAAATTTTTCGACATTAGTCATTTGGATTTCCATGGTGGTTCCTAGGGCCTGTAATCCAGGGGATTTCCTTTGCTTCCAGTCAATGCCTGGAGTTTTATTTTATCAGCTTGTCCCAGACCCTCTCCTTTGTCTGCAGAGTGAGTGGGAGGCCTCAATTATTAATGAAGTATTCCAGCATGAGTCACATGGTTACCTTGGGAGGGACACTGAGGTCGATTCCACCCAGGCCCAGAGTCTTGCGGGGGAGCCTTGAGCACTGGCCACTTGGGTTACAGATGGCAGGGAGGTACCACGAGGGGACCTCTACTTTGGCTGCTGGGGGTTCTCAGCCCGAGGCTAAAGAAGAGAGCAAGTGCTGGAAATCTGACAGATGGATCCAGCAGAGGGGAGGTGTTCTGAGGTCTACTGGGAATTCACAGTTTGCAGTCATGGAGAGCCTCAGCTCCCCAAGTCCCTCCTTTTCTGATTCAGTTCCCAGAAAACCAGGCCGCCATTCTGGCGGTGTGGGTACCCTGCTGTAGCAAAGTGCAGGCACCGTGTTTGCAGAAGAGTAATCATCTGCCTGGCAAGGGCCACTTGCCGAGCTTTCATTTCTTCTCGAAGAACCCTTATGCCAACAAGAGCCACGAGACTCTCAGTTTCTATCTCACTCCAAACAGGAGAAAGGCTTCTTCACAAAAATCCTCTGTTTGATTATCTGGAGCCAAAGCCCCCATCTGTATCAGATATATCCTACAACAAAAATGCCCCCCTTTGGGGCTTGCTGAATCAAAATCACTTAATTATTTCAATTTACAGCCATGTTGGCAATTTTTGGAAACAAACAAACAAAGACAAAACAAAATGTGATTTTCCACCATAGCACAAAAGAGCATGCAATGTATTCATTTTCCAGGGTGCTGGGAGAATTTTCTGTCACAAAGCTGGTTTCATTAAGAGACTGTATCCTGGGGAGCAGTCATCTCAACAGAGGAATTTTCTTACTTATTAGGAGTAACACAGCATTACTTGTTGTATGCATATTAGAGGGAGAGAAGGAGCAGGGAGAAAGGGAGGAGAGGAAGACAGGGAGAATGGGGGCAGGGAGAACCATAGATAGAGAAATTAATGGGGAGAGAGAGGGAGAGAGAGAGAGAGAGAGAGAGAGAGAGAGAGAGAGAGAGGAGAAGGGAATAAAAGTGAAGAGAGAGGGGGAAGAAGGAAGGCAGGGAGAGGAGAGAGAGACGGATAGGGGGAGAGAGAATTCATTGAGAATATAGAATTCATTGCATTAGGAGAATTCTTTTACAGTGTTGCAGGAATAAAAAATAGGGTAGATTTCTGTAGACCTTACCTCTTTTAATATAGATATTTAACTTGCTTAAGATTTTTGTACATTATAGGCAAAAAAAAATCACATTAATTTGAAAATTCTTCACTCCCTGAATCACAACCCTCTTTGCTCACAGCAGCCATTGTAGCTCTAGAAATGTCTAATAATCTTTGGTGATTCTAAAATGAGACAGACTCATATTTTGTACATAAAGTACCTAGCATATCACAGACACTCCATAAATATTTGTGGGAAATCCAGAAGCTCTCAAACATTCATCCCAATGCTCTACACTCCATGCCCTCTCTCTATATTTTTCTGGAGCAGGCAGGATTTGATTATTTTTATTTTAGGGGATAAAATGTAGCCTTCCAGTTAAAGATCTAATTATTCAATAATCACTAACCAATAGATCTCAAAACCTTACCTGATAGGTTGCTGGCAACATACTGTCTTCCATGTGGAGGAATGGGGAGAGGATTGTCACAGCATTGGGTCACACTGACCTTCTCCTCTTTGGGACTTTACTGTCATTATTCTTTACCCCCCACCTCAGGTTCTTTCTCCCCTCTGCCAGTTACATCAAGGCTCAAGAAAAATTTAAAACAGTGCATCACTCCGACAAAAATGGTGAAGACCTTTGCCTTAAAAAAAAAAGATGAAATGATGTGCTGTAATTTTACAAATACATGAGTTATAAGTAAAAGAATCTGGGTTCAAATTCAGTCCCTGATTGCATACTATGTGTATGAGCTTGCACAAATCTCTTGATCTCCCAGTCCCTCCATTTCCTGATCTGTAAAACAAGAGGGGTTACACCAAGCAGCCTCTGAGGTCCCTTCAGACTCCAGATTTCTGATCTTATGACTGCTTCTTTTGACTCCGTGTATTCAAGGTTATAGATGGCCGGGGACTGGAGCCATGTAAGGTCTCTTCATACGGTGCCTGCCTTGCACACTAGCCTGAGCACAGTGAATAAATCACTTATTGTGTTTGCTTTGATGGCATTGGTCATGATAGTGAGGATTCTTTCTCCCATGATGAAACCAGTGGCTTCATCTTCAAAGGGAATGTTTCTTTAAAGTGTATAACATTTATTTACTCACTTGCTTCTGCTAGTACCATCCACATCTTTGTTTCCTTGCACAAAGACTTGTGAATCTTGTAAATGTTTTTCTTAGTGCTGTGTAATACAACTCTGATGTGTTGGGAAGATGGAGAGAGAAGCAGAGCTAGGAATTGAACTTAATCAAAATGAGGAATCTCTGATCATTGGTTACTTGATTGCAGGGGGGAGAAAGAGA
>NW_027185804.1:10136187-10139083 GCF_028583685.1 Petaurus breviceps papuanus
AGAGAGAGAGAGAGAGAGAGAGAGAGAGAGAGAGAGAGCATATCTTTGGAAGATGGCATATTGAAAAATAATTTTTTTTAATTAAAGATGGTACCTGTCTGCTCATGGACAAATCTAGTCTCTCTGGGATTCAGTTCCTCATGTGTGAAATGATAGGGTTGGATTAGATGACCTTCAAGGTCACTTCTAACTCTAAATCTGTGATCTTTTGATAATACAGGCATGAATTGGGAATGTTTGATATACATTTTGTTTTAAAACTGAAATCAAATGATCTGCTCCTTGAGAAACTCAGAACCTCCATCTGGAATGTCAGCTTTCCACAAGGAGCTATGTAAGGGTTTGTTTTGATGGTCTCTCTGGTGGGGACACTCTCTCTTTGAGGTGACAGGATGGGAACTGAAGAGTAGGGATGACAGATTTTTCTTTCCTCCTACTTGACAAGTCTCTTTAGAAGGACATTCACTGCCCTCTACTGGTTAGGCTGGGCAAAGTCTCTCAGTTAAGGGAGGGAGGGTTCTGAAAAGGCTTCTAGTCAAGTCATGCTTTAGGATCTCTGGGATGTAGCAGACTTACAGGAGGCCTTCCAAAGCCCTCTGGTCAAAACATTCCCTGGTCTTTTATTACTTCATGTAGTAAGAGAAAGAACTCAGCATTTGGAGCCATTGGACCAGGGTTAGAATAGAGACTTTTCTGTTTGCTAGTTGTATGACCCTGGGTAAGTCCCTTCACAGAGGCAGTCGTGTGTGTGTGTGGGGGGGGGGGGGAGTAATAGATTTAGGGTCAGAGGACTTGGCTTCAATTTTGGACTCTGTTATTATATATGTGGCCCTTTCCAGACCTTTGTTAGCTCATCTGTCAAAGCAAGAGTCCAACTAGATATTTTAATCCTATGATCTCTCTGAGCCTGATTCCTCATTTGTAAAATGAAGATAAAAATTATTTGCACTGCTTACCCACAGGGTTGTTGTGGCATCCAATGAGCCTTGAGATAACTGGCAGAGAGGAGAGACCGCACCAAGCACTTTGTAATCAGAAAGCATTCTTTAAATATGTCATCATTACTACTCGTAAGAACTCATGGGGTACATCGCCAGTCATATTGACTCATGTCTTTCCACTGGATTCTGATGACTCTGGAGGAGGGAGTGAGACTGATGACTTTGTGCAGCCCTGCCTCACTTAAATCCAATTCACTTGCAAGGAAAGACATCACCCTCCTGATGTCATTGGTCCTCTTCGAGAACGAAGGATAATTAACTGACAAAAAAAAAAAAACACAAAAAAAAACCTGATGCTTTACTCTTTTGATTGAATTCTCTAATTCTCTAAGTAGCATTTCTATTTTACCATGGACCATTGTCAGGTTACCATTTGACTCAAGCAGATTCACTCTGTGTAGCTTAAGCATTTTGTCTTAAAGTTGAGTAGGAAGCAGAGGTGGGGAGACAATATCCTCTTTAGAGGAATTGTTAGGACCCAGATCCATGATCTTCCTTTACTTTACTATGAACTATGTTTTCATTTATGCAAGGCCTAACCCCAGACCAATCTGTCATTCAGTCAGTCAGCAAACATTTATTAAATGCCTACCGTGTTCCAGAATCTGTGCTAGGTTCTGGAGAATGAAGTAGTCTCTGCTTTCAAGAAGCTTACATTCTATTGGAGAAAACAACGCAAATATCTAAGGTCTAAAGATGTGTTGCTCTCACATCCTAGATATTGGGTAATAGGTTAGATTGCAAAAATAGGAAAAGAACTCATTCATCACTTTTTGGGTATCTACTATGTACCAGGGTTAGATTCTGGGATACAAAGACAAAATAAACTAAATCAGTCCTCATCTTAAAAGGGTTTACATACTATTGAGGGAAACATGTACACCTGCTTCTCTTTCATCCTAGTGACTAGGAAATAAGTTAGATTGGACAAAAAATAGGGAAGGAACTCAATTATTATTATTGATTATCTGTAATGTTTGTATAATACACAATATAATAATTATTTAATTATTAAGTATTGCTAAAAATCAGCTGGTATTTATTAAGAACCTACTATGTGCCCTTGGGTTAGGTGCTGGGAATACAAAGAAAAAAAAATTAATCATTGTCCCCAAGGCTTATAAATTCTACTGAGGAGACAGCATGTGCATAAATGCATCTTTACAAATGTATCTCTCATTTAGAAAGGCTGGTCAAGACACCATCTTGATGACTGGATGAATTAAATGAGCATTATGTGCACTTGCATAGTAAGTAGGGACTCTATAAATCTTCTTGAATTAAATTGGATCAAACTAATCTTGTTAGAATTGACCAAATAGCCTTCAGGTAAATCCTTTCTGAGAAGAGTTTTATCATCTAAAAGCAGATTTCATCCTGTGTAATGTACATTGTACTACTACATTGTACTCAGACACAAGGGAACAGAACTATAGCTCACTGTTCTGACACCTGGGGCAACTGCCACAAAATACTTTGGGAGCAAGCAGTGTTTGACAATTGACATTTTAAGACAAAATCACTTGCAGGGGAGAGAGACCGTGGACCTTTGGATTCAAAGCTTCTTAGGGGTGGTGAGGAGGCTCTTGGCTTTCCCACTGTGAGCCCACCAGAGATGTTCCTTTTTGAGAATATGTTCAGTCCCAAGAAGATCCCCCCTCAGAAATCTGCCTTTCTCTCTAATCTGCTCTCTCCAGACAGATTAATTTGGGATTGAGCTGGGATTGGACTCTCTGTCTCTCTCTGTCTTTCTCTGTCTCTCTCTGTCTCTCTCTCTGTCTCTCTCTCTGTCTCTGTCTCTCTCTCTCTCTGTCTCTCTCTCTGTCTCTGTCTCTCTCTCTCTCTGTCTCTCTCTGTCTCTGTCTCTCTCTGTCTGTCTCTCTCTCTCTCTGTCT
>NW_027185804.1:10139183-10141762 GCF_028583685.1 Petaurus breviceps papuanus
GTGGTGGTAGTGGTGATGGTGGTGGTGGTGATTTTTTTTTTTGTGGCTCTCTCTCTCTCTGTCTCTCTGTTTCTCTTCCTCTCTCTCTCTCTCCCCCCCCCGCCCGTGTGTGTGTGTGTGTGTGTGTGTGTGTGTGTGTGTGTGTATAACCATAAATCTGACTGGGCAGAGTCTGAAGTGTAAAAAGTAGAAGGGAATTTGACTCAAAGACAACTAGAGTTCACTACCATGTCAAGAGAGCAAGGTCAGGTCAGGATGGGGGGAGCTCATCTAGCATATGGGGCATGCCCAAAAGAAGTGGTGTGGTGTCAAAGGATAGAAGTCAGGAAAATTTCTGACTCAGACACTGACTGGCTATGTGACATTATCCCTTATGATCCTCTTTTTCCTTATCTAACTAGAGAATAATAATTCCACCTATTATTGTTATGAGGATCAAATGTCTATATATGAGAGTAATGTCTGTAAAGTGCTATGTAAATCATAACATGCTATATATATGTATTAATTGTTGTTATTATTAGCTATTATAGCAACCTCCTATTTTACTACACTATCAAATTATGTGCTATTCTCAGTTTCTAGAAGCTGAAGGAATACGAATATGATTAACACCCAATAACTTTAGGTACTCTGCCCCAGTTGCCACACCTTAGTTATAGCTCTACAAGATGATAAGATCCTTCTCTACCTATCCCCTGGGGTTCTGGGATGCAATTAAAGTGTAATCTCTTCTACAGCTAGATTCCAAGGGTATTCTATGAACAGCAGGGGGAAGCAGAGAACAGCCATCCTCCCTAAGAGGATCCTACCCGTTTCTCTGACGTTTTTCTAAAAACTGCCCACAATAATTCAATTGGATTTGATTCGATTCAGAAAACATTTATTAAGCATCTATCCTCATATAAAGCATTATTCTAGGTCTGACCTCAAAGAGTTTATAGTCTACTTAGGGGGGATTAGTCAGGTCTACAAATAACTCAAATACAAAAACAAATGTGGTTCAGTGCATAGGCCAGGTCAAACAGAAGGATGGAAGATTGTGAAATGGGAATGTTCTAGCAAATGGGCAACGTTTAAGGGGAAGACTCAGAGAGGAGGGAGCCCCCGGGCCAGACCTCAAAGGAGGACTTCAAGAAGCTGATATACAGATGGTGTCCATTTAAGCCATGAGATATGGTGTGTACGAAGTCAGAAAGATGAGAGTAGGTCAGAAAAGCTTAGGGACTGGCTGGTAGTCCAATTCAGTTGGGAGTCTAAAGTATAAATTGGGGAACTCTGTGAAATGAAGCTAGAAATGAGAGTGCTGTCTCAAGGCCTTGAATATCAGTTTAAGAAGATTATATTGCATGTTATAGGGAATGTGGGACTACTAAACATTTTGAAAGTAGTGGTGTGATCAGACAGGTATTAGAAAAGTTCTTTTGACAGTGGTGCAAAGGGTAGGCTGGAGGCAGAGAAACCACAGAAGTAGAGAATTTGAGAATAAGAAGGAACTTTGGTGACAGTTCAGTTGAGCCCATGTCCAAAAGGTATCGCTACTAAAACATACCTGACAAGTGGTCATCCAGCCTCTATCTGTAGACCCCTGAACCTTCTATCTCTTGAGGTGGCACATTACATTTCTGAACTGCTCTAATTGTTAGGAAGTTGTAGGTTTGATTCTATTTAGTTTTTGTTTTGTTTCTTTTTCCCCCCTAGGAGGCTATTCTGAAATAGAATGAATACTTGAGCTAGGCTATGGATGGTAGGAATGGCAAGGCAGGGAAGCATATGAGAATGATTATGAAGGTGGAATTGGCAGATAATTGGAAGTGAGGGATGAGAGAGAGGGAAGAGCCAAATTTTCAAGCCTGGGAGAATAGTGATGTCAGTAAGATAGTTCAGGTTATAGAGGGAGGCTGATGAGTTCAGCTTTGGACATGTTGCATCTGAGGTATCTTAGGGACAGAGATCCAGAGCAAGGAGAGACAAGAGGCCATATGGACAACTCCCTTATTTTACAAATAAGAGAACTTAGGACTAAGATTTGCCCATTGGCAGTTAGGTAGTATGGTGGATAGACCGCTGATCCTGGAGTCAGAAAAACTTCAGTTCAGATATGGAGCCAGAAAATTCATAGCTGTGTGACCTCAGAAAGTCACTTAACCTCTTTTTGCTTCAGTTTCTCAACTGTAAAATAGAGTTAACAACAGCACCACCCTCCAAGGGTTAAGGATGAAATGGGATAATATTTGTAAAGTGCATAACAAAGTGCCTGACATGTGGTAGAGGCTATATATGTTGATGATGATAATGATGATAGTGGTGGTGGTGGTGAAGATAATCATTTTGGTAGTGATGGTGATGGTGGTGGTGGTGATGATGATGGTAGTGGTGGTGATGATGGTGGTGATGGTGGTGATGATGATGGTGGTGGTGGTGATGGTGATGGTAGTGGTGGTGGTGATGGTGGTGATGGTGATGATGATGATGGTGGTGGTGGTGGTGGTGGTGATGATGGTGGTAGTGGTGATGATGATGGTGGTGGTGGTGGTGGTAGTCATGGTGGTGGTGGTGATGGTGGTGGTGATGATGGT
>NW_027185804.1:10146762-10179667 GCF_028583685.1 Petaurus breviceps papuanus
GTAAGTTTATGGAGGTGAGCTAATTCTCTCTATATATAAAGCAGGTCATGACCACAAACATTATCCATCAGTACCTGCAGAAAAGACCTACTAAGTGAATTTCATAGCAACTATTCCTCCAATTGTCCACATTTCAATTTTTCTCTATCGACAGCTGTCAATGTGAGGGACAGCTGGATTGAGTAATGATTAGAGCACTGACTTCAAATAAGAAAGGCTTACCTTTCAGAGTTTAAATCTGGCCTCAGACGCTAGATGTGTAACCCTGGACAAGTCACTTTACCCTGTTTGTCCCAGTTTCCTCATCTGTAAAATGAGCTGAAGGAAGAAATAGCACACCACTCCAATATCTTTGCCAAGAAAAAGTGGGGTCAAAGAGTTGGACATGACTGAAATGACTGAATAACAACATTGACAATTATATTCAGACTGAGACCTGTTTCTAGTTTTGCTATTTTTTCAGAAGTTTACACTTCTTCCGTACTACATTTGTTGTGTAGTGCCTCAGAAATTTACTAGCTGTGTGACCCTGGGAAAGTCACTACACTCTGTTTGCCTCAGTTTCCTCATCTATGAAATGAGCTGGAGAAGGAAATGTCAAACCATACCAGTATCTCTGCCAAGAAAACCCCAAATGGGGTCATGAAGAGTTGGACATGACTGAACGACAACTTCATCTCCTATTAGACCTATGACAGAAATATAGGGATGCCCAAGACTCATTGTGAATCAAAGATGGCACCTGGGAGCCAACCCAGTCACCTGCTGCTTTACAAGAGGGAGTAGGGCAAATGGCACAGTCACAATGTACTCTGTCCTGATCAGGCCACATCTGCACGTTCATTTCTGGGTGCCATGCTTCAAAGAAGGCCATTGACCAGCTGCAATGTGCCAAGAGGAGAGAGGCCAAGATGCGAGAGGACTTCAGACTATCCTATATGAGGACTGGTTGAATGGACAGAGGAGGTTTAACCTGGAGAAGAGGAGACCTACTAGGGAGTGGAAGGGGACACAGTAGTAGAAGTGTATAAAGTGCTCTCATGTTGTAAAGCCACACATAAGCAGCTTTCCAGAGGACTGCTGCTGTGAACATCTTTCAAGTATCTGATTACATAGTATAGCAAACTATTTATTCAATAACAAATCAGAGCAAAACATTCATATAAAATCAAGGTACAGCATTCACAGTGTTACAACTTATCACAGAAAATTAAAATACAGCAGTCACCATGTCAAAACTCAATAATTTATCACTAAAATGGCCACATAGTTTTCACTAAAGTGGTCACATAGTTTTAAACAACGTTCATTCATTTAGTCAATCACAAAATCCTTAATTCCATCACAAAGTACTAAAGTCAAAGTTCTCCACCCCTAGGTCACAGTAAATCATAATCTTCTCAGTCAGTACACAGTATCCAAGTAAAGTCTTCTTTCAGCTTGACTCAAGGCTGGCTCTTAGCTTCCATGGCCCCAGCTCCAACTGTCACCTGGGTTCAAAGGCAGGCAGCTCCCAGTTCCTTGTCCAGTTCTTTGTCCAGTTCCCATTCCATATTAAAGTTCACAGTGTCCAGTCCACTTCAAGTCCTTCCCAGTTCCTGTTTATGGGAAGACAGAGTTTGACAGAGCCACAATAATATTCATGCACATTGCTGGCACCATCATTAATTCACTATCTGCCTGTGAAATCAACTCAGACTCACCAACAATGTCTGAGAACTCAACACAAATCATCAACATAGAAATCAACACAGACCCACAAACAAGGTCCAAGAGGTCAGCACAAATCATCAGTAAAGTCCCAGGACCTCCAAAACCCTCCTCCAGGACTTCTGTAAACATACAACCAGAAAATCCTCTTTCAGGGCTTCCAGTAAGGTCCCAGGGCTTCTGTACAAAGTATCACAAACAAACATCAACACAGACAGAGCAGACAAACAGAGTGCCGGGATACCGCAAGTTTTCTCTTTCGTGACTCTGCCACCACAAGAGTCCTCTTTTAAGTTCTTCCTCCTTTAGCCTGGCAATTCTCCTTATACATGGTCATTGAGCTCCTCCCCTTTCTGTTACAGTAGTTCATGAGTTCTAGTTCACAAGTTGTGGGATTCACAAGGTCTGTTTCTTAACAAATGATACAAGGCTCAAAAGAAACTTGAATTGAAACAAGGTGTTAATTCAGTAGCTGAAACAAGATGTGAACTACTTCTGTGCTTGTCATTACACATGTGGATAAAGGTTACATATGTTTCATTTGGATGCAGTGGACAGAATTAAAGGAGAAGAGTACAAGTGGTAAGGGGAAGATCTGGGCTTGAGGCAGGAAAAGCTTTCTTACCCTTAAAGCTAGGGCTCTAACCCAGCAGGAAAGGGCTGCTTTGGGAGGCAGAGCGTTCTTCTTCAGTAGAAATCAAGAAAATTCTGGGTGACCTCTTGCCTGGGATGAAGTGGGGGGGGGGAATCCCTACTTAATAATTACTATTATTACTATAAGTATATGCAATTATAATTATATCTCTCTAATAATCTTAAAGTTCTATATAAATGCTAATATTAAATATTAAAGTTATGTAATTATATATTATGTAATGCTGATATTTTATCGTTGCTATGAGTATTAATATTATTATAATTATTAGCATTTATTGTATAATAGTATATTTACCATATGAGTCTATAATATAATATAGTAAAGTATAAACATTTATACTATAATTTATATTATTGTTGTTATTAGCATTTTAAGATTTGCAAAGTTCTTTATATACATTACTCCACTTGAGTAGGATTGGATGACCTCTGGGGTCTTCTCCAGCTCTGAGGTTGTGAGCCCCTGTTGTCACAGGAGTCAAAATACATTAATCTTCTAGTCAAACAGTCCAGTTTCTGTCCTACCATCATTTCCATTCAGGTCAAGGCCTCTTCTGATCTTCAGGTGAATCATCTCTTTATACCATTAACAAATTTTCTATCTACAAGGTACTGAGAACTGAGTGAGATTTGGTGTTGGGGGGAGAGTCTTCCATCAATCCCTATCTGTGCACCTTACTCAGGTTCATTTACCCTTTTGTGCTTCCAACTTAATTTGTAACGGGTGGTAATAGACAGTGACAAACCTGGTGTTAAAATTTGAAGGTCATTTTGAGTTTCAGAGAACCAAATCCATGAAGAGGGTTGTATATTAAATTGTAAACTTGTTTGTTTTTTAAAGATACATTATATCTAACATAGCTATAACAAAATTACCCTGTTTGTCCTCTTGTGAACTTTTTTGTTTTCTATATAATTGCAAAATACTTTATTGAAAACCCTTTCTTCCTTTCTCTCTCTTCATTCCTTCTTTCTTTATCCTTTCTTTTTTGTCCTCTTGTGAACTTTTTTGTTTTCTGTATAATTACAAAATATTTTATTGATAATTCTTTCTTCTTCCTTTCTCTCTCTTCCTTCATTCCTTCCTTCTCTTTCTTCATCTTTCTTCTTTCTTTCTTTCCTTCTTTCTTCCTCACTTTCTCCTTTTCTCTCTTTCTCTTCCTTGCTTCTTTCCTTCCTCCCTTTTCCCTCCTTTTTCTTTCTTCCTCTCTTTCTTTACCTTTGTTTCTTTGATATAATTACCCACGAACAGTCCCATCCCTTCCTTTGAAACGTTCAAGGTACTTTTTTTTTTAAGAAATTAGGGATAAGTAACTTGCCCAAGGTTACACAGCCAGTTATTTTGTGTGGGTGTTAAGTATCAGAGACCAGAACCGATCCTGGGTCCTTCCAACTCCGGGGCTGGCGCTCTTACTCACTGCACCACTTAGCCACCCCTGTTCAAGGTACTTACACATGAAGTTTCTCACATCAGTTCTTCTCAGCGGTAAGCTTGGGCTCTGCAGGAGGATCTCAGTCCGTTTGCTGAGCTATACTAGATGTTTGCTTCCAGCGACTGTAGAGAAAGGCTTTCCTCTACTTTCCATATTATCCCTGAATAATAATAATGCTCACTAATATTTATGCTGCACTTTAACGTTTACAAAGTAGGATCAAAGACATAATAGGACTTTTGCTTGGGGTGGATGGGATAATGATAACTGTCAATGGAAAGAAAGCTGAGATACTCAATTCCTATTTTCTTCTGCAGGAGAGATTGGCCTTTATATTGGAAATGATGGATCCCAGATTACTCAAAGGGATGTGATACTCTAAGTAAGGCAATAGTAAGACAGCACCCAGCTGATTTTGGATGGCCCAGATGAACTACATCCTCAGGGCCTGAAACAAATAGCAGATGTGATTGCCAAGCCACTGTCAGTGAGATCTGAAAAGTCAGAGAAAATGGGAAACATGCCTTAATATTGGGGAGGGGCAAACATCCCAATTTTCAAAACAGGGAAGACAATAGCCTCTGTATACCATAGACTCATGAGACTTTGATTTTGGGGGAAATTCTTGAAAAAATCCTTAAATCCTTAAAAATATCTATGGCTCTCTAATGGAAAGAAATAAGCATTTTTTATAGTGCCTACTACATGGCAGGCACTATGCTAATTATTTTACAAATCCCTCAATACCAGATCCTTGCAATAGCCTGGTAAAGCTGGTGCTAGTCTTATCCCCATTTTTACAGTTGAGGAAACTGAGGCAAAAGAGGTTTTTTTTTTAATAACTAGTAATTTGCCCAGGGTCACCTGGTTCCTAAGGGTCTGAGGCCACATTTGTACTTAGGTCTTCCTGACTCCAGGTCCAGTACTCTACCCATTGTATCACCTTGCTCCTTATCTATCTAAAGAGTAAAGTGGGTTTTTTTACATACAACTGGGAAATAAGATATACAGGCAATGTGGTATAGAAATCCAACTTGCCCTACAAGAAAGTAAGGGGGGTATGGGGACATAAGAGAGAACAGATTGGGGGAAGGGGTATTCAGTATGCTTGCTATCTTGGGGTGGGGGTAGGGGAGAGATGGGGAGAAAATTTGTAACTCAAAATTTGTGGAAATGAATGTTGAAAACTAAAAAATAAATAAATTTATTTAAAAAAAAAAGAGTGAAGTGGGGGGGGGGGGCAGCTAGGTGGCACAGTGAATAGTGCACCAACCCTGGAATCAGGAGGACCTGAGTTCAAATCCAACCTCAGACACTTGACACACTAGCTGTGTGACCTTGGGCAAGTCAGTTAACCCCAATTGCCTTGCTTTCCCCTTCAAAAAGAAAAAAAGAACTTTAAAAAAAGAATGAAGTGGGAATTCCAAAGAGCCAGCACAGCTTCAATAACAGGTCAAGACTGATTAAGCTACTTTCCTTTCTGAACAATATTACTAAACTCTGGTAGATTAGAAGAATGTTGTGAATAAAGTTTATCTAGAGGTTAGTAACACTTTTGATAAAGTATAACATTTTCTTTCAGAGGAGGTGAGTATGGATTAGATGATAAAATAGTAAAATGAGTTCAGGATTGCTTAGATGGCTAAACCCAAAGAGTAGCTGTTAATTGTTCAGTGGCAATGGGGAGGGATTGTTGTCGTTTGTGGTTCTTGAAGATGACTGTGATATCAGGAAAGTGATGTCATGGCTTGAAAGTGAATTGAATTTAAATGAGAAAGAGCTGGGCAGTTACCGGCCTCACTTTCTCCTCTGGAGCCATCTGGGTCCAGTGACAAGATAGAGGAAAGCCTCCAGAGGAATATCCCAGGGGTCAGGGCTTGACCCTATACTCTTTAACAGTTTTATCAGTGGCTTGCATAGCAATGGTTATACTCATTATTGCAGTTGACAAAACTGAAGCAAACAGAGGTTTAGTACATTTTCTCATCAGATGTGCAGATGATACAAAGTTGTGAGGGACAGCACACTGGATGAGAGGATTCAAAAGCATCTGGGCTGGCTAGATCACTGGGCTAAGTAGAGTAAAGTGAAATTCAAGAGAAATTAGTGTAATTATACTTGAGTACAAAAAGAAAAATCAACTTTACAAACATGAGATGGGGAGGACTAGCCATGAGGGCTCAATAAGTGCAAAGAATAACTCTCCTGATGTAGTGAGATGTGTTTATTTGATTTTGCACTATTTGAAGTTATAATTATATACAACAGGGTCAGTTGTGGGTTCCAGCCTACTGAAAACTTACAGTATGGATTCCAATGATGTAAACGCTTTGGGGATTCGTTATTTATACTAATCTGTACCTAGCTGTACAGGAACTGTTCTGCAAAGGATCTTAGAATTCTGGAAAGATTTTAGTGTAAGATTCTTAGGGAAAAGATACAGAAAAGATTTCAGTGTACTACATGCCCAGTACATCAGCCTCGGCCCTGGAATGAGGCCACCAAAAATTGGAATGCAAACGTGGGCTTCTTTAGATGCCTCCCAGCTCTCTCCAGCCTGTCCCCAGGTGGACAAAACTGCCGGTATAAGACTTGGTCTTGGACACCTGACCTGCCACACCCTGCAGCTTGGATGACCCTCTGTGTGTTCTCTGCTTCCATAGTGTTCTTCAAGAGATCTAGAAGGTTTCATGCATCTTACTTCTTACCTTTCCTTCTCACCACCATCACAGTAACCTTGGATTATTTTTTCCAATTTATTTGTTTATTTTTAGTTTTGAGCATTTATTTGCACAAGATTTTGAGTTACAGATTTTTCTCCCATCTTTCCCCTACTCCCCACCCCAAGATAGTGAGCCTATTGAATACCCCTCCCCCCAATCTGTTCTCCCTTATACTTGGATTATGTTTTAAAAGCATCAGCTGACCCTCTGTCTGCTGATCAGCAGGGTCTGTCTTCTACCCCTACCCCACAGTCATCCCTCCACTTTGGGGGCTTCCCCAGCACCAGCTCCAGCCCAAGCTTTGGCTTTAAGAGGATGCAGGTTCAGGTGACATCCCAGCTCTCAGTAGGACCCTTCACAAGTTCCCAGACCCGGAGCAGCATCTTTGCTCTTAGTATCTCCCTCTGAGTTCTCCCTGAGTGCCATCTGTCTTTCCGTCAGCTGCTGCATGCAGTTTTTCTCAGCAGCAGAGGGAGAGAGTGCATCAGACTCCTTTTATCTCAACCAAGCTCTCATAATTAGAATATTTAGTCTTTCCTTGCACACCCAAGCCTCCTGTTAGTCAAAACATTGTTAACTTTGATGTAAACTTAAACAGCTCTAAACCAATATCTAATTGGGCTCATGTTGGCAATTATTCTGCCCCTGGGGCATCCAGGCTCCTAATCACCCTCACATGGACCCAGAGTGCCCCTGGCTTTTGTGACTGAAGTAGGAAGCCAAGTGAGTTTCTCATCATGGTCCCTGTCCTCATGGGGAAAGGACACATTAGCTGTAATGGAGAATGGGATCCAGTAATGAGTCCAAGGAATTGGGTTCCATCACTACTGAGGCCCATTAGCTCAACTCTGTCTTAAGGCATCAGACTGAAATTGAGATTTCTTAGAGCACTGGGCCTGTCCCTCTCTTTGGTCACACTGTCCTCCTCTCCTTTGTACTGAAGTTCTTGGTGGAGATGTGTCTTCTCTCCCTCTGATAAGGGAGTCATCAGGAAACATGGCTTAGACATCTCTCTTTACCCTCCAGTGCCCAGTAGTGCCTAACAGCGGCTCACTAAGCAGTTGAACACAAGTGTAAGAGAGTAAGAATTATTCTTTCTCTCTGTCTCCTCAGCATCTGGCACAGTGCCCAGCAATACAATAGGTCTTAATAAGTGCTTATTAATTGATTCCTTCACTCTGGTCAATTGTCTCATAGATTCATGCTGTTGGACATCAGGGGATTGGTTGAGGGACTGTAGGTAGATTGTTATAAACTCAGCCCTTCTCCTGAGAAACAGTAATGATAGTGACTAATGTCTATTGGGCACCTTAAGGTTTCAAAGGTGTGTAGCATGCATCGTCTCCCTTGGGAGATGATGTTCCTCACAGCAAACCAGTGAGGTAAGCGCTACAAACATTACACCCCTTGTACAAATGAGGAAACTGAGTCTGAAAGAGGTTAAATAGCTTAACTCTGGTCCCCTAGCTGATAAAGGAAGCAAGATCCAGATATTGGCTTTGTTTCCCCCGGGTGAGTACCCGAGCTATGTGTCCCCTCAAAGCACATGTTCTACAAACAGCAGGTTGGTATCATCTTTGCTTAGGAAGGATGGCATCTGGTGGGGCTGGCCTTAGCACAGCAGCTTATTCCAATAGAAAAACCTAGCAGTAATAATTAATGCTGATGATGGCTGATAACGTTTATATAGTAGCGCTTTAAGGTTTGCAAAGTGTCTTACACATTTCATTTAGTCTCGAGGCATAATAACAGCAGATGACCTTAAATAGCACACTAAGATTTGCAAAGCCCTTTATGAATATTATTTCATTTGAGCTTCAGAATCACCCTGTGAGGATACACAGGCTTTCACTCGTTCAGTCATGTCCAATTCTTTATGGCCCCATGTGGAGTTTTCTTGGCAAAGATATTGGAATGGTTTGCCCTTTCCTTCTCCCACTCATTTTACAAAGAAGGAAACTGAGGCAAACAGGGTTAAGCAACTTGTCCAGGGTCATACAACTTATAAGTAAGTAAGGTCAAATTTCAACTCAGGTTTTCCTGACTCCAGGCTCAGAGCTCTTTCCTCCGAGTCAGGTAGCTGCCCTAATACCCCTGTCTTAACAGACACAAAAACAGTTTCAATCTTGTGTCATAATCATCATAAACATAAGGTCTTGAGTACCCACTACTCATGAACAAGCAATTTGTTGCTAATATCTGAGCTAGAATTTGAATCTAGGTCTCTCCTGACTCTGGCATCCTTGCTGCTGACTATCTGCTTCTCAGTTCACAGCCCTGCTTTCCCCAGGCCACTGATTTATCATAGAATAGTAGTGACATTAAAGGCTCAACCTTCATAGTACATATGTGTGGTGTGTGTGTGTATGCACACACATATAGTTATATTATCAGCTTATATATTATCATTATATATACAGAAATGTATATATGCTTTGTATTGTATACATATATATATATACACGTGCATGCCTCTCTCTATATATATGCATGGTTACATACATGCAGCTATAGATAGAAATCAATACACACAGCCATATATGTATGCAGCCTTCCCAAAAGTGCAGCAAGTTTTGGGCTTTGACGATTTAAAGCTGCACTAAGACTTTTGGAACAATGTGTATGTGTGTGGGGGGGATGAGCAGTTGGACTGATTTGAGTTCTGAGGTCTCTTCCCCTGATTAATAGACTTATTGCCATCCTTTGCCAAATCCTCCTTATCCCTGAGTATACAATATTTCATCACAGACTTGTCCTTTTCTCCATCCTATGGATACACTGCCGTTAGTCCTTGCTATGAGAGGCTTGTATCGATCCTGAATTCCTGTCCTATGTATGTACATGCAAGTTCTCTGTTTAGTCATTTCCATCATGTCTGACTCTTGCTGACCCCATTTGCCAAGGAAACCCCAAATGAGATCAGGAGGAGTAGGGCATGGCTGAAAAACAACTGAACAAATAGCAGAGGCCCTAGAGGGGCTGGCCATTTTCTCCTCCAGCTCATGTTACAGATGGGGAAACTGAGGCAAACAGGGTCAAGTGACTTGGCCATAGTCACATAGAGAGTAAGTGCAGCCAGATTTGAAATTGGGTCTTCTTGATGCCAGGCATGGCGCTATGTCCGCTTTTCCACAAGGCTGCACTAAGAGTTTTAATGCAGTCTGAAAGCTTTAATGACAGGAAACTTCACTAAGACTTTTGGGAATGATACATACACATGTGCATACACATACAGGTATGTGTATATAGATGTACACGTGTGCATATATATGTATATACATGTGTGTACGGGGGTGTGTTTGTGTGTATAGGAGTGTGTGTTTGTATGTGTATAGGAGTATGTGTTTGTGTATATAGGGATGTGTGTTTGTGTGTATGCATAGGTATGTGTGTTTATGTTTGTGTGTATAGGGGTGTATGTGTTTGTGTGTGTAGGGGTGTGTGTGTTTGTGTGTGTAGGGGTGTGTGTGTTTGTATTTTTGTGTCTGTGTGTATAGGGTTATGTGTTTGTGTGTAGGGGTGTGTGTGTTTGTGTATAGCGGTGTGTGTGTGTGTGTGTGTGTGTGTGAATGAAAGGAGGAAGGCAACAAAGATTTACCAAGTGCCTTCCACCAGCCAGGTGCTGTACTATGGGCTCTATAAATGTTATTTCATTTGTTTCTCACAACAGCTCAAGGGTGAAATGGCAGGAAATCATCCTTGAGTTCTTTTCCTGTTTGCTCTTCATGTTATCATAGATTTAGAATTGGGAGAGCTCTAGTTCAAATACCAACCCTTCCCCACCCCCCAATTTACAGATGAGAAAACTGAGACCAAAGGAGGGAAATTGGCTTAGCTGTCACTTCTAAGAGTTAGGAAGTCACTGAATGAAGATGTGGAACTTTGACTTCAAATCCAGCCTACTTTCCTGAGCCACCCTCTGATCCCTTTGACGTGAGCACTGGGGCCTTGCTGCAGCTCTTCAAAGCCCATGGGCGCTCAGAAGTGCTGACTCAGACATGTGATGTTAAAACCCTGATCCCTCTATAGAGAGCATGGCACCCCTTGAGCCATGAACCACTTCTTCTGTAGGACTCACCTTCATATTGCAAAGGAGAGAGTTACAACAAATGTCTGTTAAGATCTCTGCTGTTTTCAGAGTCTATGAGCCAGCTCCCAGTGTGAGAGCTCAGGCACTGTCCTTCTTAGCAGCCCCTTTTTTAGTGTATTCCATTCATTAAACGGGAGACTTTAGCTTTAGAGGCCGTTTTGGGAATATTTATTGTTGTTTTGGGCATCTGCCACTAAAGGCTAACCCTAGTGAACTTGGTTAGATGGCTGGGCCCTATCTGTAATGGGAATAATTGATAGCACCAGTCTCTCAGGGTGGTTCACCTTCCTCCCTGGGTTGTGAAGATCAAATGAAATGATGAATGTAAACTGCTTTGCAAACCATAAAAAATTATGTCATTAGCTATTATTATTATCCATATAACTTTATTATATCATCTATGGTATAACTATAGTAGTATAATATATAATGACTATATTATCTATATTATAACTATTACCATAAAATATATTATAACTGTATCATACATCTATATTATAATTATATTACCATTATAAATGTATTATATTATCTATATTATAACTATATTATTATTATTATTATTATTATTCTTAAGAAGTAGAATTCAGGATTCAAACCCAGATCTAGGGACTCCAACTTCATTTTTCTTTCCACTGTACCACAATGTAATAACTTACGGCAGAGACAGAGATGGATATAAGAAATCTTCTCTTTATTCCTGTTCATGGAAGTTATGAAAATAAAAATATTCCAGTTCCCATAATGTCAGGGAATGAAGGCACTGACATTCTGAGGGCTGAAACATCAAACATCATCTTTTACGGTAATGATTTGTTGAGTTGGTTTTCAGTCATGTTCAGTTCTCCATGACCTCATTTGGGATTTTCTTTACTGGAGTGGCTTGCCGTTTCTTCCTCCAGCTCATTTTACAAATAAGGAAATGGAGGCAGTTTGTATTCTCCCTGGGATGGAGCTTTAATTCAACTCAATAGACATTTTTAAGCACTTTCTGTGGGCAAGGTACTATGACAGGGACTAAAGTCATACTCATAAATCAAGAATCAATGATTTCCTTGGTGTAGAACTCACTGTCCCAACCATCTATAACTTATTTGATAAGACATAGAGAAGTTGCTTGAGGCTCAGAACTTAGGCGACTTGGGCATGATCATATAGCTTAGATTATTGAGTGATCACCTACCTGTTGACTTTGCTTCATAGTAAGAATTTTACATTTCCTTGCTAGATCAGTATGGTGAGGAGACTAAGATCAATGGGCTGGGAACTCCAGACTCCCTAGGCATCTTGAGTAGTGCCGGTCTAGGCACCAGCATCTTGGGTCCTGGCAGTGCTAGGGAGTTGGAGGACATGAGTGGCTCCCTCTTGGAACCAGAGGCCATTGTGATAGCAGGTATAGGTGGTGGGTGGATTGGCAGCAGGATCCCCAAACATAAGGGTGATAGGTATACCCTCTGGCACCTTGATGTGTGGGACAATGGACACTCAGGTGACTGTAGAGCAAGGAGACAGAGCAGAGGGTGGGACTGGGGTGGGGGAGGAAGAGAAAGGTTTTGTTGCTGGAGCCCAAGATACCTGGAGACCTTTGCCATACAATAGTCAATTGAAGATCACGACTGACGATGTTACCCTGGAGAAGAGCAGTCTTGGGAAACAACATGCCTTTATTTATCGGAAGGGCTGTCATGACGCTTGGCCCTAGAGAGCAGAACTAGAGCCAATGAGTAGAAGATGTAGGGAGGGAAATTTAAGATCAGAGATTTGGAGGTCAAAGGGACCTTAGAGATCACCTCCTCACTTTACAGATGAATACACTGAGACCCAGAGGTTTAATGACTCATCCAAGGTCACATAAGTAGGAAGGGGTGAAGTGTTACATTTGAATCTAGGTCCCAGGTCTCCAGATCTTGTGATCATTTCATTCTCATAAAATGAGCATATAAAAGGAAAAATTCCCAAACAATGACACTGTCCTGGGTCAAAGGTCTTCAAGCGGAGCTTCAAGGGGAAGGGGGTAGAGGAAATAAGCATCTATACTGTGGGTCAGGCATTCTGCTAAGCACTTTACAAATATCTCCCTTGATCTTAAAGGAACAGGGATGTCATGAAAGAAACTTCACTTTCAGTCTCTTTTTTTGTTCCAGATGACCTTCGAAGTCCATTCTCTTTTGAAAATTTTGTAATTTTGCTCAGTACCTTGGACCTCAATATTGGCGATTCTCTTCATTTATTCTTTAAAGTTGTCATTGTTGTTATTTTTAAACATGGATTGGACTTCCTTGTTTTAATTTGATCTTCATAAAGGAAAAAAATTTTATTTTCTAAGCTATTTTCTAATTATTCTTCCTTCAAGCAAATTTTAACTCTCAGACTCAAGCTAATATATTCATCTAGCCTCAGGCAGGCTCCTTGCTGCTCTGACCCTCCTTTTGGGTATTTTCTTGCAAAGAAAGAATGAGAATGGGCTTCCTGGGTAACCTGACATTCAGTAATAAGCCTAGAAAGAATACTGAGCAATTGGGGGAAGTTGCTTGTTCAAATTTAGTTTAGTTCAGTTAGATTCAGTTTAACTCAGCATTTCTTAATTATGTACCTAAAAGCAATCTGGAGTCCTGTTCTAGAAACTTAGAACAATCTACCTTCCTTAGCCTGGGCCTTTCTTAAGGTCAGAAAATCCAGAGAAGCAGCAAAAGCATGGACTTTTAAAATTGCTGATGTTCACAGTAATTGTCCCTAATTATATTCACACTGATAAGAGAGGGCTCAGCTTAGGCAGCTGTCAGTAAAACAGATGTCACCATGCATATGCCCTGCAATGGGCCTGCATTATAATTAGAGATGGTAATGGTAACCTTAGGGCAGTCTTGGAGACACATCTGTTCCATATGGGGACCTTTGTAATGATCCCATACTAATGTTTTTCTCCTCTAAGACTTGGCTCACATTGTGCAGTGGGGGTGAATTTGAGGTCTGCGACAAAGGAGATTTGAGAGCTTTTGCTGTCTTGGGTTGAAGTACACTAAGATGGGTTTCTTGTCTAGTTGGAAATCAGGCTTTTGGACACATGTGCTGAGTGCCAAAGCATTGCCAGGGTGGGTTTCTTTAAGCCCCAATGAGGATGGGGCCAAAAAGAGGCTGTCTTTGTGCTTCAAAAGGAGGCTGTGCCTTCTGAGACATGACCAGAGTCGTTTACCAATGGGCACTTGTCTGGATGGTGTTGTCCTTGCCCATCTCTGGATGGTGGGTTTTGCAGCAAGTTATAGTGAACAGAGCATTAGATTGGGAATCCCAGCTCACTCCTCTGCTCCTGGGTCTCGGTTTCTTACATGATGAAGGGGGTGGGGGTGGATTCACAAATGTTTGGGGGGTTGTTTGCTTGGGGTTTTGTTGTTGTGTTGTTTGAGCCCTCAATTCTGTGGTTTTGATACTGTTGGCTCTCATCTCCAAATCTTTTTTTTTTTAAAGCAATTGGGGTTAAGTAACTTGCTCAAGGTTACACGGCCAGTTATTTCTGGGTGTGGTGCTGAGTATCTGAGCCCGGATTTGATCCAGGTCATCCCGACACTGGAGCCGATGCTCTTACTCGCTGAGCCACCTGGCCACCCCTCATCTCCAAATCTTAAAGAAAGGTTTTTGGCTCTCACTAGTTACTTGCTCCTTATCCCAAAACACTGCACAGAGGAGAGCATAAAGCTCTAATTTGACCACTCATTCCTAGGTAGCTCATATAGGAATGGTAGAAAAACAGTAATGGATCTGGAATCAGAGTTCCAGTCTTGCCTCAGACACTTAGGAAAAGTCACCCAACTTTTCAGCCTAATTTTCCCCACCAACAAAATGGGGATGATAATAGCCCCTCCTTGAGAGTTGTTAAATGATTATCTAATGAAATAAAGAAGCCTCCCAACCATGGAAAAGTGTGTAAGACACTTATAAGGCTCTATAGCTCTCTGCTGCCCTCATGTGTTCAGCACCTACAACAGCATGCCATCATCAGTTCCCAAGACCCCTCACCCACTTAATTCTTTGCCTAAACCTGGGGTTCCTACGTATTTTTTTAGGAAGAGTAAAACTATTTTCCTTTCATATTCTCCCACTCCATGATAGCATGGTAGTTGTGATTCCATAGAGAAAAAGTGAATATTGGATACAACAGTGGACTTCAAGAAGACCTGAATTCCCACCCTGCCTCTGACTTTGACTAGCTTTATAACCCTAGGTACCTCTCTGAGGCTGTTTCCTCACCTGTAAATTGGGGATAATAGTACCTGTAGAACCAATGTCAGAAGGTTATGTTAAATTAAATCAGATAGTGTATGTGTCAATGTGGTTTGAATGAGGTTTTGATTTCAAGGTAAAGTTGAAGAAGGGGAAGCAGCCTCCCTTATGTTCTCACTCATGTTGCCAAGGGGAGGAATGCTTGGGGCATTTGGTTTGGGGCAAGCTCCTAGTCACAGTTCTGGGGTAGGGGAGAAGGGAGGAGATCCTGTCTCAGGGTACAAAGTTCCTGCTGTAGCCCTTGCATTCTCCATTCTCCATGTTATTGTTTGGGAAATAGAGGCAACTCCCAATTCCTTTAGTCTATGCCTGGGGTAATGACTTATGCTTCAGAAGGAGAAAACAGGTATGGCTGGGAAGCTCAGCCCCACAAGGCAGACAATAGTACAAGATAGTTGCTAGCATAGAGGACGAAAACAAGCTAGCTAAATGAGAGGCAGTCAAGGAAGATGGAAGCAGATTGACTGGACTCCCTGATGAAATAGGGTGCTGAATCAGTGAAGTCCAGTAGGTTTATAGGGTTCTTATTGGGGCCAAACACTGAGGGAAGTGGAGAACCTGGACCTGGTGTATAGGTCAGGCTGATTCATGCTTAGGAGAACTCCTGGGGAATTTATGAGCTAATTGATATTCAAACTCCTGGCTGGTGGGAAAAGGGTTTTTTTGGCCATTACTTATTTTGACCTGATGAATCAGGGGGTGAGGGTTAGGGTTCTAACTCTAGGGTTCTCTGGCTTCTTCATTTAGCAGGGTGGAGAAGCTCCTGACATCCTTAAAGTATGTAAAGTACTTTGCAAAACTTAAAACGTTGTATTAATATTAGCTGTCGCTATTATTATTATTATTATTATCATTATTATTATTATATTTGGTTACTGTTATTCATCCTTCATCCTCAAAGAAGGCCAATGATATTGGGATGTTGCAGTCAGGATACTGTGTGTTCTACTCTGGCTGATCAGTCCAATATGATCCCAGAAGGCTCTACCACAAGTCAGGCACAAATAGTCCCTTTGAACATTTGAGAGAAAGATGTCTCTAGATTTGCACATCTCATATTACCTTTGTGCTTCTGAGATTCTGCTTTGCTCAGACCATATTTGGTTACTATGCTTGTGTAGATACTAATTGCGTAAAATCTAAGAGACTTCTTCCTGAACATTGTCACTCACCAACGTAGACCACTGGAAGTCTTGAAAACCTTTACCCTCACATATGAGCCTAGCCAGACTCTCACGGCCAGTTCTCATTAACAGCTGCCTCCTCCATTCACCAGACCAGCTTGAGCCAGCCACTTACAGACACACAAGGGTGGGAGAGGGTACGGGTTTAGGAGGTCACACTCTTCTCTGGGCACAGAAAATGAAGCACTTTGTCCTGGATCAGTGTCCGAAGTGCCTCTCCAAAGGGGAGTACACACACTTGTAGTGCAAGTGTGGGATTGGGTTAACCATGAATGCTGAAAGAACTAAATATCCTGAGGCTACTGGATCTTACAGAAACTTCCATCTCTGAGATACTGTTCTGTAACTGGCTCTAGAATTGGAACTCCTGGGTTCAAATCCCACTTCTGATATTTAATACCTGTGTGATGCTGGGAAAATTACTTAATCTACTTGAAGCTCATTTTTCTCATCTATAAAATGAGGGGTTGGACTTTGAGGTCCCTTCTAACTGTAAACTTAGGGTCCAATAACCAATAGCCACATAATAATGAAAGGGAGAGCAGGGGAGAGGTATCAGCCAATGGAAATCCCATTCTTCAGTCATGTATGAGTAGTGTTTTGCCTTCTGTGATCTCTCATATGGGGGTTAGGGGATCCTGATTCTAAGTATGTGTAATGGAGGGCCCTGTTCTCAACTTAAAAGCATGCCTAGAAGTAGGTTTATCCAGTCTACATCTGGGGGATTGCAGCCAGGAACACTGTATATCTTAAAGAATAGATCTCCCATTGACCATTCATCAACCCCTTCCTATCCCCCTTATAATAACTATCTTGCAAATCTAGGAAGGGTCCAATCAGAACCACAGCAATGGAAACTAACTCTTCCCTAGGGATATTTATACTATTTCTTGGAGATTGTGGGTTTGACTACAGTTCTAAGGTGTAAAAGATGATTTCAGCCTTCTGTTATTTTGACCTATAGCCTCTCTGGCAGATATAATCAGCCTAGAGCTCAGACAGACAGCTTCTAATGGGGATGTGACCTAACCCAGCACAACATAGTATTGTGCAGTAGACAGAGTGGGCTCTCAGTGTCCTCCCCCACCTCTTTGCAGTTTGCTGTCTAGCTATGAGGACTACTCTTCAATCTATCTCAGGCAATTACTTCCCTCCCAGGCTCCAGATCCACACACATATTACACTCAGTATTCTCTCCGCCAGTCCAGAGTCATGTCTCCTTCCACATATGTAGCACCCAAAACACCTCAGGCTTAGCTGGGAGTCCAGTTGCACCTTTAAATTGACTCCCTTCTCTCTACTGGCGTTGCTGCTATCTTAGCTTACTATCATTACCCTCACCTGAACTTCACCATAAAGCTCTGATCATGTGATCTCCTTCAGACTCTTCAGTAACTTCTTGAATACACTGAATATGAACCAAACTTCCTAGATTGGCCTTAAAGCCTTACATAGTTTGATCCCAGCCTGCGTTTCCCATTTTCTAACCTTATTTTCCACTACTCCCTTTTATAAGCCTGATAATCCAATAAAATGGAAATACTTGTAATTCCTGGACATATTTTGTAACTGTTGCCTTTCTTTGCTCTCTCTCTCTCTCTCTCTCTCTCTCTCTCTCTCTCTCTCTCTCTCCTCTTAGGATGTCCTTTTCTGATTTTTCCCCTTAAAGATGTCAACTCATATGTTATCTCTTCTGTGGAACTTTTCCTGTTTCCTCTGACCAAAATGATCCGTCCCTGCCCTTCTGAGCTAATATACTCACCTATGCCCTCTCATTGAATTTTCACTTTATGCCTTGTAGTCAGACATGTGCTGGCAAATATTTAACAACCAGATCTTCAGGAGGGAAAAAGCATACAAAATGGACTCTTAAATTTAATCAGTATTATTAACACTTTCTCCATCACTTTCTCAAGGCTAGACAATTAGCAAAGTACTAAATCAAGCCCTGATTTGTAGCCTTGGTGATTTATGGGGTGTGAGTGTTTACAACGCAAATTTAGCAACCAACTCTTGAGAGTCTGTTTGAGTGGTTCCATCATACTCCTATTTGTGTGGTGTATGGAGTGTCAATATTTCCAGTGGTTCTCAGAGTCAGGAATTAATTAATGCAGAGCATTTATTAAGTGCTTACTGAATGGCAAACATTGTGTTAAGCACTGAGGATATAAATACTATAGTGATGTAGTACCTAGCCATGAGGGACTTATAATCTTATGGAGGAGTATTGGCCAATGAAGGGTGTCAATGTGGGTATGAAAGATAGGAAGGGGATCCGTAATTTGGGGGGAAGCAGCTGGGTGACACAGTGGATAAAGCACCAGGTCTGGAATCAGGAAGAGCTGAGTTCAGATCTGGCCTCAGAAACTTACTAGCCATGTGGCCCTGGGCAAGTCACTTAATCCTGTTTACCTCAATTTCCTCATGTGTAAACTGAACTGGAGAAGAAAATGGCTAACCACTCCAGTATCTTTGCCAAGAAAATCCCAGATGGGGTCACAGAGAGTCAGACAGGACTGAAGAGTAAAGGGGTCAGTGAGAGGTAATCTACTGTCTTGCCCTTTTCTGAGGCAATGGTAATGGTGATTTGATTACAGTTCTCTGAGCAAGACGGGGAACAGAGAAAAGGTGCATATGAGTGTATACTGGCAGCAGAAAATGGCGCAGGTGAAGATAGGGCCACATGGCCCCAGGGAATAAAGAGCTTAAGGACTTAGCTTCTCCCAGACACAGGCCGTGGCGGTCTTGTTTGGAGGACAGAGCATGAGCAAGTGAAGACTTAGGTTGACGCTCCCCCTCTGGGATACAAGGGAAAGTCACTGAACCTCTCAGTGCCCTGCATAATTCTCTTAATGCTAGAAGCTGCAGAGTCGCTGTTTATCTGTCTCCATTGGTAGAGATGAATTCCTTAGCAGGGAGCTCCTCCCACTGGTCGTAAAACACAGGTTCAGACCCCAAAGGATAAGCTATTGTAAACTCAATGACTGAGCATTTGTTGTTGTTATTTGGGTGATTCAGTCAAATTCAACTCTTTATGACCCCATTTTGGGCTTTTCTTGGCAAGACACTGGAATGTTTTGCCATTTTCTTCTCCAGCTCATTTTACAGCTGAGGAAACTAAGGCAATGAGGGTTAAGTGACTAAGGATCACATGTGTAGTGAATGTCTGAGGTCAGATTTGAATTCAGGTCTTCCTGACTCCAAGCCCAGAACACTATCTACTATGTCACCTAACTTCCTGAGCATCATTAGCAATTATTATGTGCCAGGAATTTTGCTAGGCTCAGAGGATACAAGTGTGAAGACTAGAACAATCGTTCCTTGCAAGGAGCTCAGATGCTAATGAGGGACACAGCGTGCACACACAAACATAGTGTAAAAAAAAAGTGAATAAAAATAATGTAGTGTGGGAGAGAGAGTACTAGCTATTGGAGGCATCAGGAAGAGCAAAAGATGTGCATCTTAAAGGAAGAAGAGGAGTCTGTGACATAGAAATAAAGAGGGAGCACCTTCCAAGCATGGCGGATGGCCGGTACAGAGCCACTAAAAGGTAAAATGGAGTGTCAGAGGGGTCAAAGAGAGACAACCAATTTGGCTGGATCACAGTGTGTGGGAGAAGGTTTAATGTCCCGTGAGACTGGAAGTATAGACTGTGTAGGGCTTTAAAAGCTTGACAGAGGTGTTTATATCTTGTCCTTGAGGCAAAAGAAAGCCACTGGACTTGATGAAGTTGGGGAATCGCATGGTCATATCTTCACTTAAAGAAAATTACTTTGACAGCAGTGTGGAGGAAGGACTGGAGTGGCGCAAGACTCGAGGCAGGATGGCACATGATTAGGAGGCTACTGGAATAAGCAAGGCGAGTGGAGAGGAGAGTCTAAGCAAAGCTGGGAGCTGTGTGAGAGGGGACAGGAGCAGGACAGGAGGGACACCACAGGATCTGGCAAATGATTAAATACAAGAGGGGAGAAAGAGGGAGACAGGGCAGGACAATGCTGAGGACTATGAGCCTGGGGGACCAGAATGATAGTAGGACCTTCAACAGAAATAGGGACTTTGGGGAAAGATATGGAGTTCAGCTTTGGACATGTTGAATATGACACAGCTGTGGGACATCTGGTTTTAAGTGGGCCAATAAGCAATTGGTGATTGGAGACTCAAGCTAAAGAGAGAAGTATAATTCATACACATGCATACACATACACACATATTATATACATGTGTGTTGTGTATGCTATTTTATCTATATATGTAGGTTGTATACATGTAGATACACATATATGTATATAGGTATTGTGCATATACACATACATAGGGCAAGTAGGTGGCATATTGGATAGAGTGCCAAACCAGGAGTCATCTTTCTGAGTTCATATCTGGCTTCAGACACTTATTAGTGGTGTGACCTTAGGCAAGTCACTTAACTCTGTTTGCCTCAGTTTCCTCATCTGTAAAATGAGCTGGAGAAGGACATGGCAAACCACTTCAGTATCTTTGCTAAGAAAACCCCAAACGGGGTAATGAAGAGTCAAACATGCCTTAAAATGACTGAACAACACATACATACATATTTACATATATGCATATGCACACATATATCCACCTATCATAACCTCTACAAATATTTGTCTACATGTATGTACACATGCAGCTATACACATGTGGGTACATAACATGTGTGTATCTGAGTCATGGGCACAGAGAGATAGTTAAACCCATGGGAGAGAATATAGGAGGTGGAAACCCAGATCAGAACCTTGGAGAACACTTACTGTCAGTTTTGTAAAGTGGCATGTGGTGGAGGTTTGGGGAGGAGTCCCATAGAGCTGGGGAGCCTGAAGGAATAGAATCTTCCTTATTCCCTTTTGTACACTCCAGAGGGCCTTTGCCCATGCTCTTAGCTTTTCCTGAATGGATCAAAGCTGTGCCCTGGGGTCACACACAGTTATGGTGGCTATCCAGGACTAGAGTTCCAATGTGCTAACTTTTAGCCACGGGTTCTTTTCACTCTGCCCTTCTACCTTCCAAGCTGCTTTGTCATGTTGTCTGGAAGCCTCTGTGTCATAGACAGGAGACCTCTCATTGTCTCTCCAGTCCCTGGTTTTTAGGGAAGATTCTAGATCAGGAGCTGGGTGGTAAGCCTGGGATGGTAGAGGTTATTCAGTGCCAGAGAAACCTAAAAACATCATAACGGAGCGATGTTTTCTTGCCACTAACACTTGGAAAATAAGAATTTTCATTGGTGTGGCTGTTCTGTTCACCACTGCAGATCAGAATTCCTCCATGCCTGGGCAGAGCTCTGGCTCAAAGATGTAGAGTGAGAAAAGACCTAGAATTCATCTAGTCTAAACACCCCATTTTATAGATGAGGTAATTAGAGTCCAGAAAAGCAAAGCACTTTGTCAAAGTCATAAACTGGCAATGGTTCAAGCTGGGATTTGAACCTTAGTGTTCTGACTCTATAAACAGCACAGTCTTTATGAATTGATATCCCACCCCACCCCAAAAAGTCATTACCTGGTCTACCTTCTGGTAATGAATATCTCCACATGTAGCTAGGATGATCAGTGTATAGCATACATAATTAATTCATCGATGGCGTGTGCCTCCAGACTCTTCAGTCTGGTAGCATCTGCCAAAGCTTGGGCTCCATTGGCATAGCCCTCAATAAGACAGTCTGATCCATATTGGGACAAGGCATGGGAATAATGCCTTTACAATATGAATGTTATTTCTGACCCTGATTGGATCTAGAGTGATTTTCTATAGGGAAGGCATCCTGTCCTAATGGGGAGCATGATGAGAGAGACAACTCAGGGCTTCAGGGCTCCTGGTGTTTGGGGATACTTTGTTATGCTTTGCCAAAATGTAAAGTAGATTTCCCTAGGATGGATTTGCTTATAAACTCAGTAAAGCAAAGGCCTGGGAGAGAGAATACAGCCGTTGTATTCAGGCCCAGAGCTAATGTTGAAAAAGGACAAGGCTGTCTTCTTGGACTTCAGGTCTGGAAGCAGGCCACATTTCTGAGGAATAAATCCAAGTGTTTTGCCCCATTCCAGCCAATACTGCTGACCTTTCCTCTCAGGGAGCCACAGACCTCTTCCGAACAGTGGAAAGTGGGACCAGATCCCTGAGGGGATGTCTGTACTATTTCATGTCTGGATGCATGGAACACGTGGTGATGTTTAAACTAGAGTATGCATGCTCCTCACCTATCTCCAAGGGACTCTGGGACACCAGAACCTCTTGAGGATGGGAGGGTTATGCTGGGCAGCTGCAGCCCTAACAAATGCCAGCTCACCCAACTCAGGAAATTCACAGATTGCTAAATGTGTCATAACGCTGCACAGGCCTTAGGAAACGTTCTTCTATTTCTTTTTTATTTGGACATCATACCCAGGCTGACCTGCCTTTTTTGGGCACCAGTACTGAAGGCCCTGTACCAGCTAAACAATTTTAACACATGCTGTCAATTTTGCAAAACCTTGGTGTGCCATGGAGCTTTGGCCAGTATTTTATGCTAACGGAGAAGTTTGCCACAAAGCAGAGAGAAGACAAACAGTGCTTGGGCCATCTTGCCTGAATGCCCAACCAGAGCAGGAGGCAGCTTAGAAATCCTGAAGCCCCTGAGCTCTCTATCTTATCAGACTGAGACAGGATGCCCTCTCTAAAGATTAGTCAGGACCCAGTCAGGGTAATAATAACAACAACAGAAATGATTATTAATAATAATTATTGTTATTAATAATAATAGCTAGCATTTATATAGTGCTTTAAGATTTGCAAAACATTTTACACCTATTATCTTATATCCCTGGAAGGTAGGTACTATTTATTATCTCCATTTTACAGATGAGGAAACTGAGATAGATATCGGTCAAATGACTTGTCCACTGTCACACGATTAGTATTTCTACTCAATAGCTTCCTGACCCTCAGTCTTGTACTCTATCAGCTGCTCAAGAGAATTTTAGCTTCTGTGTTAGAGGCAGAGTGCCGGATCTGAGTCCAGAGAGGAAGCAGGGGAGACATGGGTTCAGATGCTGCCTCTGACAGTTAACAGTTTTATGACTCGAGGTCAGTTGCTTATCTAGGTGGGACAGTACATTGAATGGTGGACTTGGAGGCAAGGAGACCTGATACTTAAGGTCTGTCAATCTCAGTTTTCTCATCTATAAAATGGGGGTAATGATATTCCCAATCTTACAAGGTTGTGGTAAGAACCAAATGAGACAATGTATAAGGCACTTGGCAAACCTTAAAGTGTGATAGATACATGAAAGCTGATACGGCTATCTTCTCCAGTCCTCAGTTTCCTTAACTGCAAAGTAAGGATTATTGTACCTGTAGGACCTGCCTTATTGGAAAGATCAAATATGAGCTTCAATTAATCAACAAGCATCGATTAAGCACTTACTGTATGCCAGAGACTGCAAAGTGCTGAGAATCCAAAAAAGAGAGTGAAATTGTCCCAGTCCTCAAGGACCTTACAACAGGGGGAGACAACATTTGCAGTGTGTATATGAACATAGATAAAGAATATGAAGTAAAAAAAATTTAAAAAGAATATGAAGTCATTTGGGGGATCAAGGGCACCAACAGCTAGCCCAAGGCTTCATGTAGAAGGTGGCACATATGCTAAATGTCTCAATAGGTAGAGTACTGGGCTTGGAATCAGGAAGGCAGACCAGGTAATGCCTTTTTGGGGTGCGGGTGGGGTGGGGTGGGATATCAATTCATAAAGACTGTGCTGCAGTAGAGGGAGTGCTGGTTATGGTGTCAGAACATTGAGGTTCAAATCCCAGCTCGAACCATTGCCGGTTAATGACTTTGACAAAGTGCTTTGCTTTTCTGGACTCTAATCACCTCATCTTCCAGGGTTCACATTTGGCCTCAGACACTTACTAGCTATGTGACCATGAGCAGTCACTTAACCCTGTTTGCCTCAGTTTCCTCATCTGTACAATGAACTGGGGAAGGAAATGGCAGACCACTGCAGTATCTCTGCCAAGAAAACCCTGAATGGAGTCACGGAGGGTGGACATGACTGGAAACAACTGAGCAGTGACAATAAGAAGAAGGATTCTAAGAGTTGAAGGTGAGGAAGGGGAGCATTCCAGCCAAGGGGGGAGCCATTAGTGATAATGATGGGAATGATGATATGAGGGATCACTCAACTCCTCCTCATTCAGATTCAAAAATCACTGACCCATCTGACCAACCATAGAATTTGAAATTTCCAGCATCTCCTTTGGTACTAAAGCCCCCTACGAAAGGCGATTCTGTTACTCTGGGAAGGGTGACCATTCAGTCAGTGGTTACCACCTCTGCATAAATTAGCAGAGAGTGGGATTCAGGACAGGTCAACTGTGACTGCCGTCCAGACCAAGAGTGGTAAAGGCAGCTTCCAGGTGTAGACAGGGAGCCTGGAAGCACTTAGGGAAACAAGAAGGCAGGACAGAAACTTTTCCTACACAACCGGGGTTCAAATCCTGCCATGACACATCCTGGCTCTGTGACCTCACGCAGTTCACTTAACCTCCCCTCCCCCTGAAGAGTAACTCTCTAAGACTCTTAGTTTCTAACTCGCAGAGAAAGTGCCAGTCTGCACTAAATGTACTCTGGCAGAGGGCCTTTCCTTAGTGGGGGCTCCGTAGACCAATGACCTCCCTGCTCCAGTCCCCAGTTCCTCTGCCTTTCCTGATTCTCATAAAGTCTATGCCCATCCGCTCAGTCCTTCACTGCCAGAGGTATCTGGAGCATACGATGAATAAATTTGCTAACGACAGGGGGCAGAGTGAGTTTACCTTTTGAGAATTGAGTGTTACTTTAGATAGCAGGCTGTGCTGCGTTGAATACAATTGCCTGCTTGGTTAAAGAGATCATTGGAAATGTTCCTTATTTCTTTTCTTCCTCTGACTCCTGTAGTGCTCTATACTTGGAAGCGCCCAAAATGTAGAGGAAAGGGGAGCCCAGGGCAGGGGGGTAGCCCCTTACCTTGATTTCTCGTGCAAAAGGTTCACTAAAGCTACAAGTCTGGATGCACTTGGGTTGACTCAAAAAAAATCTTTTTATTAACTGTTTATTTAATTTCATCCACCCAGTATGGCTCTGGCATGTTCTCAACATACTTCTGGCTGCCTTGACTGTCTACAGAGACTGCTGGCAGGGCCCTGGGTCTGGGCTTGGGTGTGCTTTTTTCCATCCTCCTGAGCACAGTTCACAGTTCAAGGCACCTCACCATACTTAGCAGACAGCAAAAGGAGCAAAACTTGCCAAGAAAGGAGTCGAAGGAAAACTGGTAACTCATTCTTACCTGGGTGAGCCCTCATCCTGTAAGACTTGGGTCTTAGGAAATGGTTGGTTCCTTTTTTACCTGCGCATTCAAATCAAGGCATGAAAGGGCCCTCAGACATATCCTAAATCAGTGGATTTAGGATATTTCTTTCCCTTCTCCTTCCCCAGGCTTCCAAATCATTGCAATCTGCCTTCATAACAAAATTAAGAAACAGAAGGGGGTTTGGGTTGACTTTTAAATTTTCAATCAAAGTGCAAAGTTAATACAAATTTCTTGTTTAGGTCATTTGGTAAATTAATCAGAAAGCATTTATTAATCACTCACTCTATGCTGGGCACTGGAGACGGAAATGCAAAAGTGAAACAAATAGTCCTGGCTCTGAATATGCCAGCACTCTGTTGGGAGACATATGTACATATGTGCTTTATAGGTCAAAAACAACATGCAACATATTTCATAGGTATAAACATAATAGGTACAAGGTAACAGGGGAGATACCACCAGCTGGAGAGGGAGCAGGGATGGCTTAGATTCTTACCCTTTCTGTGTCATGGACTTTGATGGCAGTCTGGCCAAGCTTATAGACCCCTACTCAGTATATTTTTTAAAATTAATTGGTTTCATTGTTCAGTCATTTTAGTCTTGTCTGATTCTTTGTGATCCCATTTAGGGTTTTCTAGGCAAAGATACCAGAGTAGTTTGCCATTTCCTTCTCCAGCTCATTTTACAGATGAGGAAACCGAGGCAAAGAGGAATTTTTAAGGAAGTTAAGAGATTAGGGATTCTAATCCTAATTCTCATTCTAAAGTGAGGAGAGAATTCGATATAGGCATGGGGAACAGGCAGGGCTAAGTGACAGAGATGGGAAATGCAATGGAATGTAAGAAGGCTGGTTTGACTAGACTTTGGAGTGCAGGAAGGGGAATAATAATGTGTAATAATGTGCAAAAGATAGTTTGGGACCAGGTCGGGAAGGACGTTTGATGCCCTGCAAAGGAGTTTGTATTTGATTCTAGAACTATTGGAATTTCCTAAGCTTGGGTGGTGGCGAAGGAGAGTTTTACATGGTCAGATCTGCACTTCGGGAAAATGACTTGGGCAGATGTGTGGAGGACAGAGTAAAGTGTTAAGAGACTTGAGTCAAGGACACCAGGCAGGCTGCTACTTCAGTGCCCCAAGCTAGAGGTGATGAGAGCTTGAACCACATGATGGCTGTGTGCATGGAGAGAAACGCCTATGCTGTCTCTAGTAAACCTGACATCTCCTCCTCACAAACCATGAATTAGTCAAATGCCCCAAAAGCAGTGATGACATTATCTCAGCTATTGACTTTTCAATGCCCTCATCAGTTCACTAGTTCTATAAATAGTTCTATGATTCAGGATCATAAGATCATAGATTGGAAGGATTCTTAGACACAGGTGTTTGTGTTGGTGTCCATTTGTGTCTGACTCTTCATGACTTCATTTGGGGTTTTCTTGGCAAAGATACTGGAGGGGCTTGCCATTTCTTTCTCTAGCTCATTTTACAGACGAGGAAACTGAGGCAAGCAGAGTTAAGTGACTTGCCCAGGGTCACACAGGTAATAAGTGTCTAAAACCCAATTTGAACCCTGGAAGCTGAGTCTTCCTGATTCATGCTTTGCACTCTATCCACTTTACCACTGAGCTGCCCAGAGGCCAAAGTAATCCAAGTCCTTTGCTTTACAGATAGGAAAACTGAGGCTCAGTTCAAACAACATTTTAGACATGAAGCTAATATCTTGAGGGAGCACAATTCCTTATCATCTTCTACATTGACTATAAGAATCTAGGTCATATGAATTGTTGCCAAAACCCAAATTTTAGAATTCAAGAGGTCAATCACTCTGACAGGTTTCCTAGAAATTCTAAAAGGACCTTAGAAGTCATTGAATTCAGCCCCTCATTTCACAGTGGAGGGTATTGAGGTCCAGAGAGGTTGAGTTACCTAATAATACATAGCAATTAAGTATGGAAGGCAGAATTTTAACCCAGGTTTTCTCTTCTGTAAAAGGAGATTCTGAATTTGATGAACTCTAAGAAGCCTTCTGACCCTAACTGTATGACCTAATTTTTGCAGCCATTCAACTTCAATTAGGCCTGGTAGTACTCATCTGTTCCCTGTAGCATGGCACCCATGTGCTCAGACCCAGCTGTCCACCCTCCATGCAGGTGCCAAGGTGTCCAAGGGACAGTTAGCCTCACATGGGCTTCTGTAGCTGTCCCTTCCTACACAGCCCTCCTGCCAAAACTCCAAGGTTAAAATGATGTTCAGTTGTTTTCCTTTAGACTTTGGGCTTTTTCTTCCCTCCACTAAGATAGATGTTGGTTAAAAAATAATAATAATAAAAAGTCTCGTTTAGTATGGCATTCCTTTCCAACTTAGGAATATCTGAGTTTGAGGCCAAGTTCTACCACTTTAACAACTCTGTGGTCCTGGGCAAGTCACAACCTCTCCAACCTCAGTTCCTTTGTCTATAAAATGGAGATAATGTTAGCACCTAGCTCACAGGGATGTTTCAGAAGGACCAAATGAGATAATGTATGCAAAGTGCTTCATAAACCTTAAAGCATTGTATACATATGAGCTGTTATATTACATGTTGTTAAAAGAAATGTTTATGTACCATCAAACAAGCCTTGGAAAAAGCAGATACTTTTTCATCTAGCTGCTCTCCTGATAAAAACCGAATATACCCACAGTAGACATTGGTTTTAAGTAGTGCTTGGGTCTAAATGACTTGGCTTTATCATTCTCTTTTAAGACCTGGTATTACAGAAGCAATATGGAGGTGGGAGATGGAAGAAAAAAGGTATTGTGTCATCTAGCCACCCAGATTTACCAGCCAACCAACAATGCCTAGTAATTGTGACATTAAAAAAGTTTGAGAGACAATAGCTTCTGGTTAATTTAACCATTTTATTAATAGGGCCAACACATTATTAGTAAAAGAATGGTCATTGGCATCTCTCTTAGACCAAAGACAATCATGCAGAGCCAGGCTTACAGTTCATATATCCTTTGGAAGTGTAGGTGGTCTATGATGGGCTGAGAGTGACCCTTAGATACACACATATACACACATATACACACACAGAGACACACACATACATACTCAATACCCACCCCAGCCTTGAGCTATCTAGACAAAAGGATCTTGCAAGCTTGAATAGAATAGATTGGGCTTCTCTACCGTAGAATAGATTGGGCTTCTCTACCGTAGATTAAATTCCTTGTAAGGTTGGGTTGGGTCTAACCAAGGTCAAGGAGAGTTTATGCAATCTCATTATCAGTAATGTCCTTCCAGAGATGGAATTTTGAGAACTTTGGAAGAGGGAGAGGGCTCTGAATCTCCCCCAAGACATTGATTATTAACAGTCATGTCGCATGTAACTGTTGATCTCCCATGCGGGTACCTCTAAAACAACCCATTTGTGATCTTAATTGTGTGTTTATTATTCGAATGTATGAATGCCGCTAAGTATAAGCATGTGTGTATGTTTGTTGAGAGAGAAAGGAGATCAGGATGTACATTTCACTTTACCCTCCATTTTATCAATCAGTCAATCAATCAGTATTTGGTAAGTGCCAGGCACTGTGCTACAGAGCTGGGGATGCAAAAGAAAAAGCAGCCTGGCCTCAAAAATCTTACATTCTAATGGGTAAACATCCTGTACATAAATAAATATCCATAAAGCCTAAACAAGATAAGGACGGGGTAGTTTTGGCAACAAAAGATACTAGCAGCATCCTGGGGAGATCAGGAAAGGTTTCATGGAGAAGATGGCACTTGGGCTGAGTTTTGAAGGAAACTGAGTATCCCAGGAAGCAAAGATAAAGAGGGAGAGCATTCCAGGCATGGGCAAGTTCCATTGCAAAGTCAGAGAGACAGGAGGTAGTGTGTTTTGTGTTCAGAACAATGTGTAGACCACTACTGGGTGAAGAGTAGATTGCTTAGATGGGAATGACACAGAAGAAAGGGCCAGGTGTTCTATATTCGATCCTAGAGGTAAGCAGGACCCAGTAAGTCAGTTGTAACATTTTTAAGGCATTTAGTATGAGAAAGGTATTATGCTAAGAGCAAGGGACAAAAAGCTAAGTGGTACAGTGGGTAGAGAATTGGACCTAAAGA
This sequence comes from Petaurus breviceps papuanus, assembly GCF_028583685.1. NCBI lineage: Eukaryota > Metazoa > Chordata > Mammalia > Diprotodontia > Petauridae > Petaurus > Petaurus breviceps. The sequence goes on from NW_027185804.1 coordinate 10,176,289, forward strand.
CAGGAAGACCTGAGGTTCAAATCTGATCTCAGACACTTAATAACTTTGTGACCTTGCTCATAGTAAGTGCTTAAGTTCCTAAAAGCCTGGGACTTAGAAAAATTTTTTTAGCCTTTCTTCATATTACTCTCCCTCATTTCAATCATGTCTGACTCTTCATGACCCCATTTGGGGTTTTCTTGGCAAAGCTGCTAGAGTAGTTTGCCATTTCCTTCACCACTCCATTTTATGGATGAGAAAATGGAAGTAAACAGGGTTAAGTGAATTGCAAGACATGATTGAAATGAGAGGGAGTGATACAAAAAAAAAGGCCAAAAAACCAAAAAAGTCCCCGGCCTCAAAGAACCTATATATTCTAATGGAGAAGATAATATGTAAAAACTTCCATACATATCCAAGGTGGAGGGAGAGGGCTAGTGAGCATGTGCAGCAGACTTGGCTGATGCCGTAAGCACTTGGAGGAGGCTGGGGAGCCAGCTTCTGGAAAAGCATGATGATGACTTGTAATGCCAGGGCCCAGCTTCCTCAAGTGAAGCATGCACAGGGATCCTTTAACTAGTTCTGATCTGCTAACCATGTGGTAAAGAAGTGGGCTGTTGGACATCTGCAGAGTCAATCTATTACATACATAAATGCATACGTACATATATACAATATAATTCATATATGCATGTATGTATATGCATACATAAATGTATAATATACGTGTGTGTTGTTGAGTTGTTTCTGTCCCGTCCAACTCTTTGAGACCCCATTTGGGGTTTTCTTGGAAGAGATACTGGAGTGGTTTGCTATTTCCTTCTCCAGCTCATTTTACAGATGAGGAGACTGAGAGAGAGTTAAGTGACTTGCCCAGGGTCATATAGCTAATAAGTGTCTGAAGTCAGATTTGAACTCAGAGAAATGAGTTTTCCTGATTCCAAACCTAGGACGCTACCCACTGCACTACCTAACAGCCTCTATACATGTATATGTGTGTATATGTATATGCATATAGATGTGTATATGTATATTGTATATGTATGTATGTAGTAGATTAAGATAATTTGAAAGGGTAAGATGACAGTATCTGAGGAGGGACAGGGAAAGGCTTCCTACAAAAGGTAGCATTTGATCTGAGTCTCAAAGGAGTCCAGGATAGCTAAGAGTTGGAGATAAGGAGGCAGAGGCATTCCAGACAAGGGGGACAGAACCGGTGCAAAGGGCCAGACATGAGAGATTGAATGTCATGTTTGAGGAACTGCAAATGAGCCAATGTAACTGTGTCATAAAGTGAGTGGGGACTAACTTTGATGGACTTGGCTCTTCTTAGCAAGTCAAGGTTTTAAGACAGCTCCCAAAGATGTATGATGAAAAATGCTGTCCACATCCAGAGAAAGAATTACGGAGACTGAATGCAGAGAGAAGCTTACAATACACTTTGATGATTATGTGGGAGTAAGACAAAGAGACCATCTAGAAAGCTTTTGCAATAGTACGGGTGATTGATGTTGAGAGCCTAACCTAAGGTGGTTACCATGTAAGTTGGAGAGGAGACATGTAGGAGAGAGATTGTAGAGATTCAAACAAAATTTGACTATGATCAGATATGTGGGGTGAGGGTGAGGGGTCAAAGGTGCCAAAGAGGTTGAGAACCTGGGAGACTAGAAGGATAGTGTAATACCTTTGACAGCAATAGGAAAAATCAGAAGAAGAATGGATTTTGGGGAAAAGATATGGAAAAGTTATGTTTTGGAGATAATTGAGTTTGAGATGCCTACGGGACATCCAGTTTGGAGTGCCCAATGGACATTTGTTACTATGGGACCAGAGCTCAGGAGAGAGATTCAGAGCTAAATATATAGATCTGGGGGTGATCTGCATAGAGATATCATAGATATTATCTATAGTGCCAAATTTTTCTAATTCCTATATACTAGCAGCCATTCACTTTTTTGGTTGGACATAATAGATTTAGATCTGGAACGTATCTTAGAGGCCATCAAGTCCAATGACCTTACTTTACAGATGAGGAAAGTGAGGCCCAGAGAAATTAAATGTCTTATCCAAAGTGACCCAGCTGGTTGGCAAGCCAGGATTTGAACTTGGGTCTTTGGGCTCCAAATATAACATATTTCCCCCTGTAAATCTATGCATTCCATTCTTTGCTATTTCTGCTGCACGATGAATTTTCTATCCACGTGGGCATTAGAATCTTGCAACAATAGCTTTGGCGAATATGTCACAGTTCATCTTTTGAGATGGTACAACGGAATGCTGTTTCTGTAATATTTATCATTATAGTGTAAATATTTTTGTCTAGATAATATTCTAATTTTCCCCCCTCTAGAGAGTCAAAAAGACTTCTTTTTTTCTCTCTTTAAGATTCAACAGTTGCCTTGGATAGGATGTTCAGTTATGGATGGACTCTTTTAATACTTAATTATAATTAAGTTATAATTCTGGGAGTCAGGAACACCAGTACCATGTAGAGAAAAGATTTTTCCTGAAAGGTGATAAATGCTCCAAACTAGTCCTTTGGAATGATTTGTGATCGATGATGAAAAAAAAAAATAAAATTTATAAGCATTTGGTATACTTATAAATATATATATTATATATATAATATATAAGTATTAAATACTCTGTGCCTCATGTTGGGGACACACATACAGCTAGTCCCCACTCTCTGTTAGATCTCAGCTCTGACTGAGGAAATGCAGAGAAGCAGTTCAGCTATAGGGTGTGTGACAAGGCTCCAGAGTCCTTAGGGTGCATCTGGGTGTCTTTTCCAGAGGGGGAGGGAGAGCTGTATGGGAATAGCCCACAAGCATTGGGAAGCAGGCAGTGGGCCAAAGTGGAAGGGAATTCTGGATTCCTTCCAGCCTGGGGAAGCAAGTGTGGCAGGAAAGCAGCATTTATTAAGCACCTACTGTGTACCAGACATTGTGCTAAGTACTGCACAAGTATTGTCTCATCTGATCCTTACAGCAGCCCTGGGAGGTCGGTGCTGATATTATCCCATTTTACAGCTGAGAGAACTAGAGGGATGGGTCAGTATCTGAACATGAGGACAGTGGGTTACGGTTATTGCAGAAAGGAGAGGGGCGGGGTGGGGACAGGCTGGGACAGGGAAGGGGGAGGGTCCTGCTTGACCCCAGCTCTGCGTAGGGCCCTTGGATGGAGTCTAATGAGGTCTGGGGTACAGAAGAGAGAGAGACAGAGAGGGACAGAGAGAGAGAAACAGAGACAGAGAGAGACAGCAGAGAGAGACAGAGAGAGTGAGAGAGACAGAGAGAGAGAGAGACAGTGAGAGACAGAGAGAGTGAGAGAGACAGAGAGACAGAGAGAGTGAGACACAGAGAGAGAGAGAGAGAGAGAGAGAGAGAGAGAGAGAGAG
>NW_027185804.1:10179767-10274515 GCF_028583685.1 Petaurus breviceps papuanus
AGAGAGAGAGAGAGAGAGAGAGAGAGAGACAGAGAGAGAGAGAGAGAGAGTGAGAGAGACAGAGAGAGACAGTGAGACACAGAGAGAGAGAGAGAGAATAGGGTAAAGTACTGCATTCTGCAGAACATTCCCAAGCACCCAGGCACATGTTCTCTGCATGCTATGTGTAGCCACCACCAATTAAAGGGACCTGGAAGCCATTGCAGACTATTCTCTGAGGATGTTGGCCCCTTATTCTATTCTGATCATTGGGAAAAAACGAAAGGCCAGCAAAGCACGAGGTATAATTAGGAAGAGTTTTGATTAGAAAAACAAAACTGTCATGAAAGCCCTTTAGAAGCATAGAATATTTGAGATGGAAAATACTGCAGCAATCATCTTGATTAGCCCTGACCTAGAGCATGTAGTCTCTCTCCAGAATTGCCAACAAGGGGCTATGCTGTCTCTACTTGAAAGAAGGGAGAATACTTGTGACTCATGGCATGGAGCAGTCTGGGAAGTGGCATGGAGACCTGGCCCTGGTGAGATAAAGCAGAAACTGGCCTCTCACAGCCTGAGGCCCCAGAGAGCAGGGTGTAAGTTACTGATGAGGAAGAAATGAAGGGGATGGTCCCAAGAGAGGCAACAAGGTGTGGAGTAGAAGAAGGAAAGTTTGGGGGGGGGGGCGGAGGGAAAGAGAGAGAATAATGTAAAATAAACAGAAAGCTATGGAAAGAGTTGGAGTGCAAAGGATTTTAAATGACAAGCTGAGAAGTCTATATTTTCTCCTAGGAGATATAGGGAATCACTGAAGGTTCTCGAGCAGGGAAGTGACATGTTTAGACTTTTGTTTTAGGGAGATGACTTGGGTAGCTGGGTGAGAGCTGCATCAGGCAGGGGAGAGACTGCCAGTTCTGGGTCCAGTTGGGAAGCTCTCCCAGTGGTCTGGATGAGAGGTAAAGGGCATCTGAAGCAAGGCGGTCACCATGTAAGTAGAAGCTAGATAGGTGAGAGCAGAAGGAGCAATGCTTGACAACTGATTGGATATTGAGGAATGGAGGAAGAGGTGGAGTCAAGGATGATTCTAAGGTTATGAAGTCGAATGATCAGAAGGATCATAAGCATCTTGGTGCTAGCAATAGAAAGAGGCAAGGTTGGAGAAGTGGATTTAGGGGTGAGGGTAACTAGTTCCCTTATAGGATGTCAAGCTTGAAATGAGTCTAAGACAATCAGTTGGAACTGTCCAGCGGGCATGACTGAATCCCCAAAAAAGTGATTAGGGGAGTATATATTGATCTGGGAGTCATCTGTGTAGGAAAGGCAATCAAGCCCATGGAAATGGATGAGATCACCAAGAGAGGATGTAGAAAGGGATAAAGAACCCAGGACAGAGCCTTGGGGGGACACCCATTATTATGGGATTAGAAAGATGAAAGGATGAGGAATCATCAGACAAATAGGAGGAGGAAGAAAAGAGACCATGGAAACCCAGGGAGGGGACTGACCATCCAGAAGAAAAGGGTGATCCATAGAGAGGTCAAGAATATCCACCTACAGCTGTCTTCTCTTTTCCAGGCTAAGCACCGCCAGCTCCTTTAAATAGGAGGTATCATTATGTAGTAGAAAGAGTACTCCTAGACTCTGGAGTCAGAGGACTTCCAATCAGTCTCACCTCCAACATGATCTATGTGACCTTGTAGTAGTCACATAACTTCCCTTGGCTCTCAGTTTCATCATCTGTAAAGTTAGAGAATTAATAAACTAAATGACTTCTGAACACCCCTCTAGCTCTATGATCCAAAATATGTTGTTTGTAGAAAGTTTTGAGGTGGACTTCATTTGGATGTACTCCAACTTTTTAGTTTCATCCTCTAAAATGTGATATCCAGAATTAAATATAATAGTGCCACCTCGCCTTTTCTGGACTTTGTGTTATCTGTTAATGCAGTCCAAGATTGCATTAGCAATCATGTTCCACCATGGTTTTTTGGAAACCAATGGTCCCATTCCAGGAACAGTAAGGAAGGTTCAGTGAAGGTTCATTAAAGTGATTAAAAGAATAGATGGACTTCCATCTAAGGATAATTAAAAAAAATGTGTACTCCAAACTAAGAGCAAGAGGGAATTTGGTGAAGGAGATGGGATAGTGAATGGAGTAGAATCTTGAACCAGATACTCCACTGAATTTAGTGGTGTCAGACTTAGAACAAAATATCGGTCAAGGTGTAAGCCTTCCATCTGATAAATCAATCACACAAGCATCAAAAAACACACTTGAAAACGTTTTTTTAAAAAACCCACCACACTTTAATCTAAATGGAATTTGCTAGGAGGTAAGTTGGGCCGAAGTAATTTACTTACATTTCAGATATGCTGTCTCTGGTCCCCTCAGTTTCTTTATCTTTTTAGGCAATGGTTCCATGAAAACAAGAACTCTTTCTGACACCAAACAAGGTCCACTCTGCCCAATTTGGTGACCCCCTCCCCCACCAGTGTTTTGTAGTGGTTAGATGTTTTCCTAGTCTAAGCAACTATGCATGATGTCAAGGAGGGAAAAAAGTCCTGTTGTACTCAGTGACACCCAGCACTTCATTCCACATCATTCCTCTTAGCAAATTATCAAGAGCTGTCAGGAACTGATTAGGTTGTGGGGTTTCCAGTGGTGAGAGAATTGTCTCTTAGCTGTTCTGGACTGACATGTTGTGAAATGAGTTTGTTAAAAGAGGAGGCCACCCTGGTGGCTCTTTCACAAGGGCCAGGGAAAAAAAAATCCCAAATATAAAATGTGAGGTTAAAGATGTGAAAAAGATGAATTATCCCTGGTTTCAGTCTAGTAACTGCTAATTACATGCATCTGCTCTCACTAAGGCACTAATGTTGCCTTACTGCTTACAGATGCCAGGTGGAAGAAAAATATCTATGTTACCTCCCTTTTAACTTTTGGTCCAGTGAATCAATTAGGTGGCAAGTTGTTGAATCTGATGGGAGGTTGAAAATTCCAGAGATCTGGCTGGATAGTTTTACCTGAATTGAAAAACCATTTTCCAGGTAGGGCCAAAGGGATGGTAACAAAGGCCATGAAATCATTAACTAAAAACAAAAACTGAGAAGTGATTGAATAAACTCTTGATTATTTTGAGAAAAGAAAGAGTGACTATTAAAAACCCAAGGCTATTGTCTGATCAATCAATTACATTAGTTATTGGCTGAGTATTGTATATTGTGCTAGGTGCTAAAGGAGATAGCAAATGATCAAGATTCCTACCTTCATGGGGATTATTGTCTAATAGGTAATAATAGAAATTGTTAGCGCTGAGTACATTAGAGAATTATAAAGCAAAATGTGAGATTCTCAATTAATTCCAATTAATGCCTGTTTCCTTCGCTTCCCCTTCCTGCTGTGTACAATCAATTCCAAAATGGCTCTAGAATTAGTTCTTTTAAGCTTTCAAACACAGTGCTGTAGAAAGACATCACTGAAGTCAGAGTTAGGATCTGGGGCTCAGGACTGCTGTTAGACAATCATTCTAATCTCTAGTAATAAGGAGGTTGGATCACATGACCTTATTACTTATCTCTTTTCATCTCTCTGACACATAAATAGTGTTGTAGAGTGCAAACCTTTGGCAATTTGGGAGTATATATGCACTTAATATCATAGGGCCATAGATTTAGTGTTGGAAAGAAGGGACCTTAGAATCCATCAAATCCAATCTCTTCCTCATACAGATGAAGGACCTCAGGCCAAGAACACTTATTTTCTTAGGATTCTCTAAGGTGCCTGTCTCCAATTTCACACCCATTTCCTGCTTATTTCTTTTTTTAATCTAGCACATAGGTGATTGACATGATCAATCGATCATATTCACTAGTTAATAAATCAACTAATTGATCAGTCACTTCACACCTAGACTATAAAGTTCTTAGTTCTGTTTCTGACAGTATTTTCTTCCTCATAATGGGACTACCTGAGGAGGCAATCCTTTCTTACTCATTAAGTCCTATGTTCCTCTCTGATCCTCTGCCTCATTTTCTTTTCTCTTACCCCCGATCCCATCTACACACACGTAGCCCATTCTTGCCATAATAGACATTCAGATTACTTATTTAGTGGCCCCCAGCCATTCATACCACCCATTACCCAGCTAGGTTGTGCAGTGGGTAGAGAACAAGGCCTAGTGGCAGGAAGCTATATTATAGAGGGGCACAACATAGTCTGTATCAGTCATTATTTCTTATCTTACTTCCTGTGAGATTGTCTCCCTGTATGTTACAGACAATTAGATATTTTCATTAGTTATCTCTATCATTCTTCTTCATTCACTTACTTTCACAGCCCATTTCCATTTTTTTTTGTCCTCTGAGTTTGTTTTCAACATGGGAACACATGACCTGGGAAGGGAGGGAAGGAAGATTTAAATAGGAGGTTCTAAAAGCATCACCTGCATAAAAAATATCCATATGCTGAAGCTAAACCAGGTCTGAGTTCTGGACAAAGAAAATGCAGACTCAGAATATTACCTCATTTGTGAATAGATATACCTCACTTCCTGAAAAAGAGTCTACAAATTGAATTTTTATAGCTCAAATCCTATGTCCTAGTGATGTCTGAATTTGTGATACTGTATTTCTGTTTCTAAATTAAGTATAAAGTAGTATTTACCCACAGGGAACTTGAAGTCTACCTCTAAATTTGGACAGAGTACAGACAAAAGGTTTTGAACCTAAGGGTTTTACTGAATATTTAACTATATGGACAGTAGATTGGAGTGGAGGGGAGATTCAAAGCAAGGAAATCAATGAGGAAGCTATTGTGGTAGCACAAGTAGGAGGGAAGTAAGCCTTTGATAGAAAGTTGACCCTGTGAGTAGAGAGAAGGGGATAGACATAAGACATGTTAGAATAAGGTACAACCTGACTTGACAGATGATTGGATCTATGGGATAAGGAAGGCTGAAGACCAAAGATGACATCAGAGTGGTGGGCTAGGTGACACAGTGAATAGAGCACCGGCCCTGGAGTCAGGAGGACCTGAGTTCTAATTTGGCCTCGGACACCTAACACAAAAACTAGCCGTGTGACTTTGGGCGAGTCACTTAACCCCAATTGCCCTCCAAAAAGCAAAAAAAAAAAAAAGAAGTGGGCATATTATAGAGGAAAGTCCTATTTCAGAGAAAGTTTGGCCTGGATGGTCACTGTGGTTCCTTTCAGATCTGATGTTCTATAAATCTTAGATTTGCCTAGTTGGGGAAAAGATGGTAGGTCATCTGGGAGCTCCTTACGTCTCTGACTAAGCCTTGGGCAGGGAGCTCCCTGGGTGGTTGGTGGTAAGTTTGGGCTGTTTTCTAGGGTGGTAAGAATCTGTTCCTCCTTGCCTCTTTGTGTGTGGGACTCTGCTGACATAGGACATAATGGCAGACTGACATTTGAGCTTTCATCAATTCCAGAATGGCCTGTTCATTAACAGGTCCAGGAATGACTTACAGATGGATTGGGGATTGCCTCAGCAGCCCACTGAGTAATGAGGGAAATGAAACAAGAACAGTAATAGCTAACCACCTCTCATACATTTCCCTGGCTCCTTGGAAAAGGCGAAAGAGACTAAAGCAAAGTACCCCTAAGTACCCAAAAAGAATCACATTAGAAAAGAATTTTATCTGTCTTCTCCACTCTGAGTTCCAGTGTATTCCCTCCGTTAATTATTCCCTCTTTATCTTGTATGTAATTTGTTTTATATATATTTGTTCACATTTTGTCTCTTTCTTTAGAATGTAAGCTTCTTGAGGACAAGGGTGAAATTTTGCCTTCTTTTTTGTTCCTAGTGCTTAACACAGTACCTGGAACATAAATGTGTATTGATTGATTGAAATGCAACCTAACGAACACTGCCAATGTGACTGGAAAGGAAGGGAGTTTCAGTGAATTCTCCTATGACTTCATTCCATATGACTTCCAAATCCAGAATCACCCATCCTTGCTCACCACTCCTCTATTTGGTTTCTTTCCCCCTTAGAATGTTGAAATCCTGAGGACACATAATACCTTACTTTTGGGGAAGGGGTATGTCAAACTTTTAGGACAAAGCTTGGATTGGCAAAAAAAATACAAGTAAACAATAGATTCTTTTTCAGTCATTCAGGCAACAAACATTGTTTTTTACTGTTTTTAATATGTGCCTGGGACATAAAATGCTAGAGATACAAAGAAAGGTAAAAGTCATTCTGCTGTCAAGAAACTCATAGTCTAATGGGGAGACATGCAAACAATAAACTACTTTTTCATTCATTCATTCATTCATTCATTCATTCATTCATTCATTCCTTCTTCTTGCCTACTTTAGAGGTACAGCTCTGGTATATCTGGTATACTTAAGATCCCCATGGCTTCAGAGAAATATTAACAGGTTGCCCCTTCCCCAAATATTCACCTAGGAGTTGTGTCCTTTCATTTGTTAACACAAAGGAGTAAGTGATCTAGGCCTGCAGTTTTGTGATGGAAAAAGCAGTAGCTTGGTAGTTCAGAAATTTAAATTAAAGTTCTGGCTCCATGTTCTTGGATAGATGAGAGAGAGACAGAGAGAGAGAGAGAGACAGAGAGACAGAGAGAGAGAGAGAGAGAGAGAGAGAGAGAGAGAGAGAGAGAGAGAGAGAGAGAGAGAGAGAGAGAGAGAGAGAGAGAGAGAGAGAGAGAGAGAGAGAGAGAGAGAGAGACAGAGAGAGAGAGAGAGAGAGAGAGAGAGAGAGAGACAGAGAGAGAGAGAGACAGAGAGACAGAGAGAGAGAGACAGAGAGAGAGAGAGAGAGAGACAGAGACAGAGAGAGAGAGACAGAGACAGAGAGAGAGAGAGAGACAGAGACAGAGAGAGAGAGAGAGAGAGAGAGAGAGAGAGAGAGAGAGAGAGAGAGAGAGAGAGAGAGAGAGAGAGAGAGAGAGAGAGAGAGAGAGAGAGAGAGAGAGAGAGAGAAGGGGAAAGGAGGGAGAATAAAAAAGGGAGGAAAAGGAACAGAAGAGAAGGAGAGAGAGAGAAGGAGAGGAGAGGGAGAGAAGGAGAAAAGAGGAGGGAAGGGAGGAGGAGAGAGAAAGGAAGTGGGAGGGAAAGAAAAATTGGGAAGGGTGGGGGAGGAAAGACAGAGGAAGGGAGACATGGAGGATTCAACTCAATGATCTCTAAGGCCCCTTCTAGCTAGCTCTAACATTCTGTGAGTTTGAAACATTTTCTCATATTAATGGTTTCAGAGCCGAGGTCCTCTAGTTGTTTTTTAAGTCTCTCATCCTATGGGGGTGGTGACTGCCTGCTGGCTTTTCTATTGCCTGACATGGCTGGTTCTGCCACATGCTTTGAGCATTGGCTCCCACCAATACAAGAGCCAAGAGTCCTGCAATTTTATCACCCCAAGGAGGGAGAAGCAGCCTTGATTCTGCATTTCCTGCCATTTTTCAAATCCTGGCAAGAGCTCTGAATATCCTTTCCGCCTTTAATTTGTGGTAACTGGAAGAGGTTAATTGCGTTAGTGTTTCTGTTAGCTGGCCCCTGCCAAAACTGGACCGTTACTCAGATGCTGGTTTATATTAGAAGAATTGTTAACTGAAGATCAGATTTGACAGTGATTAAACTCTAAATCGTCTTGATAACAAAGGGGAAGCATTAATGATAGGTAGGTGGGAGAAAGTTGATCGTGACCTGGCAGAGATCACAGGCGGAAAGGGAGCCCTAGCCCGCAAGGAGCATAAAATGATGACAATGCAGTAGGCCTGGTTTCCAGTCTTCCAGTGGGATCATTTGTGATACCAGGGACTGCACAGCATCTTTTTCCCTAATCATAGATGAAAAGAAACTCAGAGCCTAGGGTAACATCCCAGTAAAGTAAGGGGGAGATAATTACATATAGAATAGAGGGAAGATAGCCTTAGATGGGAAGGAACTAACAGATGATGGGAACCAGGAGAGGCCTCCTTCAGAAGGTGGTATTTGAGAAATATGTAAAGGACCCATATTTACAAATACATTTATAGAAGGTCTTTTTGTTGTAGCAAAAACCTGGAAACTAAATGAGTGCCTGCCTCTTGGGGAATGGCTAAACAATTCATGGTGTATGCATGTAATAGAACTCCATTGTACCATAAGAAGGTGGCATTTAAATTGAGTCTTAAAAGAAGAATGGAACCAGAATGAATGAATGAATGATCATTTATTGAGTACTTACTACATGCCAAGCACTGTGAACACAAATCAAGGACAATCCTTGCCTCCAAGGAATTTACATTCTAATGGGGGAGACAAAAAGTATAGGAAAATGGTGTCCAAGGAGAAGCCTTTCTCCCAAGGTTCTTCTAAAGCCCTGAATGAAGGTGACCAGGGAGAGGGACCTCTTTGCCTCTTTGTTATGAGTCAGATAGTCCTAGGAACCATATTTATAAAGGTAAAAAAATGTCCTTAGCAAACTGGACTTTAAATCCTAAGTCTCTGTACTAAGTGGGAAAGCAACAAGAACAAAGGAAAATATGGGAGCTGGTAGACTGCCTATCCTGAAAGTATGAAGGAAGAGTCAGAGGAAATGCTGGGAGTGGCCAGTTAGCACTAACCAGCCTATCAAGTAGGGAAAAGAAGGTAGAGAATGTTGGACGTGGGTGGCACAGATACACGGTGCTGGCCCAGAGTGGAGATGAAGAACTAGCATTGGGGAAGGTAGATGACCTTCCTCTAGCATCTGACTATTATAAAGACGTTGGCAACCACAAGGCACAGTAGCAAATAAGGGGAAGATGCTCATGCCCTCACCTTGGTAAATTGGTTTTCCCCAAGTACATATAAGGATGTTAAATCATAGACCTCTTGCCAGGGAAGGTAAGCAGGAAGGAAACTTACTGTGATCAGGAAGTCAGAATAATTGATCCATAGAGCAAAAAAGATAGCAGCTATTGCCTATAGTAACCCCATCAAAGGTAATAGCTTCTCTCCTCCTCTGGGACTATCCATGCCCATCGTATGCAGGTCAAGCTATCCCCAAATTCAGGACTGGTATTTCTAAACTGGCCTTCATACCATAGAGTGCATTGTGTTGTCAGGAGACCTTTATATCTAGCAAGAGAGTCAGGTAAAACTTCATTTTGTCATAGTCCAGGAGCTCTGTGGGGATTGGGTACTTGGATGTCTTTCCCTGTATGTTCCCTTATGTTGTGTGAGGATGACGATGCAGAGTTCTTGTGGTCCAAAGACAGGGAAGCTTGGCAATCAGAGGTTGTAGGCTAAGGATATTCTGGATGCCCTAAGAATCTGCTCTTTGACTTGCCTTCCATGAGGCACAAAGCTTAGCAGTGGAGTTAAAAGAGTAGTATATATCTGAATATTTGGAGCTTATCTCATGTTTTAGAATCAATGTATTTTTACTATCATTTTATTTTTTCCAATTACATACAAAAGCAATTTTTGACATTCATTTAAAAAAGTTTTTGAATTCTAAATTTTGTCTCTCCATCTTTCCTCTCCCTAAGATGGCAAGAATTTGATTTAGGTTATGTATGTGCAACCATGCAAAGTATATTTCCACATTAGTCATGTTGTGAAAGAAGAAACAGACCAAAAGAAAAAAAAAACATGAAAAAAATGAGGAAAGTGAAAATAGTATGCTGCGATCTATATTAAGACTCAATCAGTTCTTTCTCTGGATGTGGGTAGCATTTTCCATCATGAGTCTTTTGGAATTGAGTTGGATCATCATATTGCTGAGAAGAGCTAGGTCATTGATGGTTGATCATTGCACAGTGTTGCTGTTACTGTGTATAGTGTTCCTCTGGTTTTGCTCACTTCACTTTGCATCAGTTCATGTCTTTGCAGGTTTTTATGATATCTACCTGCTTTTTGTTTCTTATAACACAATAGTATTCCATTATACTAATATGCCACAACTTATTCAGCCATTCCCCATTTGATGGGCATCCTCTCAATTTCTAGTTTTTTGCCACCACAAAAAGAGCTGCTATAAATATTTTTATGCATGTAGGTCCTTTTCTCTTTTTTAGAATCTTTTTGGGATACAGACCTAGTAGTGGAATTACTAGATCAAAGGGTATTCACAGTTTGATAGCCCTCTGGGCATAGTTCCTAATTGCTTTCCAGAATGCTTGGCTCAATTCACAGCTCCACCAATAATGTATTAGTGTCTCAATTTTCCCACATCCTCTCCAACATTTATCATTTTCCTTTTTCTTTCATATTATCAATCTGATGGGGGTGAGGTGGTGCCTCAGAGTTGTGTTGATTTGCATTCTCTAACCAATAGTGATTTAGAACATTTTTCGTATTAGTATAGATACTTTGATTTCTCTATCTGAAAACTGCCTGTTTATATCTTTTGACCATTTATCAATTGGGAAATTCAGAGTCAATGTGTTTTTACCAAACACACACTATGTGCCTTGTACATTGACTCTTCTATTTCTTGGGGGAGATGAGAGAGCTTGATTGGATGTGATAAATGTAAATTCATACGAATAGCCTTATTATACTTGTAATTCTGGAGATGACAATGCCCTAACTGAAGACACATGGGCACATCCTGACACATTTCTTGGTACTTCAACTAGTATGAACTGTTACTCTCTGATTGGCTCATCTTCTTGGGAGCATTCAGATTCTCTTAGGTTTCCTATTCAATGAATCAATCAATAAGCACATATAAAACATTGGCCTATATCACATTCTATTCCCTGTTCTATGGGATGGGGATAATGAAGACAAAAGGGGGATAACCCCTGCCCTCAAAGAGTTTACATTCTGCTGTTCAACTGAGGACAACCTGTTCACAGAAAATTAAATGTGTAGAGAATTAATGCAAAGGGATTGGGGTTGGGAGAGGCCTAGCAACCCGGGGGATCAGGAAAGTCTGCTTGAAGGAGGTGATTCTTGAGCTCAATGTAAGGAGATCTATGAGTTCCAACAGTAGAAGGAGAGGAGAGAAAGCATTTTAAGCATGAGGGACAGCTTGTACAATGGCATAGGAGATAGAATATTTCATACAGATAACACCAAGTAGGCCTGCTTGACTGAGACACAGCATGGGACAGTGGGACTGGAAAGATGGAACCACATTGAAGGGCTTGATGTGCAGGAGATGTGCTAGGGAGCGATTGAAACTTCTTGAGCAGAGACATGGTTTTGGGAATCCCATTTTGGCAGCTATGTGGTAGATGAATTGAGGAGGGAAGACTGGATGCAGGGAGACCAATTAGGAGACTATTATAATAGCCTAAAATATGTCCTCCAGGTTCTACCTGCTGAACATACAAAATGAACACTCATCACTGAGATTTCTTTTCCTAAGTGCCTCTTCTATGGAGCACAAGGGAAGCCTTCATGGGTCCCTGTCAGAAACCATGGGCTCCCTCATCTTCCAGCCCCACCCCAAATCATGGTAGCCTCCAGGAAGGTGGAAGCAGATTCTGCCATTCTTCATCCTTTCTTCTTGATGAGTACCAATGATATCAGGAGGGTGTTGTGTGGCCCCTGAATTGGATTTAAGTGAGGCAGAGCTGATGGAAGCAGCTAAAAGAACAGAAAGTCAAACCCACAGAGAACCAAGACATCCCATTTGACAGCTCCTTGGATCACAGGCTCACCAACGTAGAGCTGGACTGGTTCTTAGAAGCCATTGAGTCCCAACACTCTTTTTTTTACAAAAGAGGAAACTGAGACTCAGAAAGGTTGAATGATTTGCTCAAGGTCATGCAAACGCCAGCAGGTAACTAGGGTAGCATTTGAAATGAGGTTTTCCTCAGTCCAAGTGCAACCTCTTCCCACCACTCCACCTAATTGCTTTGTCTCATATATACATAATGGTTTCTACCTCAGAAAAGAAGCAAAATCCTTTCCTCTGTGTCCTTTGGAGTCTGTCTTTTTAACAGCTTCACTTCCCTTCTTTGCAAAAGACCTATCAACAAAATGCTTCCCATCATTTCAGGCTATTTTTATCCCCCTTATCAGAGTTATTTCCTTTGGTAAACAGTGTGTTGGCAAGGTGCATAGCAACCTAGCCCTGGGGGCCAGAATGTGGGTTGTGATATGGTAGGTGTGGGAGTGGGTGGTAGAGTGGGGAGGGGAAAGATCACAGTGGGACTGCTTTTCATGAAGCCAACCTCAGTAGCAGGATGGTGTAAATTTATGAAAATTTCCACTTGTGCAAATGATTCTGTAAAGCGGACATGCGCAGTGGGGGGGTGGGAGGGAATAGAATTCTCCAGCAGGAATATAATCAGCAACCGGCTCCTTAAATAGATGAAATCAACATCTTTTATTTCTCCCCCCAAGTTCTTCATGCCTACAGTGGCCAAAAAGAATACAAATGCATTTCCTACATTTTAATATGTAAGTTCTTTTCAAAAAGACAAATGACATAAATTCTCACTGTGAGATCAAATAGCACCCCCCTCCTCCCTCCCAGATTACCCCCTTCTCTAAAAGCTCTTTATGGAATTTCCTTTAGAATCTACAAAAAGAAGTCGGGGTGGGCTGGGGGAGCATTTCCAACTGCAGAGTTTCTCTTCCTCTCTGTATTCTGCCTTAAAGGTTGGTTTTAACAAGCTGAGATTTTAATAAATTAGCAGTGAGCTGTTGCAGCTGCCGCAGTGGTTTTACATAAAGCTGCCAAAAAGACCAGTCGTTTTAAGAGAAGCAAGCCAATGGTTTGCCGTCAGAATCCACCCTGATAGGAGGAATGCACTGGGCTTTTGCAGGAATCCTGGCTTGTTCCCAGATTGATGGAAGCCCTTTTCTAGTAGGTCTCAGAGGCTTCTTTAGTCTTGAGGGCAACTCTGGACTAATTAGGAAAGACGATGTGACACTGTCCAAAGCTGTTGGCCAAGGAGGCAGGACACTTTGGTTCCAGTCTGATCTGTACCACGAGGTGACCTTGGTCTGTGTCACATAATCTCAAGGGAGGCATGTGGCTCAGTGGACTTTCAGAGCATCAGAGGACCAAGGCTTGAATTCTGTCCTATGCTCTGTGTGAACTAAGGAAAATCAATTTCCCCTCTGGGCCTCACTTTCATGATCCTTAAAGTTAACAAGTCAAAAAACATTTATTAAGTGCTTACTGTGTGCCAAGAACTGTGCTATGCGATGGGACTACAAACACAAGCCAAAGGACAGACAATCCCTGACTTCAAAGGGCTTACATTTCAGTGGCATAGACAACATGTTAAAAGGTAGCTGAAAACCCTGGGTGGGTAGGTAGAGGTTCCCACGTGGGAGAAAGGTTAAGTAGCCTGGGAATCCCAGGCTGAATCGGATTTTGAGTTAGCATGCTCGGCATGGACACTTCCTCAAAATGGAGGTTCTAGGAAGAGCCCACCATTCATGGAATGGGCTGACTAGGGTGGAGGCATCGTCCAGAGTGAGAAGGTCACTGGGGAATAGAGGAGAGGTCTGAAGAGTCTGGAGTGAAAACAAGGAAGTTGGATCAGATGGCCCCTGCCATCCCTTTCCAGCTTGACGTCTGTGATCATGTGGCTTCCTCCTCTGCAAAATGAGGGATTGATGACTTCCTTGGCAAAATTCTTTAGTTAATGATTAAATAGACTGTTCATCTGTTTATTAAAGACTCTTTATTGATCTCTTTATTGTTGCTTGTGTTGCTGCTTGTCATTCATTCTTGAAGAGGACCATGATACATAAGAACAAAATGAGGACATAGTGTATGGAAAGGACCTGGAAGTTTCAGTGGACCACAAGCTAAAAATGAGTCAAAAGTATGACATGGTAGGAGGAAAAAAAAAAACAACAAACTTATTACTTTGTCTTAGGCATACCACATCTGGAGTGCCGTGTTTATTTATGAGCACCATCTTTTAGAGAGGTCACTAACAAGCTCATTTATTTCGGGGGGGGACAACTGGGATGATAAGATATTTGGAAACTCTGTTATATGAGGATGGACTGAAAGAATGGTAGAAGAAAAGACTTAGGGATACAAGACAGGTGGCTTCAGGTATTTGAAGGGTTGTTACAATGAAAAGGGTTTATTTTAAATAATGACTTTATTTTAAAATAAAAGGCCTATTTTGTTTATTCCCAGGAGACAAAACTAAGGGTAATGAGTGTAAATAATGGGGAAGGGAGGCAGGAGTGAGGGAGCAGATTTCAGATTATTATTAAGGAAAAACTTTCTGACAATTAAATCTATCCAGAAGCATAATGAGGGGCATTGGGTTGGAATTGGTTCCCCACTATTGGAAATCTTTAAAGGGAGGCAGGGTGGATGCTCAGAAAAGAAATTCCTTTTGAATACTTGTTTGAGTTTAACTTTGAGTTAAACAACTTAAGTTTGAGTACTTGTTAAGCTGGATGACCTCTAACGTTCCTTCTAATTCTGAGATTTTGTGATTCAATAGTGTCACATTCGATTATATCTACTCTTGGTTAATAGATTCTTTATTAAGGCGACTGACTCAATCATTCAATATTTGAAACTCTCATGAGCTTTACAGTTTTAACAGGCTACAGAGTTGTGCAGGTCTTGGTAATATGTGACAGCTTCTCTCATTTTTCTTGTGGCTAGGGTATTGTTAATGGGGTGAGGGTAGGAAAGAGAAGGGCTAGCATGCTGATACTCTGTTAGGGTTGTGCACTGGTACAGCCATTCTGGAAAATTATTTGGAGTTTTGTTTTTAAAAAGTGAAAAATACCCATAGCTGTTGTCCTAGAGAGCCCACAGATAAATGGGAAGATCAAAGACAGAAAGAAATGGAAATATACATGGAAATAGTCATAGCAGCACTTTTGTGGTAGCAAAGAATAAGAGATAAAGTGGGTATGCATTGATTTGGGGAATGGCTAAACAATGATGGTACTTTATTGTAATGGGATGGATGTTATTGCATAGTAAGGAATAATGCACATGAGAACCATGTAAGTATATGTGTGTACATATACACACATAGACGTGTGTGTACATATAGACACATATGTGTACATATGTGTGTGTGTATATATGAATACTCATATGAAGAATGTCAAGTAAGCAAAGTGAAGCAAGCAGAACCAGAAAAATAATATAATAGATCCAATGACTATGACAATGTGTAGGGTAGGGGCTAGTTGAGTCAATTAATCAAGTCTTTCCACCCTATTTAATGTAACCAACAAGAGTCTATGCCCTTAGACCTTCGTCAGATGAGGACGCATCTCAGATTGAGTCAATCTCCCTGAGGTATAGTGAACAAGGCATGGACATTACCATTCCATTAAGTTTGTTTGTGGTGTTGGGAGCCTTGGTCACACATTATGAGACTTGTATAAGACCAGTAAGCTAATCTGTTATTGAAAAATGGATCTTCTAGTGGCTTAGTAGTGGAAAGCTATAGTCAAACCCCTGAGAAGGAATTTCTTGGGGGAAGGTATGAGGGAAGAAGGGGAAATGTCTTCCTTAGTATCAACCAATCAATCTCTTACCTCCCTCCTTCCCTCCCCTTTTGACTAGTAAAGGGTTCAAGTTATGAACTTTGTAAGGTTAGAGAATTTGAACTTTTTTCAAAAGTGTCCTATCCGTGTCCCTAAGATGGCAGTGAATGGCAGCAGGAACCAAGGATAGACTGGATTCGTCTAATTCCTGTAATAATCTACATTATAGATTATGTGATGATGATGATGATTTGTTGTTGTTGAGTTGTTTCAGTCATGTCCAACTCCTAATAATACCTTTTGGGGTTTTCTTGGCAAAGATGCTGGAGTGGTTTGCCGTTTCCTTCTCCAGCTCATTTTGCAGATGAGGGAACTGAGGCACACAAGGTTAAGTGATGCCCAGGGTCACACAGCTAGGAAATGTCTGAGGCCAGATTTGAACTCAGGTCTTCCTGACTGTAGACCTGGTGCCTAGCTGTCCTCTGATAATTATAGCCATCATTTATATAGCTCTTTAAGCATTGCAAAGCATTTTACAAATATTACCTCATCTGATCTTCACAAGTACCCTGGGAGGTAGGTACTGTTATTATCACCATTTTACAGATGAGGAAATTGAGACAGACAGAAGTTAAGTGACTTGACAAAGGACAACAGGTAGTAAGGGTCTGAGGCTGAATTTGAACTCATACCTTCCTGACTCTAGGTCCAGCATTCTATTTACTGTACCTTCTAGCTGCCTAAGGGAAAACTGACTGCAGCAAAAAGATTTCTAGGATCTGAGCTATCCTTTTGCACATATTCTCCCTGAGTTGAGTCCTCTTTCCCTGGACTCTGTATTTACTTGAGGGAAAGTATGTCACTGACTTTTGTGGGATTCTTTTATATAAATTATAGCACCATAGTAAATACCCGTTTTGAAAAACTAATTAAGTCTGACTGGCTAATTGATATCAAACCTATAATCATGATGATAAGCACACTTTTGGGGACTTGTTGGCAATAACTTTAGAAAGACATTCTCCAGGCCCTCAGGAACCCTTAGAAGCCCGAGGGAAACATAACGGAGTCCTAGAAACCATATTTGTCAATGTGAGTGGGAGTCAGGATGACTCCCAGAGCCTATGTATGCTACAAATGGAAATGGAAAGTACAGTAAAACAAAATGAAAACTTGTATAATTATGATAACCAATGAACGCAGAGAAAAAAGAAAAGAAAGTATCTTCCTTCCTTCATTGAAGAAGTGGGAATTATAGGTAGGAAATATTGCATCTGATTTTTCCTAATTCTCTCTTAATTTTTAATTGATGTTTATTTTCTTATAATTTTGTATCTCTTTTTTCCAATTCATTAACTTTCTTTTTATTGAATTGCTTTTATTTTTTTCCATAATTTTTCCTCATTCTCTCTTATTTGATTTTTTAAATTCCTTTTTTAAGTCCTTCCAAGCTTTCTTTTTTGGCCTTGTGACCATCTGATGTTACCCTTTAGGGTAGGAGTGGCCTTTTTTTTTTTTAACCTCACTATCTTCCTTTGAATATGAACCCAGATTTTTTTTTTACACCAAAGCAAAATTTTAAAAAGTTGAATTTAATTTAAAAAAAAAAGAAAGAATACATCTGCTGTCAAAAAAAACCCTATGTTCTGTTTGGCTGTGCTACATGTTTAAAAAAAAATTTTATCCTTATTGGGTAGGAGGAGAGTTATTTCCAAATAATCAATAAAACTTAAAAATCTAAAGAGAGGAATAAAACACCCCCCCAAAAAAAATTTTGTAGCACAAATAATTTACGTGCTTCTGTGCCCTTCTAAGGTCTGCATCTTGGCAACAGCTGCAGAAGTGAAACCCCATAGCAGCCCCAGTTAGATCAGGAGCCAAGGAATTGCTTGTGCAGGGGTGGGGATTGCGGAGAATGCTTGCCAGGAGAGAAATTCGATTGTTGGCGCCCCTGGGAAGACAGCTGGCCTCAGGGAAGAGAAGCATCAGGACAGGGGCAGCAAAGTATTGCACAAGATGCCTCCAAATGTCCAAGGAATGGTTTGTTTTCATTAGGGAAATTTTCAAGTTACCTGAAACCACCTTTTGTTTCAACCCTTATTTTTTAAAATATCCTTAAGACACCTACATGTTTCTAGGTGGGAAAGAACTCAGACTTTAGCTGGTGAATCTAGAATTTCTATTGTCTAGATTATTGTCCAGAATTAATGATGATAAAAAATTATTTATATATATGTGTATATATATGTGTGTGTGTATGTATGTATGTATAGTACTTTAAGGTTTTCACAAGGCTTTCCTGATAATAGCTTTCTGAAATAGCTAATAAAGTTTGAAGATCCTTTGGGGCTCCAGGGTCATCAACTGGAATCTTTAGAAAGTTTATTGTGGAATTAGGTACTTGTTTGTTTGGGTCATTGGGACAAGTATTTACCTTGTCTTTTGCCTTGAAAAAGATCCTGTTTTTAAAAAAATATATATTTTATTTTTAATTTATGGGCTAAAACAAGCATTTCAATAACAGAGTATAACAAAAAGAATGATTACATACAAAACTACAAATCTTTTATGTACAACTTGCTATTCCTTTTAAATATAAAAAAATCCTATTATAAAACCAATTCTGTTTAATAGAGATTTCTGGTAAAAGGGGGGAGAGGCACTATAATCTATGCGCTGGACCTAAAAAAAAAACCTGAAAATTTTCTCAGGCATCATTCTTGAGCATAGCAACTTTTGATGTTCTGTTGAGGATGATAAGCAAAAAAATTTACAAGAATATAATGTAATTTTTTCAGTAGCAAGCCTTTCTTTAGGCATTAGATTGTCAACTTTTTTTCTCTATGAAGAAAAAAGGTTAGATTTTTGCTATTTTGATCCAAAAGGCAGAAATTTTGGAGAGTAAGAATTTTGCTCTTTGAAAAATTTATTAATAATTACAGCTAACCAAAAGTTGAACTGGTTGCCCCCTGAAGGTAGTTGATCATAGAGATGGAAAGGATCTTACAATACATTGAGTCCAACCATCTTAATTTACAGGTGAGGAACTGAGAACAAAAGACATTAAGTGACTTGTCCAGGGTCACACAGTTTATAAGTGAGTATCTGAGGTAGGATTTGAACTCAGGTCTTCCTTACTCAAAGACTAATGATATGCCATCCACTATGTCATATGGTGGCTTACCCCTTACCTTACCCCTTGCCTTCAAACAGAGCGTGGATGCCATTTATGAAGCAAATTATAGAAAGGATTGTTTTTCCAAACATAGTTTGGACTAGATGGCCATTGAGGTACTTTTTTAGTTCTGGAATTTTATGAATGTACCAAATTATAGTGTTGGCACTGAAAGGAACCTCTGAGATCATTTAGTTCAATACCTTCATTTTCTAGCTGAGGAAACTGAGGTTTGGAAAGTGACTTGTCCAAAGTCACACTGTTTGTTAATGGCAAAATTAGAAATAGAATCTAGATTACTCGATTCCCACTGAGGGAGAATCCACCTCTTCCTATAGAGATCTTTCTATTTCCATAGTAGGTAGAGTAGGATGAGATCTGAGCATGCAAAATGGGGTCCTTTGAATAGCAAGATAAAGTCAGACAAGTCCATGTGCTAGACAGAATTCTTCAGTCCTCTGTGATCTAGTTCCATCTTCTGCTTGAGGTTTGAGTCCTTCTAGTTGCTAGGACCCCTTCTCCTCCAAACGACCTTGTATCTCTTGTATAGACCTATATGTGAGTATGTTGTGAGCTTCTCTAGGGCAGGAGTTGTTTCACTTTTGTCTTTGCATTTTAAGCAGCTAGCATAGTGCCTGATAGGTACTTAAGCAACATTTGGGAATTGATTGATCACTATCAGTGGCCCCAGGCCATTGGTCAATGGCCAATGCATGGAGTGGACCCCTCAATCAGTACATATGATATTCTCTTCATAGAAAACTAAAACTAATTTTGACTTTTGCTTGAGTTCATTCTCTCTCTCTCTCTCTCTCTCTCTCTCTCTCCTTCTTCCTCTTCTTCTTCTTCTTCTTCTTCTCTTCTTCTTCTTCTTCTTCTTCTTCTTCTTCTTCTTCTTCCTCTTCTTCTTCTCTCTCCCTCTTCCTCCCTTCTCTCTCTCTCTCTCTGTCTCTCTCTCTCCCTTTCCCTCTACTTTCTCTCTTCCCCCCCTCATTTTCCTTAAATGTAAACTGCAGTAGTTGGCTTACATGACCTCTAAGGTCCTTCTAGTATAAGATCTTATGATCTTGCTAAAATCACTACTTTCAATCCTCTCCTAGGGCCATTTTTGGACATGGTTCCTATGATCATTAGTGGTTGGTAGACTTGTTTGAGAATCCATACATCCTTTCTGTCTTTTCCTCCCTTTTCAAATTCAAGTGTATTGCTTATACAGGAATGAATGGCCATGAAACTCAAGGGACAAACATTCTGAGTCAGTTTGGCAAACAATTCACGTATGGAGAACAAATAGTAATTTTGGAAATATGTCTTTTCATGCTTAAAACCTCTAATTGGACTGTTGTAGGTCTCTTGGCTTTTTTAAAACTATATTACTTGAAAGCTCTTAAAAACGGGTACAATTTATGAATGAGGGTGATTTATTTCTGTGGCACAGATTCAGGCTATAGACACTATGGTAGAGCTGAGTTTCCCGTTACTTGGTAATTTTTTCTTACTGGGTGGTTGTTATTTTGCTTCTTTAGCAAACTGAAACTAGTTGATGTTAAAATAAAAGCCACCATTTAAAAAAAAATAGATGCCTATTTAAGCCAAGTACTGGGACTAATTCTCATTTCCTAAGCAGGAGAATACACATTCTCAAGGAATAACAATAGCTTACATTTATATAACACTTTATAATTTACAGATCACTTTCCTGGCAATAAACCCATGAGTACTATTACTCTCATTTTACAGATGAAGAAACTGAGGCCCAGGGAATTTAATTGAATTGTTCTTGATCACATTACTAATATGCGACTTAAGAGAGACTGAAATTCATGTCTTCAAGAATCTGAGTCTGGAGCTTTTTTCACATTGGGATTTGCTTGACCAGTGTCTCATGTATTGTTTTCTCCCAAGGAGGTGAGAGAACTTGATTTAGATGTACTATGTTGGGATAGACATATATACACATATACACACATGTGTATGTTTATGTGTGTATATATGTATATGTGCATGCATGTATACACATAATTGTATGTATATGACTGTATGTATACACACATATATCAGGACTATACTAGTTAAGAAACTAATGTTGACAGCAAGGAAGAAGAGTTTACTGAATGTAGTCATTGTTTCTCTTTACAATTCTGTTCACAAGACTGCTGTATGTATACATTTCTATATGTATGTTTGAATTTCCATAATATGATGGGGAAACAGGGTAACCAAACACTTCTCTGTGCTCACATTTATTAATTCAGACAGCATTTTAAATTATTTTTTTCAATTAACAAGCATTTTCTCTCCTCACTTCCCCCTCCTACAGTGAAAAATGAAAGAAAAAAAACACCCTTGTAACAAGTTGGCATAGTTAAATAACACAAATTTTCACATTGTGAATGTCCAAAAGTGTGTGTCTCATTCTGCATATTTTGTTCATCACTTCTCTGTCAGGAGGTGGGTAACATTCTTCATCGTGGATCCTCTAAAGTCATGGCTGGTCACTGTATTGATTAGAATGCTTAAGTCTTTCAAAATTGTTCATTTTTACAACGCTGTTTACTAATCTTGAGCAGCTAGGTGTCACAGTGGATAGAGCTCCAGTCCTGGAGTGAGGAGGACCTGAGTTCAACTTGCTAGCTGTGTGAACTTTACTAGCTTACTAGACACTTTCTAGTTGTGTGACCCTGGGCAAGTCACTAGATCCTGTTTGCCTTAGTTTCCTCATCTGTAAAAAGAGCTGGAAAAGGAAGTGGTTAAGCACTCCAGTATCTTTGCCTGGAAAACCCCAAATGGGCCCATGGAGAGTTGGACATGACTGAAATGACTCAACAACTTACAATCTTCTTGTAATTAAGTAGATAGGTGGTTAATCTTGGGAACTGAAGTGTAAACAGAGGCACAGCATATGAGTTTACTACCTGCCCTTTCTTGATGTTGACATTAGTTAGTGATTAATCCTTAATTGTGCTAAAACTCTTAAAAATGCAAGTTCTATTCCTACCTTCCCATCCCCATCCTCCTCCATACACACACACACACACACACACACACACACATATATAATTTTATTTATTTTATATTTAATCTATGGAATAAAACAAAGCATTTCCATGACATAGTATAATAAAAAAGATTGTTTTTAAAAGTTCAATTCAAATTATTAAAAATTGCATGCCTACTTTTTTCCCAACCTTAAACACAGGGTTATTCCTTCAAAAAATTAAAATCAAGTTGGGAAGATAAGAATTATATAAATGAAATAACAGGAGCATAGTAGAAAACAATGTAATTAAATCCTTAAATATATGTTATACACATTAAGTAGTATGGGATGTAAGGAAGGAGCTCAAGAAGCCAAAGAAGTTTTATGGCAGACATATGAAGGTGGGTAGAGGTATAAAGGTAATTTTACTATATATAACCAGGGATTGACTAGTGGTGACTTGAAAGTCGAGTCAGTTATGAAGCAACTTCTCATTGAGGGAATGGGAGAAACTCCAGCCCCAAGTAATGGCATTCAGGTTTCATATAGTCCATCTAAACCAAGGGAAAGTGCAGATGTAGGAAGGAGGCAGCCAAAGTCAAGAACTGTGTGAGGCACTAAGCATGGGAGACCCAAGAGAAGCTGGATGTGCGAAGAGAAGATGCTTGTGAATATCCAGATTGATTTAGATCGAAACAGAAATGCTATTTAGAACTGCAATTCTCAAACTTTTGGTCTCAAGATTCCTCTTATGGATTAAAGAATCATTGAGACTCCCAAAGAACTTTTGTTTATCTGGGTTTTAGCAATGAACATTTGCCATATTGGTAATTAAATGTCTTAGTATTATTACGAAAATAGTTTTGACTCCAAGGACCCCTGAAAGGGTCGACCACATTATTGAGAACCCTTGTTGCAGACCCCTGAGGAAGGGTCAGAGTTAGAATCAAGGAGAGGCAGAAATGGGCTTATGCAGCCCAGGTCAGAATGCCTGTAGGTCAGTCCTGGAATTGAGAGTCAGAGAAAGGGAGATAGTGGGTAATAAAATTCTTCTAAGAAATAGCTCCAAGTCTGTCTCTTTTTTTGAAGTGGCTGGCTATCGCTGGCCAGCATTTGAAGGGCTGTTAACCTAAGGATCTGACTGTAGGACATCTCTAACTGCACCATTAGACTAGAGTAAACCCCTTTGAGTCTGAGTCATCAGAGACTTCCTTGAGAGTTGTTAACAGAACCTGGGTAACTTAAATGTTGATGTTCACATCTCTGTGGCCATCAGAAAACTACAGGGTTATTTGGAGCTCAGAATCTTGTTCAAATGAATGCTAAAAACTTTCTTGACGTATTACTGGAGAAAAAATAAAATAGTATTTAAAAAAAATAAAATAAGAAAGCTATAGGCTTACAAATGCACATAAGAATGCTTTCCATCTTCAGGTTACTCAGCAGTCCTCTGGATGGCAGCCCTTATGGTGCGCTTTCCAGAATCCCAGGCAACATCTAGTAATTAAATTCTCGTGCAATCTCCCTCATTCTGTAGATGAGAAAACTGATGCTCAGTGGGAGGAAGTGATTTGGCCAGGGTCACGCGATTAGTGAGTAGTGGAGTTGTGACTCAGACCTCTATGTACTCTTAACCAGTACTTTCTATGGCATTGTCATCATTGACAGGACACACAGAAGACATTGTCCCTGACTTGGCCATCATGTGACTATAGTCCTTGTTCATTTGCCAGATCCCGGCCTTAAATAAATTCCTATTAATATTTTGTGAGCTTTAGAGTACCCACACACTTGAGAAAATATATTCTAAGTGAGAACATTTCTCAGCTGAATTTCTGAGACCTATATCTCCACCTGTATTTCTATGTATATGGGATATATCCATTTCTACGAAGAATCAGCCTGACATATATGTGTGTATATATATATATATATATAATAAACAATTAAAAGTCTTTTGAATCAAAAATAACACTTGAGATAGTACTATGGCCTCAGATGATAGCAAAGTGCATTGCAAAGGGGAAGCTGGGGGTTGGGGCTGGGGAGTGAGAAGGAGCAGGAGAGAAAATCTAGGGGCCCAAGTCTATGGTCAGTGATTAAGTACAGAAAAATCTGGTTATTCCAGTCCTTTTAGTGGCCTTATCTCTAGAAAAATCCCCAGGCCATTTTGGCCTCTTGTAACTACAGTGAATTATTCTTATCATTCCAGATCATTGATTAAAGGGACTAGATTTTCAGACAAGCCTATAAAGGCCACACAGAAAGTGAAACTCTTAAATCTTTGGACCAACAATTGCCTTAATCCCCTGAGTGTTTGCCAGTGGAGGGAGGCATGAGGGTTTGTGAAGGGGGAAATTAAGGCAAGTGAAGTAAAGACATGCCCCCCCCCCCAAAAAAAGCAATGGAACCAGTTAAGAGGGGAGAACAAGATCAATTGTGAAATTCTCCTGGAAAATAGAAATACAGGTGGAAAAAATATGAGGTCTGGGAATTAATGAGTAAATATGACTATCATAGAGAGAACAGTTAAGGTTGGAGTTATCTTTGTATCTCCAGTGTCTGGCAAGCAAGTAGGTATTTGATAAATGTTTATTGATTGATTAACATGTCAGGAAAGAAAATTTAAATGTAATATAATCTTACCTAGTTCTAAGAATCTCATCACCTCAATTAATTGTTGATTTAGTAGAAAGAAAATGAGCTCATTTCCTTAATGTTTGTTTGTTTTTCCCTCATGTGTCTTTAGTCTCAATGTCTCAGTCTGTTTTCTGTCCTAAGTGACTGAGCAGATGGTAGGGTGGGAGTGTGGGTGGAGTAGGGTGCAGGGTATGGCAGAGGAAGGGATGAGGCAGAGAAGGAAGCTTCCTTTTGGGACATTGTGCCCTTCTGAGGAGCCCACATCTGCTAGTACTTCTAGGGAAAGAGTCTTCCTACAGCAATCCCCCGTCCCAGTTGGCCACTCAAGTCCCTATAACACCTACATACAAGAGGTGATTGGCCAAGCCAGTCTGGTGAGGTCACTCCCCTGATCACTGCCATCTCTCTGGCTATGGAAACGTCGCCAGTCCCTTCAGCTGGGTTTGAGATACTGAGCTCCTGGGCTCAGAGATGTATAACTGAGTTATAATTCATGTGGTCACCTGGGCCTGACTTCTCTAAATAAATAAAAGAGCAAACAAACATATAAATGATTGAGTGAATGAATAAAAGTCTACAAGGTGCTGCCCCTGCTTTGGAGCATGAAGTAGCCTCTTACCAGTGTCTCTTGTCTTTACTTCCTGAGGAATGAGGTGGGGTTTCCATCTGACCAGTAAGTAAGTATTCAAGAATGAAGTTCTCCCCAAACAGAGAGAGACTTCCCAAACTGGCCAACTGCCCTGCTCTTTCCAAGGTCTCAGCAGGCTCCAGAAAGCTGTCTGGGACAGGCAGGGCCAATTTTGGAGCAATCTTAAGGGAAGAAATGGGGGCGAGGACTGAACCTGTTGTTGCTTCTCTTTTGTACTCCAAGAGGACCATGATATCAGGAAAGTGATGCCATGACTTGAAAGAGAATTGGATTTAATGAGGGAGAGCGATACAAAGTCACCAACCTCACTTTCTCCTCCAGAGCCACCTGGGTCCACTGGCAAGATGTAGTTCAGGACAACTGGTGGCTCCCATTGAACCTGGGATTTCATTGGAATAGGGAACTCCCAGGTAAAGAAACTTCCTCCCCCCATGCATGGTGCAGCCATGCATCAATGCACATTCTCTGCAATATATAATCTAAGGAAGTTGTCTAGAGCCATAAGAGATTATGAAACTTGCCCAGGGTCACAGAGACATTATGTATTAAAGAAGGGCCATGGGCTTGAAGGCCATCTCTATCCATTATGCCACACTGCCTCCCTAATGAAGATCTAGAAGTAGGAAATTGAGTCTGTACAACTGGCTGTGATTGTTTTTTGTCCTGAACCACCTCAAATCAGAACTGGTCACAACAGGTCTTTTGTTCTCATTTTATTGTGTTGTGATCAGCTCAGGTGGCATATGACTAAGTGTAGTGTGTGTGTGTGTGTGTGTGTGTGTGTGTTTTCTATCGCTGTTTTTATTTGTTTCTTTTCATTTTATACTTCCTACAACTCAGCAACTCATTGTCCTGAAAAGAAAATAAAGCCAAGAATCAGCAGATCCGCATTATAATAACTCAACTTCTGGCTCTCATTTGTGGCAGGACCTCAGGATATTCTCTGCCCATTCTCTAGCTCATTGATCTATTTCCAAATACGTGATGCCCCAGACTTAAGATAATACCATAGGTATGGTCTGTCTGGGGTTGATCAGCATACCAGGATGACCCCATTCTCCCTTCTGGAGACTGGTCTCTCCTAATGCAGCCTAAGATAATATGAGCTTCATTGGCACATCGCACATTGTTGACTTAGGTTTAAATTAGAGTTCACTAAAATCTGAGATCTTTTTTGCTGGAAGCACCAGCTGGTCAGGCTTTGCCTTGTACTTGAAAGAAAAGCCAAATAAGGGTAGGACTTTGTAGTCTTCTCTTTGAGTTTTATTTTATTAGGTTTGGCCCATCGGGCTGGCTTTTGAGATCTTTTTTTTGGAGGGGGGAGGGTAAGTGTCCTAATTTTATCATTTCATATCTGTAGGTGTCAGTCTTCTTTATAAAATGAGGCAGTTTGACTGGATTATTTTTTTTCCAATTTCTTCCATTCTGTGAGTCTGTTGATAAATAGTTAGCTAGATTTTTGTTGTTCAGTCCTTTCAGTTGTGTCCAACTTTTTGTGACCCAATTTGGGGTTTTCTTGGCAAAAATACTAGAGGGTTAAGTGACTTGCCCAAGGTCACACAGTGCCTGAGGCTAAATTTGATCTCTGGTGCTTCTGATCCAGGCCCAAGCACTCTATCTAACTAAACCACCTAGCTGCCCCTTGTTGAGACACATAATAGATAATCCCCACTGTTGCTGTTCAATAGTTTATGGTGGTTTTTTTGTTGTTGTTTTTTGTTTTTTAGTCCTGTTTGACTTTTCATGACCCCATTGGAGTTTTTTTGGCAAAGATACTAGAGTGGTTGGCCCTTTCCTTCTCTAGTTCATTTTACAAATAAGGAAACTGAGGCAGCTGGAGTTAAGTGACTTACCCAGAGTCACACAGCTAGTAAGTGTCTGAGGCCAGATTTGAATTCAGGAAGACTCATCTTCCTGACTCCAGGCCCCTTGCTCTAGCTACTGCACTACCTAACTACCCTCATGATCCCCACTACCATCATTTTATTTCATTCTTCAGTCTGTAGGGCTTGTATTTATGTATCATACTCCAAAGGCATTTGCTTACTCAAGGCCTTTGAGCTGTGTTCAGTAAAAGCAAACTGGGATGAATTTAGGTAAACAGAGTTACACCAGTTAGTTTTTACCATCAATAAGGCTGATGAGAATGCCAAGAAAGACAGATCAAAAAGAAAAGAGGGCCCAACAGTGTGGTCATAACAACATCAGCAGGTGTTGTACTGGGTCCATTCCAGGCCAGGTCTAGCAGATTGCCTCCTTGTCTCCTTAAAAGAAAACCATCCCAGCCTATGTAAAATAAATGCTTTTCTTACCACAGAGTCAGAACAGTGGTCCATTCAGTCTATAACTCTGTTTCTGGAAGGGATTCCAAGGAACCTTGTTGGGAGAGTTTAGTATAAGTATTATGTTAATAATAACATTAATCTTTAGCATAATATTAATAATCAGTATAATATAGTAATAATTAGAATGATTTGATTAGAACCTTTTGAGGTTCCCCAAACCCTTGTGAGGTAGATCCCACAAAGATTTTTATCCCCATTTTACAGAACAGGAAACTGAGGCTCAGGTTAAGTATCTTGTCCAGAGAAGATAGTAATCCAGAGGCAGGATTGGAACTCAGATCAAATTGACCCAAAGGCCAGCCTTCTAGTTGACACCCTATACTGCCTTAAAGCCATTTTTAAAAATGTTCAGACTTTGCCCACTTTTCAGTAAAATGAGTTTTGTGAGCATATAACGTAGAGTGATAGAATTAAAGTCAGGAACATCAGGATTGAAATCCTGCCTTAGATATTTCTGATTTGTATCGACCTGGGCAAGTCACCGTTTCTGGGCTTCAGTTTTCTCAAATATGAAATGGGGGCCTTAGACTCCATGACCTCTAGAGCCCCTTCTAGCTAAGTCTGTGATCAGCTGACTGCCTTTGATTTGTCATATGCCAATATGCCAGTGTATCTGTCAAAAGAAACCTTGTTCACATTTGGTATTATCACAAGGCTAAGGAGCCTGGGAAAGGGGGGGAAACAATAGGTGATCAGAGTGTGAGAGCCTGTGGTTGAACAGAGGCTGGCGGCAGGGGCAGACCAGTGGGATCCCTGGGGCTTGGCTTTTCTCCAAGGTTTGCAGCTGATGTGACCTCCAGACCACAGGAAATTGGGCCATGTTGGGAGGGGCCGAAGGGCTTGTTACAGAAAGCTGGACAAAGAACATTTTGGATAGAAAGATTTTTTTTTAACAGATAAGGAAAGTGAGACCCAGAGCACTAAAGTCACTTCCCCAAAGATATAAATGAGAAGTGTCAGAGAGGATTTAAACTAGATCCTCAGACCCCAAATCCAGTAATCCTTCTGTTGGTCAAGGTCACAAATCTAGCTAACCTTAGTGATAGTAGTAGGTAGAGCTATTTGTTTGTTTTGCTTTGCTTTGGTTGGGTTGGGGTTTTTTGTTTGGTTGGTTTTTTGTCTTTATAACCCTACCATCTAGCATAGTGCCTGGCTCAAAGAAGGTCCTTAATTAATACTTGTTGATTGATTGATTGATATGGAGTAGAGATATGGTCTTCAAGGGGAACCACATTATACAATGGAGTCCATTTTTTTCCCAGAGGGGAAAAAGAAAGAAAATATTGCTTAATGAAAGCAGTGGCCAAGGGGGAGCAGTAAACATCTGAGAAGACATCATTACCCAACTCTATGGTCCCCTGGATCCCAGGGCTCTCCATTGCTTACCTGTGTTGGAGAAGATTTTAAATGGAACATATTTTTGAAAGGTCTTGCTCCTAGGTGAGGTGGAGACAGGAAGAGCCGTGGTTTTCTATCATCCAACTGGGTTGATTTTCTGCAATATTTTTATTACTTTTTTTACAGGAGATAATTGGCACAAATCAAGACCAGTCATATTATACTGCATTATAGATAAAACACTTTATGTAACATATTAAGAATCTTTTTTGTGAAATGTATATGCAACTTTTTAAATAGTGCAGCTAGAATTAGAATCCAAATTATTAGCCTGCTAGTCTTGTCAAGAGGGTGTATCTATGTATAATACATCTAAGAGAAGTTAATGAAACATTCCAGTACATTCAATTGGTTAGCAAGGTCCTAAGGAATAGAGGCTTTGCCCTTTGGTGCACTGTACCCTTTTGACTTTCCCTGAATCTTCCCTGTCCTGTGCCCTATTTCCCATCAATGATTAAAACTAATAGAGTAAACTAATCCATGCTAAGATATTATTGCTGTTCAGATTTGATACTTTCCTCTCCAAGTAACATATTTGCATTTATCCTTGACCTTCAGGGTCACAACTCAAATGAATAATAATGATTGAATTTCAGATACCCAGCCTGCCAGTGAAGGAGTGATCTCTGAGTTAAATCAGCAGGGAAGAGATTTCACAGGTTACATTGTAGAGGTGGCTGTTTCCCCCAGTTAGGATCATGTATAGGACCAATCTTAGCTTCTGACATAGACTAAATTCATTCTTAGTGGAATTATTCACCCATTGATATGGGATTAAATTGATTTTACTCCCTTTGAGGTGAGTTCCAGTCAAACTGACCTACATTGATGACAATAAAAATAATGATAACATTGATAAATGAATTGATATGATATTGATAAATTAATATGATATGATATTGATAAATAAAAATGATAAATATGATTATAATAAAAACAATACAATGACAATAAAAACAATAGTTAATATTTATTTAATGATTGCTATGTTCCAGGAGCTGTGCTCACCTTCTTATAATTATTATCTCATTCAATCCTAACCACAACCCTGGGAGGTAGATGCAATTATTATATCCATTTTTAGACAAGGAAACTGAGGAAAGCAGATTAAGTGATTTGCTAGGGTCACGAAGCTACTTACTAAATGTCTGAGGTAGGTTTTGAACTCGGGTCTTCCTGACTCCATGTCTGGATCTCTGTGCATTATGGCGCTGCCTAGTGGGCTGATATTCCAGCAGCAACTCCATTTCTTTGCACAAAATATTCCTTGTGCCTGCATGCTCTCCCTCCTAACTTCTACCTTTTGCAATACCCAGATGACCTAAAGGCTCGGCTGAAGCCCCATCTCTCACAAGAGGCCAAGCATTGGGCTGAGATTTGAATCCTGGCTCTGACCCTTAATTCCTGAGTGATCCTAGACAAGTTGCTGGCATTAACTATGAAGACAGCAATGATGATGATAGCTAGAATTGAGATAGCTTTTAAGACTTGCCCAGCACTTTGCATGTGTAATTTTGATCCTCACAACAACCCTGGGAGGGAGGTGCTATTATTATCCCCATTTTGCAAATGAGGAAACTGAGGCTGAAAGCAGTTAAGTGATTCACCCAGGGTCACACAGCCTAATAAGTGTCTGAGGCAGGATTGGAACTTGGTGCATCTGGACTCCAGCATTCTATGCACTGTGTCATCTGGCTGACTCTTACTTCATCTGTAAAATAAAAATTTACACTACCTACTTTATAGGACAGTTTTGTAAACTTTAAAGTTCAATAAAAATATGCATTGTTACTGAATTTCTCCAGTATATGTCAAGGGTGGGCAATTTTCTTGGTGTGGGAACTTCTTCTAGGAATTCAGATCACAGCCCATCTCTAATTTATTGGCTTAGAGAATTGCTGAGGTTTGGTTACTGGCATGTGGTCATCGAGTCAGTAAAATGGTAGTGGTGAGACTCAAACCCAGGTCATTTGGACTCTAACTCCAGCCCTTCACTACCCCCACCTTAAGGTATTATCATCATTCCCTTATTCTGGATAGAGCTGTATCACTCCTTACAAGCTGGGGATTCAAGTAAATTTTACGAGCAAATCAGGAGCAGGACCGTTCTCCAACAGCCTTGAATTTGGAACCAGTTCTTGCTGGGCCACATAACTTATGAATGTGACTTTGGACCAGTCAGGTTTCCTCATGGTGCGTATGTTTCCTCATCTGGAAAATGAAGGGGTTGAGGTAGATAATCTCCAAGGCCCTTTCCAACTCCAACGTCCTATAATCCGTATGATAATTTATTTTTCCTGTGGCCATTGAGGTTATTATAGAGGCTTTCGAGCAAGGCCTGCTATTTCCTCCTGCTTTGTCCTATTGCAGCTTGGGAACAAAGACAGTTTATATGTAAGCCTTTTCTAAAGCTGTTTTTAAATGAATCTAATTTCAGTTTCTCTGGAAATGAATTCCATCTGTGCTACAGCATTAAATCTCTGACCTATTACAGAGCATCTTATTAATAACTGAGATGCTCTCTTTTTTAATGAAAGAATGTGACCCATACTTCCTGCCTTCATTTTTGCAATAATTTCAGAATCTAGAAATTATATATCTCTCTTCTAAAAAAAGCTCAAAGTGAAATATCTATTTTTTCCAGATATCCCATCTTCACAAGTTGCCAGTGTTTTCATTTTCACACCTTAGCTGAGCCAGGGAAGGCAAAGAATAGGGTATGGAATCAAAATATCCGGCTTTAAGTCCTCTCTGAAACTTTGTGATTGTATGACTGGGGGCAGTCTGAAGCTTCTGTTCCTTCAGCTACTCAGTGGAGATAATAATATTAGACCTCTTAGGCTTGTGGTGAGAAAAGAATTTTGTAAATGTTGAAGGACTATATAAATATGAATAATTACTTTTGGATATCCAAAATTTCTCCCATGCATCTCAACAGGCTTTGGAGTGAAAAGATTTGGGTTCAAATCAGGGGGTGCTGATAAATGTTTAACAATCAGCTCTCTGACATTAAAAAAATTATATAAGACATTAAAGTTTAATCTTCATTATTGATATTTTCTCCCTTACTTTCTTAAGTCTAGGTAATCAATAAAACAGTAAGTTTGGTCCTGATTATAAATGATCTCACTGAAGACTTAACAACTGACGGTTGCAACCCAGTTCAAGCTGGCTCCAACACACTGGTGATTCAAATCTACTTTTCATCTCTCTGATTTTGGGCAAATTACCTAAGTTTTCTGGGGCTCAATTTCTTTGCACAATATAGAAATTAAAAAATATGACCTTTAACATCCCATCTTTATTTTTTTTGAGGGGTAAGGTAGAGAAATTGGGGTTAAGTGACTTGCCCAAGGTCACATGGCTAATTTAGTGTTAAGTGTCTGAGGCCAGATTTTAACTCAGATCTTCCGGACTCCAGGGCCAGTGCTCTATTCACTGTGCCCCCTAGCTGCCCCTCCTTCCATCTTTAAATCTGTGGTTCTGTGAGTATCTACCTTGTCTTGAGGAAACATTTAGATAGCAACTTTATAATTCTCCTTAATACCATAAACTCACTGTTGAATTGGCAATAGTTGGCTTAGAAAACTCCCTGCATTCAGAGAGAAAGAAAACACTTGTGCCTTGTCTTGGTTCCATGGCCCATCACTAACTGCCTTCAGTTATACATCCTGACTTACCCAGGCAGAAATCTCAAACATGACAAATATCCCTTGGTGAATCATAGAGAATCACTTGCTATTCCTCTTGCCTGCAGTGGACACAGCAGCAGCCCAATATGGAAATCCTTGCCAACTATTATTTGATTTCTCCCTTCCCCCCCCCCCTGCCACAGAGGTCTCTGGTTAACAGTGAGTCCCAATCAGGTATTTTATTGATATCAGTGTTTTGTCTTTGTTTTCATTTTAATTTAGATTCTAATTTTGTCAGAGATACTGTTCTTTGTGTATTTTGATTAAGTTCTGGGTTAGTGTTGGTATGAGACCCTCCTGGGGAGGAAATTCCTTTTAGCAATACTTATTGGCACAGCCACTGTAATTTACCATCTAATAGAGATCTCAAAGTGGAAGAATTGAAATGAAAATTACCTTTTTTTGGGGGGTGGGTAGGTGGCGCAGTGAATAGAGCACCAGCCCTGGAGTCAGAAGAACCTGTTCAAATCCAGCCTCAGACACTTAACACACAAAAAAACTAGCTATGTGACCTTGGGCAGCTCACTTGACCCCAATTGCACTGCAAAAAAGAAAATTACCTTTTTTCTCACTAGAACTTTTTATTTTAAATATAAAATGATATATAATATAATAAATATAATAAGATAATTTTTTATTTTATTTCCTCCTGGAATTTTTTTTACCTTCATTTAAATTGAAGAAGTATGAAGATGACCCAGGTTCTCGAAGAGAACATGCGACAATGGAATATGTATAGGTTTTGGTGGGCCTTCCTAATCTAGAAGTACAAACCCCAATAACCAGCTGAAGATTTATTGTTTAAGATCAGTCTAGCCAAATTTGAAGGGGCTCAATACCAGGTGAGCTACAGGAGAATGTATTATTTTCTCCAGGAAAAGCTCTTGGAAACTACCAAGTCTTAGGCTACAGTCCCCATGGGGGCAGAGAGTAGAAAGGACTGCAGACAGTACTGTTTTCACTTGTAACCACTGGACATTTGGCAAAAATGGAAGACCCTGGATCTCACTTTCCTTTTGTGAAATGGGATTAGTCTGGGCGACCGCTAAAGTCCTTCAAATAGCTCTAAATGTATGACTACTTAATTTTAAAATCTTGATGCTGAGTGAGTTGTGGAACTGGGCAGCTTTCTACCACCTTGTCTCCAAGGGCCTCCTGCTGTAAAGCATGATAACAACTGACATTTGAAGTTGTTGGATTTCCGTTGTGCCCCAATCCCTGTGATAAAGAATGTCAGATAGCCATGCCCAAGGTGGCATTTCCTTTTGCTGTCCTGATAAACCTGCATATGACCACTGGGTACAGTATCAGTGAACCCCACCTCAAAATGCAATTGCTGATACTGAGCATTGTTTGACCTAAATCTCTACCATTCAGATTAGCTCTTCTTTCCCTTTTTGGTGGTGCTATGAATCCAGGGCTCAGCCTCGCCTGTACTTCTGAGTGGCAGATATGCTCAGACCTTTCTGCAAAATAAGTTCTATATCCCAGAATATCGGAGGTACCTTCATATGAAGGACTGTAGCTGTAGAAGCCAAGTTAGGTTAATTATCTGACTTCTTCCTAAATACTTGAAAATAAGGCTATCATCACACAATCTTTGGAAATGTGCTCTAGGATCTTAGAGTCATGGAAGGTTGCCTAGCACAGCAGATATTATACTGAATTTCGATTCAGAAGATAGAGTCATGATTCTATTTCTTACTCTGTGACCTTGAGAAAAGTCATATAGCCTCTCTGGGCTTCAGTTTCCTCATCTGTAAAGTGGCAAATTGGAATACCTGATGTTCAAGGTCTCTTCTTACTTATAGTCTATCAGAGGAGCTAACATATGCATACATAAATAAAAATAGAAGAAATAAATACAAGGTGCTTTGGGGGTGGAGAATTGCATTAGATGTGGGGATCAGGAAAAGGCTTCATGTGGAAAGTGCCTCAAGCTAAGCTTTGAGGGAAACAAGGAAGTCTAGGAGACAGAGATTTTTTATACATGGAGGACAGCTTTTGCAAAGACTCCTTTATCTGTATCAATTCCATATAAGGCGTGAAAAATCCTTACGTAGTCTGACATAATCACTTCTCTTTGTCCTGCCCTAACTGACCTAGGACAATATTGCAGTACAGATGAATTGGAGTCCAGTTTCCAGGGTAGTGGGAAGAGATGGAAAACTCTATAAGCATTCCAGGGCAGGGGAGGCAGGGAAGTATTTGAATCACTGTAACACTTACTTTTAAGTAACAAAGTGTTCTTAACTAGCATTTCTTTCAGTTCTGTTTGGTCGTTTTCTGCTAATCCCCTTACATTTCTCTCATGGTTGACTTGTCAAGTGAAGATGATCCTTGACCCAAGCAACCTTTGCTTCATCAGTCAGTTCTTCTGTTTCCTTTCTTATAACTTTTATTCTTTTCAGTGAAATCTTTAACTGCTTGGTCAGCGGAAGCTGATGAAAATATATCCGCTCCCTGGCTTTCCTTCTTCCTTCATGCTCCTTTCATCTCCCCATTCTGATGGTGAAGCTTTTTAAAATCTGTGTTCATCTGTGTTTGGAAGTTCATTCGGAACACAGTTGTATCCCTAAGGCAGGGACACTCTATTTCATCCCCAGACAAAAGGATCCATTGAACGTTTATACATCTTTAGATTAAGCAAGTAAGCAAACAAGGGTAGTATAAAGGGAACTGAGAAATAAGTGAAGCTATGCCTCAATTTATTTTGACAAGAGAAGCTTAGTCTTATTTATTATGCTTGTGTTTCTTAGAGTTTCAAGGAATGTACTGTAACATCCCTGATACAAATAGCAAAACCAAAGAGACAGATATTCTCACTAAAATCTCTTGTTGGCTGTTGGTGCAGCTGTGAATTGGTTCAACCATTCTGGAAGACTGTTTGGATTTATGTTAAGAAAGTGCCTAAGATGCCTATACCCTTTGACTGAGAAATATTTCTGTTGGCCTCTACCCCTAGAAGGTCAAAGATAAAATCAAACCAAAAAAGAAACAGTAAAAATGAAAAAATGGGCACAAATTGTTTTTTCAGCACTAGATTGCTACCAAAATGTCAGCAGTTATTATCATATTTATTCTTTTCTGGGTCTCTCTTTGTATTAGCCTCTCCCAGAATTCCCTCCCCTTTCCTTTCTACCTTTTTTTTTTTTTTGCTTTTTGGAGGGCAGCTGGGATTAAGTGACTTGCCCAAGGTCACACGGCCAGTTTTTGTGTTAAATGTCTGAGGCCGGATTTGAACTCAGGTTCTCCTGACTCCAAGGCCCGTGCTCTATTCACTGTGCCACCTAGCCACCCCATTTTTACCTTTTTGTATAAGGTGTAGCTCAAGCCCCATCTCCATCTGTGAAGTATTGCCTTGTTATCCTAGGATCATATTGATTTAGAGAGGGAAGAGACCTCATTGGTCAGCTAGTCCAGCCCCCTCATTGTATCTATGAAGAGCTGAGATCTGTGCAAGAGTCTTAGTGAAGGTCATTCAGGTAGTCAGTGACCAAACTGGAATTTGAACCAAGTCTCAAATCTAATTCCAAACCCAACTCTTTCTATTTTTCATGATTCTGGATATGCTAATCCTCATTAATCTTTTCCCAGAACTCTTAAGTTCTTTGCCTTTTAATCACATATTGTTTTTTTTTTTAATAAGTTCATCTAGTCTTTTCTCTGGGACTAGCTGGTCAACTTCTAGAAGGCCAGTTATTGTATCTTAAATTTCTCATTTATAATAGCAGTGGTCATACTTTACATGCATGCAGTGCTTTACAGGTTGAAAAGCCCTCTGCAAGCACTGTCTCACTGGAGCTCACCTCAGCCTTGTGAGAAAAGTTATTTGAACATTTTCATCCCATTTTACTGATGGAAAAACTGAAGTTCTATGAGTTTAAGTGACTTTCAGTGCCTCCATCCAGCAGACAGTCAATTAATACTTGATGATTGATTTCCTAGGGTCTCTGAGTAACAAAAATATTCAGAATTGACAACCCTGATGGTATGAGGGCTGCTAAAAGAAAAACCAGTTGATTCCTAGTGCTTTCTTTGGTCATTACTTTTGTTACCTCCATTTCCTCATTTGTTGTTCAGCCAATTTTAGCAAAATCTTGCTGGTCTTGGGGTAACTTCTGAAGCACCCAAGTCATCCCGAGTGGGAAAAAAATCATCCTTTGTCTTTTAATGTTTATGAGATGTGCACAGGACATATGCCTCACAAAATGATGTACTTCCAAGAGGCAGCATGTCAGAAGGTCATTATTGAGGCACTGGGAGAGAATAAGAAAGGTTTTTAAAAATGGAAGATGCCATTTGGTACCAGTATATTATGGCCTGGTGCCTAATTGCCTTTATGAAGGACGAATATAACTTGGACTTGAGTCTGGTTTGAAGTATCAACGTCATTCAACAGAAACTTCTCCAGTGCGAGGTTATAGCCTCTTTCTAGGTTTGGCTATGTTCCCAACATTTCTATGTGCCTCTAATAGCTTTGAATAAATGAATATTGTTCATTTGTGCTGAGTTCACAAGGAATTATAATAAGGCCTCTATTTCTTTCTCTTTCTGGCCTATTCCTATTCCCTCTATTCCCTCCACTATTTCTTTTTCCTTGTCACTGTCAACCCAATCAAAATGTGTCCCACTTCCATAAACTAGCAATTGGGCCTTGTCCTTGGTCCATCCAGAATTTCCAAACACCAAAGATCATAGGATCATAGATTTAAAACTGAAAAGGTCCCTTAAAGACATAAGGTCTAATCTTCTAATTTTATAGAGGAAGAAACTGAGGCCCATAGAGAGATAGCTGTGATTTGAATCCAGGTTTTCCTGATATTAATTCTCCAGTATTCTATCTACTAAATCACATTGTCTGTTTCTCAGTCCTTGTCTGCCTCAGTCTCTTTTTTTCTACCTATCTTTCTGTTTCATTGTCTCTGGCTCCACCTCGGTGACTGTCTCTCTCCTCCTCCTTTATTTCTCCCTACTCCTCCCTTTCTGCTTGGCCCTTCAGGTTCATTTTGATACTGCACCCTTTATTATAATGCCATTTTAATGTTACACCCTATATTTAATTTTCAAACATTTATTGACTACTCACTGTGTGCCAGACAAAAGTGCTAGGCACACAAAGAAAGGCAAAACTATGGTCTCTGTCCTTGAATCCTAATGGAGGAGTTATATCTAGTTCAAAGTATTTTCATATTGATTTTTTTTATTAATTATTCCTGGATGTGCTCATATCTAGGAGCTTGGCACACATCTCTATCATTTTCAGAACCATTACTTCTCCTTTTTTTAAAATTAAGAAATACTAAACTGTTATCCATTAGATAATCCCCGGTGGAGTGTTTAAGTCAGTGAAATATATATTCAATTTAGAAAGAGGTCAAAGTCTCTGAAAATTCAGCCTTCTAAAAGTAGAGGGAAAAGGCCTCTGAGTCTCCAAATTTTTTGTTGTTCAATCCTTTCAGTCCTGTCCAACTCTTTGTGATTCCATTTAGGATTTTCTTGGCAAAGATGCCAGAGCAGTTTGCCATTTTCTTCTCCAGCTCATTTTATAGGCAAGGAAACTGAGACAAACAAGTTTAAGTGACTTGCCCAGGGTCACACAGCTAGTAAATGTCTGAGGTTGGATTTGAGCTCAGGTCTTCCTAACTCCATGCCCTGTGCTCTGCACC
The DNA here is from genome assembly GCF_028583685.1 of Petaurus breviceps papuanus. Taxonomy (NCBI): domain Eukaryota; kingdom Metazoa; phylum Chordata; class Mammalia; order Diprotodontia; family Petauridae; genus Petaurus; species Petaurus breviceps. The sequence continues at coordinate 10,217,689 of NW_027185804.1, forward strand.
ACCTGGCTGTTCTTGAATCTCCAAATAGCTTTCTCAGAGATCTTCCCCAAAGTGGAAATTGATACCGTATTGAAGAGGCCCTTGGTACCTCAGTGGGTACTATGTTGACTCACATGTAGCATATATTTTATAACAAGCTTAATTATTTTGTGTCCTAAACAGATTTGGAAAGAGAATGCATTAGTAACAATGACAAATAATGAAATTTAGTATTTGTCAAATTTAGATATATTTGGTCATAACAACATTGCTTTGAGGAACACTATTATCATCACCATTTTCCAAATGAGGAAACCGAGGCTCAAAGTTATTAGGTGATGTGCCCAAGGTCACACCCCTAGAAAATATTTCAGCCAGTACTTAAACCCATGTATTCCAACCCATGTGGGCTTCTGTTTGTTAAACTCCACTGGGACGTGTTCTGGCCCTATCCTGAGGTGCCTGGGGATGGACAGAAGGCACTGGTTATTGTAGGTCAGTAGCAGGACTGAAAGGCAGGGGCTAAAGTGCAGGCATGGCAGCAGCTGGTCATTACAGGCTTCGGATGTGTGAGGTAGTGGCAAAAGTGGTCACAGAAAGAACACAGCATTGAGAGTTGTACTGTTCTTGTTCTTTCAGTTGTGTCTAACTCTATGACACCTCAGATTTCAGTCCATGGGGATTTCTCGGCACAGATCCCTGAGTGCTTTAGCATTTCCTTCTCCAGTGGACCACCTTTCATTAGAACGCTCCATTATGACCTGCCCATCATGGGTAACCCTGCATGGCATAGCTCGTGGTGTCATTGAGCTACACGACAAAGCAGTGCTCCAGGAAGGGTTATAGTTGTATTTCCTGATGTCTAATTCCAGTCTTTTTATGTGACTTTAGGCAGGTAACAATCCTTTTATAAAGCCTTATCTAGAAAATAAAATGGTGGGATGAAATTACCTCCAATGTACCTTCCAACTTCTGTGATATTATGAAATGGTCAGATAGCTGCCTGAATCTGTGTTATTGAGCTCAGGTTTTCAGCTAGAAAAGAGAGCCCAGCTAGGTCCAGGACATAATAAATTACATACTAGGAGAGGGCATAGATATATTACTCTCTGTATTGGTGGCAGGAATAGCAATATTGGCAAGATATTGTGTTAGGTATACTGTTGGGTATACTGTGCTTGGGTTAAAAAAAAAATCAACTGCAAAAATACAAGATGGGGGGGGGGGGCGGCTAGGTGGTGCAGTGAGTAAAGTGCTGGCCCCGGAGTCGGAAGGACCCGAGTTCGGTTCCAGCCTGAGACACTGAACACCCACACAAAAATACTAGCCGTGTAGCCTTGGGCAAGTTACTTAACCCCAAATTGCCCTCCAAAGGGCAAAAAAAAAATACAAGATGGGGGATGTATGGCTAGTCAACAATTCTTGTGAAAATAAGCCTGGTTATGTAGGTAAAAGACATAAGGCTTTTAGTGAGCTCTAAGGTCAATATGTGGTGGCAAAGCATCCTAATACAATCTTATACCTCATGAATAGAAGCCCATATTCTAGAAAAAAATCAGTATTTAGTTCAACTGCATTTTGCCTTGGTCAGACTACCTCTGGAGAATTGAGTTCAGCTTGAAACACCACATTTTAGGCAACATAGTCTGAAGTGTGCTCTAGAGAGGGCGACCAGGATGATGAGGGCACTTGAAATGATGCCAGCCAAGGAGCTGTTGAAATAACTGAGGATGTTTAGGGAGCCATGTTCAGTGTCTTCAAGTTTTTGAAGAGACATTTTACTTAGTTCCACAAAGCAGATCAGGGAGCAATGAGTGGAAGTTGTAAGAAGGGGGAGGTTTTGAATAGATCTAAGGGAAACTTACTGATAATTATAATTACCCCAAGTGAAAATAAACTACATTGAGATGTGATAATAATAACTGACAATTACATAGCATCTAAGGTTTACAAAATGGATTTCTTTTTTCACATATTAGGAAACTGAAATCCATCGAGCTTAAGTTACTTGACCAAAGTTACACATGTAGTTACTGGCAGAGCCAGTATTCAAACCCAGGTCCTTTGACCCAGTCCTGTTTCTACTGCACATGATAGTAGTTTTTTTTTTCTTTTAGTATCTTGTCATTGAGAAAATCCATAATGACCTAAACACTACTCTGAATTCAATAACACTTCTAGATGAATTTTAATTTTATTAATAGGGCATTTATGCACACTGGAAAAAAATAATAATAAATATTGTGAGATGTTCTTCCTTCTACAGAAGTTGTGTTTTTGCTTTATTTTTTTATGCCAATAGACAATATATTTTAGGTGATAGAGAAATTACAATGCTTCCTGAGTCAGTAGAGGTCACGATCCCGTTAAGAAACTCTTTGGTTCAGGGTCCTTGTTCCCTACCCCCACCCCCCAGTTTAGACACCATTTAGCTACATCATGCTGCTTCCATGAATTCCATGTCATTTGTGGCCTTCAAATGGAGACTGGACTTCTCTAGAATGAGGTAGAGGAGGATTCCTGTTTTGTGTAGGATGTTGACTTCGTGACCTTTGTTGCTCCTTCTAATTCTGGTATTTCTTTTAGAGCAGGAATTGATTCATTTTTAAATATAGGGTGTCCCAAAATTCTTAGTTCATTCTAAAAATTCACCAAGACTTTTGAGACACTCTATATTTTTATCTCTAGGACTTAGCACAGTGCTTGGCACAGAGTAGATAACCATTTTTGTTTGTCACTCATTTCAGTCATGTCTGACTCTTTGTGACCCCATTTGGGGTTTTCTTGACAAAAATACTTGGAGTGGTTTGCCATTTCCTTCTCCAGCTAATTTTAAAGATGAGGAACTGAAGTAAACAGGGTTAAGTGACTTGCCCAGGGTCATATACCCAGGAAGTATCTGAGGCCAGATTTGAACTAAAGTTTTCCTGACTCCAAGTCCAGTGCTCCATCTAGCTGCTCAGATGTTTAATAAATGCTTATTGATTGTTTGATGTAATTCTATAACTTAACTTCTTAGAGACTAGTCTGAAGTACAGGGTAGATATTCAAATCCAGTTTCCAGTGTTCAAGGCTAGTCAGGGTTTCCATGATGGTGAGCTATGCATTTATAAGGTTGTTTGGTGACATCTATGGTGGTTTGCAAGCCCACCCGGGTACCTTCCATTTGTCTTCAGCTAAATGAGGGGATTGAACTAGACAATCCCCAAAACCCCTTCCATCTCTAATCAATGATCCTGACATAATTGCCTGCCAGCATGATGGGATGAGAGATGAAGGATGGGGAAAAAATGAGGAAGACACTAACTTTCAAGAAGAGACAGGAATGAATGAAGAGTAAGGCAAGGTAGTAACGTAGCAGCTGGCATGCTGCTCCCATCTAGGATCTGCCTGTTCCGTCCGCTTCTCATACCAGGGGTGGTACGTGGTTGGAAGATGGGCTTTGACATATAGTATGTTTAAGAAGCGCTGAAGGGTTTGTGAATGGTAATAGCCTAAGAAACCCTGGCGTAGAGAAGAGGGGTCGACCAGAAGTTGCAAATACAAAATAAAAAAGGGATAAAGGATCATACAGCAAAGTTTGAACACTTGTGCTTTCCCTGTACAAAAATTAGGTCCTGGCCATGGGATGTGGGTTTATCTACAATGAAACTTGGTGTTCCAAGAGAACAGGTCCTACTGTCTAGGGTGAGGAAGAGTACTAGCACGCTTAGAGGCTGGGACTTTGGCTTTCTCTTCTGCATTGTCCTGCATGTCCAGATAAGGGCTCCCTTCTGAAGAGCTGGGGAAACTTCAAGCATGCAAGATTGCCTTTTGTGTTCTTTGTATCACGGTTTGTAGTTAGCGTAGACACTCTTGTTGACTGTCAATTTTGATTAAGTTAAAATGTAACAAAAGTTAAAAGTGAATACATTTTCATCTTTGATTCTAAGAGACCCAGTTTATATCACCACAGAGTCATTGCTATAAAAATCAATTGTCATTGGTTTGAATAGTAGAAAGTTCATTCCAATAGGATCCTATATAAGCAATCCATCAACAAGAATTTGCTAAGTGCCTACTATGTACCTGAAACAGTTTTAGGCATGAAGTAGACAGAGAAAATGGAAACAGTCTTAAATGTTTACATTTTGTCAGGAAATTCCTACACCCAGTGGCAAGCAATGACTTTGGGCTATTCCCTCATTATTAGATAAATAGATTTATCACAGTGTCAACTCATCTAAGTGCTTTTAAAAGTTTAAAATAATTTCATCGATTCTAACTCTGCTGGGTGATAGTCCCCCGCCATGCTCTTCTGGACATGGTATCTCCTTATTCCTAGTAAGCTTTAATATTAAACATGAAACTAGAAATATAGAATGAGAAACAGACTTCAGGCAGAAAAAAATTGGTGTGCCTCCTTCTTAGGACCACAGCCCTTTTTGTTTAAAATAGCCAACAAGCGTGAGATTTATAGCTCTAAAGATCTGGGTTATGGTAGGGAGAGGGAACGGACGAAAGAAGCATTTATATAGCACCGACTGTATGCCTGCCAATGTGCCAAGAATCTTATAAATATTATCTCGTTTCATCTTCACAGTTCTGAGAGGTAGGTGCTATTTTACAGTTGAAGAAATTGTGGCAGAAGGAGGTTAATTGACTTGCCCAAGGTCTGAGAAAAATAAATACATTTTTGTCATTTTATACAATTAAAATTGTGTTCTAATCCCACTTCCTTCATAGTGGGGTAAACTGGTAGAAGAACCACAAATCATGGAGTTAAGAAACCTGGGTTTCAGCCCCAGACTTGGCACCAGGTAGCTGCATACCCCAGACAAATCACTTCCCCTCTCTGGGTCTCAATTTTCTCCTCCGTAAAATGGGACAGTTGGATTTGATGATACAAAGGGCCTTTCCATGTTACCATTCTTTATTTTATATTATTCTGGAACATTTATTGCCCGAGGGGATAAAATTGTCCTAACATTGTTCTATCTTCATAGAACAATAAAATTATTTTGAATTAGATCAGAGAAATGTTATTTTAGCTGTGTGACAGGAGTGGATTTATCCCCACGGTTTATTAGTGTTTCTCTACAATGAAGTTTTCTTACAAAAGCCCCATTGTTTAATGATGGCAAATTGATGACTAACAGTAAAAATGAGATTATGCTGCAAAATGTAATAATTGCACCATATATGGATTTTTTTCCACATTACATTATTATCTATTCTACTTTGTGTGAAATAAAATATACTTTTGAAAGAATTGGAGATATTAATTGCCACTATTTTGGCAGTTCAGAATTAACATAAATACTGGGGAGACTCACGAATTGCCTTGTACTGTATAATACAATGGAGTAACTCTTCCCTACTAGAAAAAAACAAGTAGTGTTTTATAAAAGCCTAATAAGGTCAAAAACAACATAGCTACTCTACCTGCTTTTCAGTCTAGATATTGACCAATAGTTTGAATCAAATCATTTAATCCTATTGCATCTGTGTAGTAAGTAATGTACTCTTGCATGGCATAGTGAATTTGAAATTAGTCTCGAAGCCTGGCTTAGATATGTATTAGCTGTGTAGACTTGGAAGAAGAATTGCACTCTAAGCCTTAGTTTACTTATCTGTAAAATAGGGGTAATAATACATACACTAGCTACCTCAGAGAAGTGTTGTGAGGAATCTTGCTGAAGGCCTTAAATGGCAGTGTAATTTGCTACCATTTCAGTTAAGCATTTATGAGTTGTCTTTACAAGTGTCTTTTCTTTCATCCTTGGAAGGTCACAGATCCATAGGATTTCAGATTTGGAAGGAATCCCAGTGTTCTTCTAGTCCAAACTGCACCTGAACGAAACACACCCCTCTCTTAACAAGATTAACATATGTGAAGGACTTTGCAAACCTTGAAGTCCTATGTAAATGCTGCTGCTGCTGCTGCTGCTTCTATTATGCCTTTGCTTAAACACCTCCAAGACAGGATGAACTCACTACCTCTGGAAATACACCAATTCCATTTTTTGGATCGATGTAATTGTTTGGAACTGTCTCCCACAGTCAAGCTTCACTTTGCTTCTTGGTGACTTGTCCCCATCGCTCCTCCTTCTGCCCCTGAGGGCCAAACAAAAATCGATTCCCCATTCCACTTGGCAGCTCCAATCCTTGAAGACAATGACAATATCCCCCCTCACTGCCTTCCCCTTTCTCTAGGTTAAATATCCTATTTCTTTCAGCAATCCTCCCGCAACATTTCCTTGAGATTCTTTACCTTCTGGTTGCCCTCTTTTGAACATTGTCCAGTTTATTGATGACCTTCCTAAAATGTAGTGTCCAGATCAGAATCCAAAATTCTAAATATTGTCTGTTCTGTTCTGAGTATGTACAGTAATAACATCAGTTCCCTGGTTCTGAATGCTGCACCTTTTTTAATGAAGCCTAAGATCACATTATATCTTTTTGGCTGCCCTATTATACTGGTGTTTTATATTGAATTTACAATCCACCAAAACCCCCAGATTTTTTTCTAGTGAACTGCTGTCTTGGCATGTCTTTTATATCTTAAATTTGTAAAATTGATTTTTTTGAACCCAAGTATAAGAATTTTTATTAAATTCAAGACAATAAAATATTTTTAAAAAGACAATATTCTAGCCTGGAAAGAGCTTTTTTGGATCTCTATCTGCTAGTGTTTTAGCTAGCTTTATGTCATATGCAAGTTGTGTAAGTATGCCATCTCTAATCGTGTTCTAGCTATGGTAAAAAAAACTACAACAACAACCAAAAAACCCACATTAAGCAGTGTAGGGATGGAGCCAGATCCCAGAGGCTCTCTAATGATGACCTCAGTTCAAATCAACATTGAACCATTAAAACCACGTTTTAGGTCTAGCCATTCAACCAAATCTGCACCTCTCTCTCTTTGTTCTGTCATCCAGGCCACATCTTTCTGTCTTGCCCATAAGAATAACATGAGAGATTTTGCTTTGCTGAAATCTAGTTAAGTTACATCTCCAGGATTCCTCTGATGTGTGGCATAGTAACCTTGTCAAATGAAGAAATGAAGTTAGGCTGTCATCACCTGTTCTTGATGAAGCCATGCTGGCTCCCTGTAGTCATTCTCTCTCTCTCTCTCTCTCTCTCTCTCTCTCTTGTTCTCTAACCATCTCTTTAATAATACATAATAGAACTTTGTCAGGGATAAACCTCTCCCTTTTCTTCTTTCCTTCTTTACTGGATTTCCTTACCTTGTCCAGCCTTGGGGTGCAGGGGCTATTATGGGCCCATAGTCGTGCTTGATGAGCAGGGGAATTTTAACCTGCTCTGTTTTCAACCTGGACTGGTTCTCCCCTCATTAGCCTCCAATTTGCAGTCTTTATTCACTTCCCTGTTTTATTTGTTACTTAAATTAGAGCAATATCTGCCTTTCCCCAGTGCTATGGTACCTCTCCTATTCTCCGTGGCAATTGTATCTGTTTTGTATGTAATTACAAATGTACACTCCATAATCTACATATATGTATATGTATGTGTGTATGTACATATGCATATACATGCATACATATATGTATAATTATATATGTATACTACTTCCCTGAAGAACTAAAAAGGAAAATTACACAAAATACAATGGAGAGTCCAGTGGTAGGTATGATCAGGTTGCAACAGATAACAAAACACACACACACACACACACACACACACACACACACAGAAGAGGAGCAAAGGATGCCATTAAGGAAGAGAAGATGTGCCAGTACATGGCAAAAACAAGGGGTGACAAGTGGACAGCTACAGTTCTCCAATGGTACCCTTGAGAGGATGTCAGAAGGTAAAGGAAGCCTCCAGCACATTGAGTGTTGCTTCAAACTTTTGCTAAGATGTGGATGAATTCAGATCTGCATCATTGGGAGGACCTCCCCAACTGATGAGATCACAGATCCATTTGAATACTTTTAGGTGTTTATGTTGTCTTCCCTGGTAGAATGTAAATTCTTTGAGAGAAGGAACTATTTCTTTTTTGTCTTTGTATTCTGAACATCCAGCACTATGCCTGTCACATGATATGGCAGTTGATAAATATTTGTTGCTTGATTGATGGCTAATAGTAGCTTAGCAATCACATCTTTTCATTGACTTAGGGTATATAGTTCATCTGCCTCATAAAGAGAAGCTAGGTGTTCTCTTACTCTCTCATTTATTTACCTTGATCTCAACTTCCAATGGGCCATTTTGTTATATTATTTCCAGTTCTGAAGCATTCCCCTTTGGGAGAGTAGACACAAAACAGATACAAAAAATGAAAACTAAGCAGATCAGCCTTTTCTCTATAGAATTGTTTCATCCAGACCAAGAAAAATCTCTATACCTTTTGGATTCTCTTCTCTTTCTGCATGCAGGAGTTAATTTTTTTCCCTTATGTTTTCCAACATTCTCAGTTTGTCTAGGTTTTAATATTTTTTTAAATAAGCAATCGGGGTTAAGTAACTTGCTCAAGGTTACACGGCCAGTTATTATTTCTGGGTGTGGTGCTGAGTGTCTGAGCCTGGATTCGATCCCCCGGTCATCCCGACACTGGAGCCGGCGCTCTTACTCACGGAGCCGCCTGGCCGCCCCAGGGTGTAATATACTCAACACTATACCTAGAAGGTCATTCTCCTCCTTTATATTCCTCCTCCATTTCCTTCCATTTTCTGTCTTTGTCTTTAGAGTCTAAGTTGGTCTGTGAGCGTCCTGTGCATCCATATTGCTATCTGTAGGCAACTTAACATTTTTCTTCTAATCAGAATTGTTTCTCTTCAAAATCTTCTCTCCCCTCCCCTTCATCCCTTCTGTTCCCTCTCAACGGTATCACCCTGTCTCAGCGAACTTGGGAGCACTGGGGCTATTATGGACCTAGTCTCATTACTGATGAGCCCAGGACTTGGACCTGCTCTGTTTCCAATCTGGACTGGTTCTTCCCTCTTTAAGCAATATGGTGGCCCCCAGTCTGAGAGGGTTCACCATATCAATGCCAAACTTGGTGTAGACCCTTGATTCCCATAGCACATTGCAGCTCAGAATCCACGGCTCAAGACATCCACTAGTCTCAGGCTCCCAAGGAGCTTGGACTACAGGCATGCACCACCATACTTGGCCAAAATGGCTTTCTCAAAAGCTTCCCATCCTTTTTTTGTTGACTTCCCATACAGTTTTTTTCGAGGTGAGGGATGAGGAATGGAGGTACAAGGATACTGCACTTGTGACTTCATTGGAATGGAGAATTTTCTATAAGTAAACAATGCAGATGACTGTAGATACATAATGGGTATTGTGGTTCTTTTCTTCTCAATGGGTGAGGGAGGGAGTGGAGGGAGGGAAAGAAAGTAGAACTTAGAATAAAAATAAAATTTAAGTTAAAAAAAAAGGAAACGATACAGAACAGCACCTACTTTGCAACTTAAAGCATCAAAGAGTTGCCTGGGATTCTGAGGAGTTATGGCTTGGCCAGGATAGCACAGTTAGCCTGTGCCAAAGGTGGGACTAGAACCCGAGTCTTCCTGACAACAAGCCCAACCCTCTATCCATTACTCTGCCCAGGCTCTCCTTCTGTACAGTTGTAATCCATGAGATCTGTCCTATCCTTTCTTTGAACCCTTTGACATTTGAAAATCAAGCATGAAAGTCTGACTATACCCATAATTCCTTTCCTTCTCTATCCCAAATCCTCTGAACCTCCCAAGGTTTCCATCATTTCCCCCTTCAGCAACCAATTCTCTCTTGTTGGTGAGAATTATATCTAGAATAACAGTTTCCCTCTTCAGTCCTGGTGACCCACAGAAAAAGCTTTCTATTCATCCAGATTTTGTGCTTTACAAAATGGACCTTGTTGTATTGAGACAAACCCAACAATATGGAGTTTCTACATGACAGAGGCACTGTCTTTGCTCCCAGGGACACACCTCTCCCTCAGAGTAATGAGGGAGAACAGTAATAATGCCTTATATCCTGATAATGCTTTGGACATTTCTTAAGTTCTTTTATGCATATTTCTTTTTTTTTCAAATGCTGTATTAACTTCTGATTTACATCATTCATTTCTGCAAGATTTTGAGTTCCAAATTTTCTCTCCATTTTTTCCCTACCTACTGCCCCAAAATAGCAGTCCCACAGGATATCCCTTCCTCCAATCTGCTCTCTCCCATATTTTCTCCCATACCCCTTTTGACTTTTCCAGTAGATCTCTATGCCCCAGTGCCTGTATATCTTATTTCCCAATTACATGTAAAATAGTATTAATAATAGTGTGCATATGTATAAACATTTGATTTTCAAACTTTGAATTCCAGATTCATTACCTCCCTCCCTTGTCTCCCACCCTTACTGGGAAGATAAGCAGTTCAGTATAGGTTGTATGTGTGTGGCTAATGCAAAACAATAATATGTAGATATATTGTAAAAGACTGACTATTATTTCCCTCCCTCCTATCCCACCTCCCACTTGTTCTGTTCTCTACTTTGATCCTGTCCCTTTTCAAAAGTGGGTGCTTCCAACTTCCCTCCCCCCCAGCCTGCCCTCCCTTCCATCATCCCCCCTCTCACCTCCTTACGCCCTACTCTCCTGTAGGGTGAGATACCCTATTTGGTGTGCATTTCATTCCCTCCCTGAGCCAAATTCAATGGGAATAAGGTTGATCCATTCCCTTTTGTCTTCCTATTCTTCCCCTCCACTGTGACCATTTTCCCTTGCCTCTTCTATATGAGATAGTTTACCCCATTCTGTCTCTCCCCATCTCCTCTCATTATATTCCCCTCTCACCTCTTAATTTCACCTTTTAAGTATCAAACCTTCCTGTTAAATTGGTCCTGTGCCCTCTACCTATGTATACCTGTAAACATATGCCCATATACCCTCATATATAGACATATATACATATATGTCTATATATGTATATAATAATATATGTATATATATGTATTTCTATTCCCTTCAACTACTGACAAAGGTTTGATAAGTTACAATTATTGTTTTTCCATGTAGGAATGTTAATAGTTCAACTTTGATAAGTTCCTTATGATTTCTTTTCCCTGTTTACCTTCTCATGCTTCTCTTGCTTCTTGTATCTGAATGTCAAATTTTCTATTCAACTCTGGTTTTTTCAGCAAGAATGCTTGAAAGTCCTCTATTCCACTGAATGACCATATTTCCCCCTGAAACATGATACTCAGTTTTGCTGGGTAGGTGACTCTTGGTTTTAATCCCATATCCTTTGACCTACGGAATAACGTATTCCAAGCCCTTCGATCCCTCAGTGTAGAAGCTGCCAGATCCAGGGTTATCCTGATTGTGTTTCCACAATATTCAAATTGTTTTTTCCTGGCTGCTTGTAATATTCTCTCCTTCATCTGGGAATTCCGGAACCTGGCTATAATATTCCTAGGAGTTTTCTTTTTGGGATCTTTTTCAGGAGGTGATCAGTGGATTCTTTCAACCTCTATTTTGCCCTCTGGTTCTAAAACATCAGGGCTTTTTATGCATATTTCATATAATAAAATATCCTTTAACAATAATTAGCTTTTTATGGTGCTTTAAGATTTGCAACACATTTTACATGGCATCTCATTATATCCTCACAACAAACCTGGGCGGGGGGAGGCTATTATTGCCCCTATTTTATGGATGAGGAGAAAACAGAGGGAAATGAAGTGAACTGCTTAAGGTCACACAGCTAAGTAATTGTCTGAGGCAGGATTTGATCTCTGGTTACCCTTTGACTCTAAATCCAGCATCTAATTCACTACAGCACCTACCTGCCTTCAGAAAGGATTCCCAGGCGTGGCTAGGTGGTGCAGTGAATACAGCACCGGCCCTGGAGTCAGGAGGACCTGAGTTCAAATCCAGCCTCAGACACTTAACACAAAAAGCTAGCCACGTGACCTTGGTCAAATCACTTAACCCCAACTGCCCTCCAGAAAGCAAAAAAAAAGAAAGAATTCCCACTTCATGTATGTGAAAACTGAAACCCAGATATTTGCCTCAAGATTTCGGAGTGAAATTCATGAGATGACATAGCACAATGGAAAAACTCCAGACTTTTGAGTCAAAGGACCTGGCAGATTCTACCTCTGATCATTTCTAATCATGTGACCTTAATTAAGCTGCCTAACCTTCCTGTGCCTCAGTTTCCTCATTTTTAAAATGAGAAGCTCCCTTCTGGCTCTAAATCTATGAGCTATGAATCTTTGCCTCTGCTGGCCTTGTTAGAAGCCTTTGCTCTACAAACCTTGAATTCCTTTTCTAGGCAACATGACTGAGGCCAAAAAAATAAAAACCCTTTCTAAGGAAGAGGGGGAAACAAACCTTTTGTCCATGGTACTCTGACCCTGAGTTTATTTATCATTTCTTCTCATTCTGTTTGCTAACTGCTGGGTTTGTTTCTGTCTGTTTCATCCCACACCGTATAAAAAGAATTCCTTCCAGGAAATGTTTAATTTTCATGGCCCCAAAGCTTTTCTAAATATTAATGAAACTCCTTTTCCAATGTTGGATGCCCTGGCTGCTGTTTAGATTAGGCAGCTCGTTTCCAGCTTCTAATGAGCTCTGGAAGGGGGAGAGAGAGAGAAGGTGAGGGGCGATTGTGGTTTGTGCAGCCGAAACTATGTAAACATGGGATCTTGCTTCTTATATAAATGTTAAATAGTCCAGCTCTTCACTGAGGTTGAGTCTTTAGCACCTGGTATGTTTGCTTTCTTCCACTGGAGGCTATTACTCATCTTAAAGGCTTGTCTTCATCCCCAAGTTCTGGTGTCTAGCAGGTACCAGGTCCTAGTAGTTTTAACAGATTCTAATAGAGAAGCCAGTATGAATTTCAAGGCCTGAGGCAAGGCCCTAGAATGGGATATGTGCTTTTGCAAAATGATCTAAGAATCTGATATCATTTTCAAATAGCGGTACCATGTTAAACTGATAAGCCAAGAGTGGTAACACGGACCCTGTAGTCTTTGCTGCTTGGGAGGCAGAGGAGGGTGGATTGCTTTGAGTTCAGTTCTGAGCTGCAGTGGGGCTAAAGCTGATCCAGTGTGACATCAGCATGGTGACACTCTAGGAGTAGAGAGCCACTAGGCTTCCAAGAAGGGTCAAAACATCATAGGACAGAAGAGCACAGTAGGTTAAAGCTTCTGTGCTGATCAGATAAAACCCTGTCAGTGGCTGCTTCACTTCTAGGCTGGTAAGATAGGGAGACTGAAGGAAGGAAGGAAAGAAAGAAGGAAGGAAGGAAGGAAGGAAGGAAGGAAGGAAGGAAGGAAGGAAGGAAGGAAGGAAGGAAGGAAGGAAGAGCCAAGAGAGGAAGGGAAGGAAAGGAGAAGAGGGGAGAGAAAGAAAGGAAAGAGAAAGATGCAAGGAGAGGAAAAAGAAGGAAGGAAGAGAGGAAGGAGGAGGAAAGGAAATCTGTTAAAGCAGTGGCTTTTATATTAGTCAAATAAATTGGGGAAACATTTTGATAGACCAAAGAAGATTAAAGGAGAGGGATGCCAGTCTTTATTAATGAAAAGAACAAATATTCTAATGAAATAAATCTTTTCAAACATATAATTATGTAAGAAAAGTACACACTGAAGAAATTGTTTTCATCAGGACAATAGGGACCTGGAAATTTGCCTTTTGGATTTCTCACCAGCATAAATTGGATTGTGGACATGGCAACAAGCACAGGAATGGACCCTGGGTTTTAAAGGCAAGACAGGGAGTGAAAATGGTCACCAGGATTGCTAAGGAAGCCAGAGCTATTGCTTGCAGTGTCTACATAATTTACATAGTGGTTAGATCTTCAAAGGTTTTCCTTTCTCCCCTTTTATACCCTCTGGCTTCTTTGCTCCTCAACTACCAAAGCTGGCCAAAGCAATGGATAGCAGAACCAGAGACCCTGAAGGCAACAACCCTGACTCTCCAGTGTCTAGGGACACAGCAACAACCCTGGAAGAGAAACTCAGGGCCCAGTTAAGTGTTTTCTCCACTGCCAGCGGTGAAAGGCTGCAACCACCCTGTCTTCTCTAAGGGAAACCATCAAATTGTTTGCAAATACAGATAGTTTTCTTGCCTTTTGCTTGTGCTTATTCTCCATTTCTGTATCTTGTCTGTAGCCTTTCCAGGCCTATCATAGGGTCATAGATGTTAAGCTGGTCCAATGTCTTCATTTTAAAGATGATCCAGGGAAGTTGTGACTTTACCGAGATCATAACAGGTAGTAAGGATCAGGGGAGGGATTTGAACCCCAGAACTCTGACCATATAATCTGTACCCTTTCCTATGTACTGTGCTACCTACCTCCCCAAAGGATTTTGCAGTGTTGAAAGTGCTGAGTTAGAGGGAGTTCCTCCCTGGGATCTCTCTACATCAATGAAATAGCATGACTAATGAAAAATCTTAAATAAATATTAGTGATTATTATGCTCATTTCCCTGGTAAGCATCATGGGTGAAGGTTATAATTTCCCCACAATGATGAGAGATGGAAAGTGAATACTGAGCATATGACTTTACTATTATCTCCCATTCTCTCTTTGGGAAACTGAAAGGCCTTCAACTGGAATGTTACTTCTTCCCAGAGTTTTAAGGGGAAAGGGGGTGAACTGTTGAGTGGAATCATCTTCTACTTTTGAATTTTACTATGGCTTTATCTTAATTAATTAAACTATTTGCTTCACCATGTACATTGAGGCAGTGTGACTTGAACAATATTGGGATCTGGAAAGAATAGTAGGGACCAGTAGATGGGGGTTGAACCATGAATGACACATCATAGCTGACACATACTTCTAGACAAAAGAGCCTGGTATGTGATAATAGAGGTCAGAATTTTAGGTGATTCATAGCCTCTTGCTACATCTTCCTGACTGTTGATGGGCCAGTCTATTCTCATTAAAATCTCTTAGCCTATTGAACCCATCATCCCAATCCTCAACCTTGGGTCACCTCCATCTTCCTAGTTCCTTCTTCCTCACTCCTGTGCTACTGAACATTGTTGGAGAATGTCACAAAACTATGTCAGTTGGAGCCACTACAAATAAATAAATTGCTAAATAACTTCAGCTGAAAGAAACCATACTGATGATGAGTAATTCCTTTACCTTTTTTTTCTTTAGTATGTATCTTATATTCCACAAAGTTTGTTCCAAACATTTCTATTCCCTTCTAGATAACACTTTTAACCCACTTCTTTGCTCTGAGCAGGACTTCATTTGTTATTTTCTTGAAGAAACATCAAAACCATCTAACTTACATATTTTTTGAATCTTCATCTAAATAATATATAGCTAATAATAAATATCTAAGCAATAATAGCTAAACACTTCCCTGTACTTCCCATTTTTTTCTTTTCTCTTTTCATGTGTGCAAGAAACATAGGTCCTTCCTTTCCAAGGCTAAGCCCACGACTTGGGTTCTCTCACTTCCTTGCTCTTCCAAGAACTTTTTGATCCATCAGCTCCCCTTAAATCTCCTCTCTTTCATTAACTCCTCATCATCTGACTACATCAGAACACTCCTGTTGAGGTTTTTTTTTTAATTTTTCCTCCCACTTAGATTCTTCTTGAGCTAACATGTCATCTCTCTTTTTGCTGTCAAACTCTAACCAAAAAATATGTTGATAGATTTTTTTTTTAAAGCAATCGGGGTTAAGTAACTTGCTCAAGGTTACACGGCCAGTTATTTCTGGGTGTGGTGCTGAGTATCTGAGCCCGGATTTGATCCAGATCATCCCAACACTGGAGCCCGTGCTCTTACTCGCTGAGCCACCTGGCCGCCCCTAAGCAATTGGGGTTAAGTAACTTGCTCAAGGTTACACGGCCAGGTGTTTCTGGGTGGGTGCTAAGTGTCTGAGCCCGGGATTCGATCTCCAGGTCTTCTCAACACTGGAGCCGGTGCTCTTACTTGCTATGCTACCTGTCTGCCCCTGTTGATAGATTTTTAGTACCAACAAATGCTCTCCCAGAAACACACAACTTGTCAACATGGAGAGGATCATAAGCCTTAGTACTTTTAAAACTAGGCTTACAGAATTCCGCCAGGTCTTTTTAAAATTAATATTCTGCCCATGTTTCCATCTTCTTGGTGTCTTTCTAAAATCTCAATTGACTGAGAAGCTTCCCATGCATCCTCATTAGCTTCTTTAGACAAGTTAATCTTTCCCATGCTTGTCAGATTTGTTTCTCTTTGTTCTCCCTCCAGAATGGTTATGTGATCAATTATTAATAGAAATGAGGTATATGTCCCTTAAGTTTAGCCAGATGGTACTAACACTGCAGACTAAATGCGGTATGTATTTACCCAGAAGTTCTGATCCTCTCCATGTTGACTTTATTTACATTGTTACTTTTATGTATATTGTTCTTCGTCCTTAATTTTATCCATTCTGCTTCATTTCCTTTAAATTATTCCATGTTTCTCTGAATTCTGTCATTCCTTAAGGAATAGTCATATTCCAATACATTCACATAGCATAATGTTTTATAATCAAGGATTTTCCATTTTGACTAGACCTTGTCAAATTATCAATTTGTTCCCTATCCATGACTGTGAGTTTATATAACTTGCCATCCTTCTCTAACATTTGTAGTCTTTTAAAATGTTGACAATTTATATATTTGGAATTTATTGTGGCTTTAAGTATGAGGTAAGGGCAGCTAGGTGGTACAATGGATAGAGTGCTGGGCCCAAAGTCAGGAAGACTCATCTTCTTAATTTCAAACCTGACCTCGGACAATCAATCGTTGTGTGACCCTGAGCAAATCATTTAACCATATTTACATCAGTTTCCCCATCTGTAAAATGAGCTGGAGAAGTGGAGAAGGAAATGGCAAACCATCACAGTACCTTTGCTAAGAAAACCCTAAATGAGGTCACAAAGAGTCACACTTGACTGAAAAACGACAAACAACAACAACAACAAAGTATGAGACTCTGAACTAAATGCACTTCTCACTAATATTCCTTCCGGTTTCTTTCCATAGTTCTTGTCAAATGCACAGTTCTTTTCCCAGATAGTCTGTGCTCTTAAATTTACTGAAAACTCTATCACTATGCACATTTGTTTCAAGGATGACTATGTGTCCCCATTTGATAAACAAAGGATATGAACAGGCAGTTTTCAGATGAAGAAATTAAAGCTACCTATAGTCTTATTAAAAAATGTTCTAAATCACTTTTGATTAGAGAAATGCAAATTAAAACAACACTGAGGTACTACCTCATACCTTGTAAAGCCATGCACAAGCAGCTCTCCAGAAGAATGCTGCTGTGAACAGCTTTCAAGATTCTGATTACATAGTATAGAGAACACTCTATTTATTCAATAACAAATCAAAGCAAAATATTCACAGAAAGTCAAGGTACAGGTTCCCCCCTCCAAAAATTAAAAAAAAAATGTCTGTGTAGTCTAGTCCACTGATCATTTATTCTATTTTCTTATCCAATATGAAATAATTTTTGATAATTACTATTTCATGATATGGTTTGAGATCTGATGATGCCAAGACACCCTTCTTGCAACTTTCTTCCATTATTATGTCTCTTGATATTCTTGACCTTTATTCCACTACATAATTTATTTTATTATATTGGATAATGTTATAAAGCATCCCATTGGTAATTTTACTGGAATAGCACTAAATCTGTAGAATAATTTGGATAGTATCATCATTTTTACCAAGATTAAATGACTCAGCCTTGAATATTGAATCTCTCTCCAATTATTGTATTCTTTTATTTCTGTAAAAATTTTTGTAGTCATATTTCTACAAGCCCCATGAGTGTCCTACTAAGTTAATTCCTGTATGTTTAATACATTATATTGTTTTCTTAAGTGCTGTTTCTCTTCCTGAATATTAATCCTGGGTTTTCTTAGTAAAACAGAAAGGCTGATGATTTTTTTGGACTTATTTTGTGTCTATTTCTTTACTGCAATTGTTGACTCTATTAATTTTCCCATGGATTTTCTGCCTCTAAATAAACAATCAAATTATCTGCAACTGGAGATAGTTTTATCATGTCTTTGCCTGTTTTTTTCCCCTCAGTTTCTTTTTTCTGTTAGTTCTAGTGTTATCAAATGAGATAATTCATGTAAAGCACCTTGCAAACTTTAAAAGCCTACCAGTTACTGTTATCATTATTCCTTTAGTTGTGATGATGATAATGATGTGAAAGGGTAGTGAAGACAATGGGCACCCATCCTTTACCCCAATCTGATGAAGGAAAGCTTTCTTTGTTGGGCAAGTTGTTGAACCTGTCTGCTTCAGGTTCCTTATCTGTACAATGAGGACAATAAATAGCACTACCTCACAGGATTGTTATGAGGAAAAAATGAGATAACATTGGTTTTTACAAACTTTGAAGCACCATATAAACGCTAGCTATTATTATGATTAATTTTACATAGGTATTTTTGGTCACAAAGAAGAAAAGTTCATTTCTTTTTTTTTTTTAAGCAATCGGGGTTAAGTAACTTGCTCAAGGTTACACAGCCAGTTATTTCTGGGTGTGGTGCTGAGTATCTGAGCCCGGATTTGATCCAGGTCATCCCGACACTGGAGCCAGTGCTCTTACTCGCTGAGCCACCTGGCCGCCCCTAAGCAATTGGGGTTAAGTAACTTGCTCAAGGTTACACGACCAGGTGTTTCTGGGTGGGTGCTAAGTGTCTGAGCCCGGGATTCGATCTCCAGGTCATCTCAACACTGGAGCCGGTGCTCTTACTCACTGTGCTACCTGGCCGCCCCAGAAAAGCTCATTTCTAGCTAATGCTTTTAATGATTGTAACATATACAAATACTTTATTTTCCAAAAGTCTTCAAAGGAACAAAAATCTAAAATATCAAGGGAAATAATCCTAAACGTAGTAGACTAGAAGTTGCAGAATACAAATTATATTATAAAACAACAGTCATTAAAACTATTTGGTACTGGTGAAAAAATGGAAAAGTAGATCCATGAAACAGACTACATAAGGAAGAATCAGAAGTAAATTAGTTCAATAGTTTAGGGTAGAATAAATTGGAAAACAAAATTCATCTGGGAAAGGACTTCCTTTTTGATGAAAATTACTAAGAAAACTGGAAAACATCCTTACAGAGATTAGGTTTATACCAACATCTTAGACCCTTTGCTCTTATAAATTCAAAATGGATATGGCAATCTAATATTTCATATCATGCAAAAAATGGAAGAGAATAAGAACAGATACTTTTCACATCTGTGGCTAGGCTGGGACTGAATTCTTAGCTAAACAGGAGATGGAGGAGATTATAAAAGATAAAGGAGATAAATTTGATTACATGAAATTGAAAAGCTTTTATATGAACAAAATTAACACACCTACTATAAAATGGGAAATAGTTGAATGAGAGAAAGGGTTTTATTTTTCATCAGATTTCTCTAATAGTACAACATACAAAGTATGTAAGCAACTAATGGAAACATGTAAGATCAAATGTCATTTCCTAATAGACAAGTGGTCAAAGGATATAAACAATGTTCTCAAAAAATATATAAACTATTAAAAACCATATCAAAGAATACTCCAACTCACTAATAATAGAGATGCAAATGGAAGCAGCTCTACTGTTTTGCCTAAAATTTTACCCACTAAATTATCAGAGGGGACAAAAGATTGGTATAATCAGTCTTGGAGGGAGTCACAGAAAGATGGGCCCATTAACGCCATGCTGTCGGAGTAATGAATTGATCCAACCATTCTGAAAAGCAACTTGGAAAATTCCATTACATTCACATAGTATATGTTCAGCCAATTTCTATTCACTGGATAGAGTGTTTTTATGTTTCTTCTTTCTTCATTTTCCATTAGTCCATATAAATCTTCCCATACTTCTCTGTACTCATAGTGTTCATTGTTTCTTATAGCACAACATTCCATTGCATTCACTTATCAAAACTTGTTTAGCTTTTCCCCAATCAGTGGATATCTACATTGTTTCCAATGCTTTGCTACCACAGAAGTGCTGTTATAAATATTTTGGAGTATATTAGTACTTTATTTTTTGCCACTGAGTTCCTTGTATAGGCTTAGAAGTGGTATGTCTAGATCAGAGAATGTGGATATTTTAATTACGTTGGCGTGGCAAGTTGAAATTGAATTGATTGACAATGAGGAATACCAGTTACTGACAATAACTGGTTCATGAGCTACATAGCTCATTAGAACTACTAAGAATTTCAGTTGCTTTGGATTCTTCTATAGTGACATTGTAGTAGGGGGTATAAGAATATTAATTAGCCTTGCTCCAATGAGAATTTATGGACAGAGCTTCACAAACTTTAAAGTATTAGACAAAGTTAGCTATTATTATTATTTGCTATCAACATAACTGCTGTTGACGTTATTTACCACAGACACTTCCAAATATTCTCCCATTAGGGTTCTTATGTGTACCTCCCCATACTCATTTTAAAAAATCAAATCCCTTCTAAAGAAAGCTACAATGGATATGGAGAAATTATAGCAACCTAGACCTGCCCTGAAGGACCTTACATTCTGTCAAAGGAAAAATGTACAACATATACACAGAATAAAAAACAAGTGTGGCTTATAGACAGGCAGATTCAGCTTTATAGGAAGAAAAACTTCCAAACAATTTTAGCTTCTCCAAAATGGAACACGCTGCCTTGATAGGTAGTTAGCTCGCCTTCTTTAAGGACTTTAACTAAAGACTTGATGGCTACTTGGGGAGGGTCATGGTATTATAGATTTAGAGCTAGATCAGGTTATCTAATCCCATCTTCTCATATTATAGATAAGGAAACAGAAGCCAGAGAAGTTAAGTTTGATTTGCCCAAGGTAACTCATATATTATATGGCCAAAGTGGATTCCCAACCCAGATTCTTTGAATCAAATTCATCACTCTTAACTGCCCCACAATATGGTGGAATGCATTCCTTTTCTCATGTATTTTATGGACTAGCTGACCTCAGAAATTCCTTCCAATTCCGACCCCATGATTCTGAGTTTATTACAAATTTAAATGACTTTCAACAAGTCCCTTAACTTCCCTAACCTTCGCTTTCCCCATTTCTGTAAAATTATAAGGTTGAACAGAGAGCCAACAGGATACATTGGAAAATCCACTAAATTTCAAGTTATATACATTCTGTGTCCTACCCCTGCTTCTGTTACTTTCTACCTGTATAAGCTAGGGCAAGTCATTTAACTTTCTTGGGTCTCAGTTTCCTCATCTACAAAATGAGACCATAGGATCAGGTGGCCTCTAAGGCCTTTCCAACTCTAACTGGGATGCCATGATTCTGCTATGGAAATATAGGATGTCTGGGAGAGCATCCCTTACCTTTGAGGCTCTTGTCTAGAAAGATAACACGGCAGTTCCCAGTATATCAAAGATAGAACTTTGGGCCAGACAAGCTGACTGTGACTCATGTGGCAACTCATATATTCTTAGAACAGTCTACCCCAGAAGCCTTCATTCCCCACTTTTCTACCCTATTCAATGGATAGTCTCATTTGCCAGGAAGACAAGGATGAGTCATAGTTTTACCTTGTTTGACCCGCTCATTTATCTCCTTTCCTGGCCCATCAACCAGCTTTATTTACATTGCATTTGAATAAATGAGACTTGTCTTGAATAATTAGCACTTGTGACTCTTCTGTGATGGGAAGCTGGTGTTATTCTTTTCCAGAATCCCCAGCCTCACTTACCACTGAAGAGAATCAGAAGCATTTGTCAGCACTGTTAGGGGCAAGGATGATGGCTGCTTGTCCTGCTTACATCACCAGTTATCAAGTCACAACTTGGTCAAGCAGTTAGAGCCCTTTGTGCCAGAAACTCCTGGCCTCAGCCACCTTCCTCCACTTAGGAGTGTGTGGGCTTTCTCTTTATCCCAAATCTCTCTGCTTACACATACATTCCCAACATTTCTCCTTTATCAGTCTTCTGGACACTAATTATCTCATGCAATTGGCCTGTTGGCTGCTGAAAATGCTGTTGATGGGGCACAAAGCAGGCAGGTGGCTTTGGAAAGATGCTAGACAGTGAAAATTAGTCATTGGTTCTTTAATGAGATGTTCTGAGATATGTTTCTAGTTTTAAATTGAACTATTGGATTATCTCAAGTACTTGGGAAACTTTTAAAGCAGATATTCAATAAAATTCAATATGCTATAAATATTTTTTAAATTTTAGACTATTTTTTTCATATAAGACTAAGTAGTGTGAAATTTAATTCTGTTAAGAAAATAAGAGCTACAGAGAGATTCTAGCTTGGGAAAATACTGTATGATGATTGCAGATGGTTAGCCTGTATAAGAGTGGACATGTTAGCTATTTACAAATATTTAAAGGGTCATCAGTGTGGTAAAGGGATTTGATCTAGGGAAGAACTAAGATCAATAAGGGAAACTTATGGATCATACATTTTGGTTCAATATATATCATCCCCCTTTGCCCATGTTTCTTCCCCCAGTGTTTTATTTTAGACCTTGCACTTTTCCCAGTGAGTTTTTAGGTGTCATAATGAAGACTTAGTGCCATTGACATCATTTCCCTGTCTGACTTTCCCATGGGCTGCCCTTTAAGTATCAGAACTGCTGTAATGGACTAAGAGGATCAGATGACATTATTCCCATTTTACCAATGAAGAAACTGAACCACAGAGAGACTATATGGTTCTCCAGGAAGCCTCATCGTGAGTTAGTGGCAGCCTATAATGAAAACTCAGGTTCCCTGATTCCCAGCCTTTCCATTACCCAAGTCTGCCTGGTAACAATGCTGCATTGAGACTGGTCATGGTTTGGGGAGACAAGTTTTAATTCAAAGGTCACTTGGTTTTTGATGAACACTGTTCTTCTTTCATCTAGATTCTTTTTGTCTAAATTCTCCACCCAGTCCATAATCTGCCATGTGACTAAGAATGCTGGTGATCATAGAACAAAATTATATGACTATTCAAAAAATCTTTATTAAGTACCTACTGTATGCCCTGCAGGCACTGTGCTGGTCACTGGAGATACATAGGCAAAAAGAGAACAGTATTCTTGCAAGAGCGTGACAATTCCTCCACCCTACAGTCAATTTTCAGTGATTGGGATTATTTAGCAGATGTCTGAGCTAGAAAAAAACATGAAGATAATTTACTTCAATGCCTCGTTTTACTGATGAGAAAACTGAGGATTCTGAAAACCTGATTGGGACGATTCAATGCATATTTTCGACCCAAGATCTAGCTTCTGTTTTCTTGTGTACTTCTGGTCTACTTTAGGAAAGAGAGTTCAGTGAAACACATTCCCTCCTGGCTTACAGGGTGCTAGGCATCCATACTGAATATGAACAGGGTCAGCCATCAAAACTCATCCCTGAGGGCTCTAAGACATTCTGCAAGAAGCATTTGCTTCACTTTCTGAGGCTAATTCACTCTGAGTGGTCTTGTTTACAAAGTCTCCAGCATCACTTTTTTCTGCCTGAATTGGTTGGGGTTTGTGGTAACATCTTATGCTTCAATGATAATTCTGAAGGACACCAGGCCAATAGAGGCAAAGGACAAAAGGTTTGCTTCTTTCTTGACCAGTGCCATACATGCTGCTTTCATAATTTAGAGGGAAGATTCCTCCTAAGACCAAGCAGCATTAATTGGGAACAAATCTCCGGTCTGTCAAAAGAACTTCTCCATGTTTTTTTGTGTGGAAAGTTGTAGGGGAAAGACTTGTAGCAACAAAGAAGCAATACAGGGACCTCATTTCACTCCTCCTATAGCCTATCTAATATATCTCAAATTAAGCAATTTATCAACAAGTATTTATTAAACACCTACCTTATAAAAGAAAGGTGTTAGGCACAGGAAATACAAAGACAAAAATGAAACGGTCCCTAACTTCAAGGGAGAGACCACATGTGTGTATATATATATATGTGTGTGTGTGTGTGTGTGTGTGTGTGTGTGTGTGTATGTATGTATATATTTTAATGTATTTATATGTAAGTACACACCAAATAGAGACAAAATTAATGCCTAGTAATTTGGGAGAGGAGGCACTAACAATTGCAGAAATCCAGAAAAGTTTCATGCAGAAAGTGGTTCTTGAAACAAGCTTTGAGTTAAGCTGGGTATTCTGAGAGGCGAAGGTGAAGAGAGAAAGCAGTCTAGGTATGGAGGAATGCCAGTGCAAGCAAATGCATAGCTACTGGAGATGGAGTGCCATGTTTGAGGAATATAGGAAGGCTGGTTTGGCTGGACTATAGATTGTAAATGGGAGCTATGTGGAATCCAGGCTGGAAATGTAAGTTGAAAACTGGTTGTGAAGGGCTTTAAATACCAAACAGAAGTAAGGAAAAGTGGAAGTCATAATATCACAAATGTAAAGCCAAAAGATACTTCAGAGGCCTAACTTCCTCATTTTGCAAATGAGGAAACCCTTTTTTTTTTAAATCTCACATGCAATACATTGGAATCTAAGGCAAAACAATATCATTTGAAATACTAGAGTGTTTGAGTTCTCAAGCATATGTATATCTCATAAAGTTAGTATGGGTAAAGTTCTTTTAAAACTCACTTTTTAAAATGAATATTTTGCATGAATGAAATCATGATATTATGTAGCAGTGTTAAGGTAATAAAGTGGCTGTTCAGCCACTCTTGCTTGTGCCTCACTATACTACTAACCTGTTGCCCAGAAGGGTTTTCCAGTGTAAACACTCCTTCTTTACTCTGGAAAGTACTTAGTACTTTCAAAGATTCAAAGAATCTATAATTCCCGTCATGTTTTTTGTTGACTTTGAACCCCCATCCAGAAATTGTGCTTTCAGCAAAATACATCACCATTAGATCTATCTCTCTTTCTTCTGCAGGCATATTTTCTTTTCGGTTCCTATCTCCCAATTGTATTCCCAATAAGTACAACCCAATTAGAAAATGTCAGTGGTTAAGACTATTTATTAAGAAAAAGTAAACATTTAAGATAAAGGTAAAAAGACCATCCTGGGCCTAGAGGAAAAGCTTCAGAGGCCTCTGAAGGAACTCAAGGAGGGAAAGAAAAACATAGGATTGTAGTCTTGAGGTCTGTAGTCTGTGGTGGGAGTGAGGAATCATAACAACAATGAATCTGTCCTAACCTTACTCCCAAACACCCGCTTCTCTTCTTGATGGCTGCTGTTTCTGCTTATTATTGTGCTCTTCCAGTTCCACGTGGCTACTTTTTTCCATTTTAGCTCTGTGCATCTTAGTACTTGGGTTCATCTTGGAGTCTCCTTCCTAGACTCAGTGAACTATCTTTTATGGGGTGTGGATTCTTAATGCCAGGGTACTTACTTCCTTTCTGATTCCCAAGGGACTAATTCCTACCTCATAAAGAGACCGCCTGGCATTATCCATCTCTTACAGTTAGTTTAACACCTTTTTTCTTGGATTCCATTTCTGTGATTTGTTCATGGCCCATCAAGGACTGCTCCCTTGCATATACTTTACATTGTTTGTGGTTCCTAGAGGAAGGTGTCCGTAAGTACTCAAAGGTACTCAAACTCAATGTACAGAGGACAGGAGATTGTACTTCACTGCCTTATTGAAAGAGATAAGGGACTATGGAAGTGGAAAACTATGTAAAATTGAACTTGGTCGATGTGGTAGTTAGTTTGTTCAACTGATTTGTTTTTAATGCTTTCTCCTAAGGAGTGGTTCTCTGGGGAGGTGTATACTGGGGACTGAAGATAATAGAAAAACCAATGATACTCCCCAAAAAAGAAAGATTTGTTTTTTTTAAATAAAATGAAATAAAGTCAGTGCGGTTAGAAAATACCGAAAGGTCTCTAGTCAGTGCCCTGTCCTCTTCCTCACTTTATCTCTGTGGGACTTCTGAAGGTTTCTAATAAGTTCCTCTGCCACCCACTGCAAAGCAGCAGTGAGTACCACCTGTCATTTTGTTAGCAATTTAGAATTTCTCCCTCTTTCCTTCACTATAATCCAAAGAAGACCTAGAAAACCAAAACACTGGCCTCTCATTCAGTGTTCTCCCCATGATATTTATTTATTTTTTAATTCTCACCTTTATTCTGGCAGCCCACACACACTGACTCTGTTCCAGAGAACAACATTCTACAAGCAAAAGCCTAGTGGAAACATCTGCAGAGTCCTTCCAAAATATAGCAGCATGCAGCCAGTATGAATGCATGGCTGTGGCTGTATGTGAACACACCTCCCCATATCAGCATTCAAAGAGAACTGCTACATTTTTTCACTTAAGCTGTTGAGACTTTCCAAGGACATTTTGGACTGGAGGCCTTGGGCAGAAAGAAAGGGAATGTTTAGTCTAGAACAGGGCAGCTGTGGGCTGCTAGGTGTTGGGAACATCCAGGTCACGGTTGGCTGTGCTCTGTGGGTGACCATGCCACATTATGACTGACAAAGAGAGATTTCCCAGTGTGCCTTGGGTCTGCCATGTGCAGTCTACCCTAGTTAGGGAGTTATCTGTTAGAAGGACTGACTCCTCGGGCTCTGGGCATTCAACCTGTTTCATCCTAGATCGAGATTGTTTCCTGTTGTTTTGGAAAAAGTATGGCTCTTTCTCCTTCCCTCCCGCCCTTGGTTCTTTTTGATCAGAGCTGTCATACTACAGAAGTTCATGAACTGGGTCTCAGAACACTGCAGAATCCTCTGGTTTAGAAGACCCAGAAACTGTGTTGTCCTGGGGGCATGAATAGAATTCCTATTTAAAACACACACACACACACACACACACACACACACAGAGCCCTGAGTAGAGGGAAAGGATATGGTTTGCTTTTGGTCATGTCACTATACTTTAAAAAAACAAAAAACCTGTAACTATTCCTCTGGCCTATTTTAAAAATTAATTTAGAATATCAATTTCTGTTGTTATGTGAAAAATAAAGTGCATATTAGGAGAGATCATGGAGTGGCCAATCCAAATTGATGGGAGGAATTGCAGCATCAGCAGTATCCCCACATTGATGAAGTTAGTCCTAAATAAATAAATAAAGGGTGACATTAAAAAAAAAGACAATTAAGATTTGCAAAACCCTTTACATTATCTCACTGAATCTCATAAATGACAGAACTGAGATTTGAAGCCAGGATTTCTGATTCTTTGTCTTTCACACCACCCCAAGTGTTTGCATATACCCCCTAGATTAAAAGTTGTCCAGGCCCACTTGGTACAAACTCTGCTCATAGAATACAGAGTTGATATTGACACACCATCCCTGGAAGATCTAGAATCTGGAGTTTGTTTTTCCTTGGTGGAGATAATAACAAAAATCATCAACAATAGAAAACATTTATGTAATACTTAAAGGTTTTTGAAGTTTCCATATATTATGTCATTTGGTCCATATGATCCTTTGATGTAGATGCTGTTATTATCACCCCCATTTGTCAGATGAGGAAACTGAGGCTTAGAGATGGTAAGTGATTTGTCCAGGGTCACACAGCTAGTCAGTCAGTAGGTATCTTAGGAAGGATTCAAATTCCTGGCTCCATTCTATCTGCTCATTATACCACCTATATGCCACTACTACAGATCAAATTCCAACAAATTACAAGAGTCTGTACAAATTCTTTGGATATTATTCAAAGCAAACCATCAGCCCAAGTTTGGACAGTTTGTATATGGATGTGTTTTGTTTTTATGTTTTACTCTGTGGTTCTGAGCCATCTGTCCTTTCATTTGGTCCCTTGGGTGAGTATGGCATGGATTGGCAATTTGACAAGTGAAATCAACAAGTATTTATTGAGCATTTCCTGGATGCTGAGCCCAATTTAAGGCATTCAAAGGAGTGAGTAAAGAAGTGTAAGCCCTTCTCCTTATCCTAGCAAATGCCCTAGTTCAGGAGAGAGTGCCAACACATGTGTTATTGACCAATCAGTTTAAATAGCAATGCATAACAGCATTATGTGCAGGAACCAAACTATGCTCTTAGAATACACAGAAAGGACATACTGGAGAAGAATAGATAAGAACACTTTTGTTTGACTCCAAGATAATTAATAATAGTAATAATAACTAATATGCTTATAGTGTCTACTATGTGCCAAGCCCTTGTGCTAAGCACTTTACAAATATTATCTTAATTAATCCTCACAATAACTCTTGGAGGTAAATGCTATTATTATCCCTACTTTACAGATGAGGAAATTAAGGCAAATAGAGATTGACTTGCCCAAGTTTGCGCAGCTAGTCAGTGACTGAGGCAGAATTTGAGTCCAGATCTTCCTAACTCCAGGTCTGGCACTCTGTCCACTGATCCCCCTGGCAACATCAACCTGGATGGGAAGATCTGAAGAAAAATGGTGTTGCCAGCCTCTGTCTTTGACTCTTTTCTGTCACTTTTTTTGTTTTTTGATAAATGAGCTAAATGAAAGCATTGATGGCATACTGTTATGATTTATGTATGATACAAAGCTAGGAGAGAAAGCAATATATTGGATGACAAAATTGAGGGGCAAAAAGATCTCAGAAAACTGGAAGGATAGGCCAAATGAGTGACCTTGATGTAGATTTAAGAGTCAGTAACCTAGACATGCCTAGGAGCAGCTAGGCGGCACCTGGCTTGAGTGAAGAAGATTCATCTTTGTGAGATCAACTCTGGCCTCAGAAACTTACTAGTTGTGTGATGCTGGGCAAATCACTTAACCTTGGCTACCTCAGTTTCCTCATCTGTAAAATGAGCTGGAGAAGGAAATGGCAAACCGCTGCAGTGTCTTTGCCAAGAAAGTCCCAGAGTCATGAAGAGTTGGACTTGAATGAAGTGAATGAACAAAAAATAACAACAACCTAGACATGCAGTTGAGGCCATGGGAGTAAATGAAATAACCAGGGGAGAAAGTTGAAAGTGGCAGGGGGAAAGGGCCCAAGAGAAGACATTTAAGAAACATCATCATTAAGGAACAGAGAAACATGAGAGAAGAGAGTAAAGTCTGTAGGGCTAAGAGGAGGACCAGAAAAGTGTAGTATCTTGGAAAGATTGAGAGCAGAGAGGCTAGAGAGGACTGATTGCACCCAATGCTAAAGAAAAGTCAAAATGCGTGAAAACTCAGAAAAAAGCCACTTGATTTAGTGATAAGGTCATTGATCACCTTGGAGAGAGCAACTTCAGTAGAGTGGTCAGTAGAGATGGAAGCCTGATTTCCAGAAGGTTGAGGGGATGAGAAAGGAAAGAAACCAACTACTCTTTAAGAAGAAAGAACATGCAGTGTGGATCACTGGGTGGAATCAGGAGAGACACGAATTTGAAACCTCCTTCTGACACTTACTAGTTGTATGACAATGAGTGAGCCTCTCACTTCTCTGGGCCTCAGTTTTACCTTCTGTAAAATGGGAATGATGCCTTTATCACTTGCCTCACAGGTGAGCTTGTAAAGTACCTTGTAAAGCTTCATGGACCATATAAATGTCAACCATTTATTAGTAAATGAAGTGATGAAATAGAGAATTTGAAACATATCTCAAGTGGGGTTGAGAGTCAAGGGAAAGATGTGTTTAGTATTGACAGATCCAGGGCAGTTTTTAGGTGACCAGGAATGAGTCTGGGGAGGAGAGGTTAAAGATGCCTGATTAACACCTTAGAGGAGGGAGGAGAGGACTGGGTCAAGGGCAAATGCAGAGAGCTTAATTTAGAGAAGAGGATATACATTTTTTCCCCTCAGAAACAGGAAAAAAGGAAAATTGGGCCATAGATTTAGGGGTGGAACAGACCTTGTTCCACAGCTTGTGACTCTCCCCAGGGTCTTACAGTCAGTGTCTGAGGTAAAAACTGGAATGAGATCTTCCTGATTCCATGATCAGCACTCTATCTGCTACACCAAAGATAGAAATTTTGAAGAATGGGAGAAAAAATAGGACTTGATAAGCTCATCTGTTTGGCCTGGATCTTCATGAAAATGAGCTTGGTCTCTAGTCACCACAGAAAAGAGAATCCTGGGACTAGGTCAGAGGATGATATGCAGGGAATATGGAATTAGTAAATTAGGCCCCCAGTAAAGAGGGCTTTACTGGCACACTAGGAAGTTTGGAATTCATCTTGTGGACCCTAAGGCTTTTGAGCAGAGGGATGATACTGTATTGGGTTATAGATTTAGAGCTGGAAGAAACCTTGGAAGAATACTATTCCCACCTCCTCATTTTGCAGGTGAGGAAACTGGAGCCCAGAGATTAAGTGTCTTGTCCAAAGTCACACAGCTAATAAGTAGCACAGTGAGAGCCTTAGCTAAGATTCAAATTCTTCACTCCAAGTCCCACACTCAATTCATTCCAACCCAAATCCAGCATTCATTACACTATAGTGCGAAGGAAATGGGCCCTTCATAAGGACTGTCTGGCATCAGTACAAGGGATAGACTGGAAGGGGAGACTTTCAAGGCAGACTGGGATTAGGTGCTCAGGCTCTGTTTGGGTTAGCAGAATTAAATCTAATCCTTCTTCTATATAGCTTCCTTTCCATAGGTTCCTGGGGCTGTGAAACAGGGCTTTCCTCTGTGCAAAGCTTCCTGATCCATGAAGGATCAAATGCTCAACCTTGACTGTATTATGACCATGCTTTCACTCACTTTGCTTGCTGGGCCGAGAGGAGGAATCTGCAGCCTCTCCTCCCTTTTAGTAGATGGGACTCTTTGGTTCTCTTTGACCCATTTATTTGGAATTGCTTTCATGGCCTATGGTGGAAAAGACATCCAGAGGAGCCCTTTGCTCATACCTGCTTCCAATGGACAAAGTGTTCCTTTTCTGGGAACTGGAAGCTGGACCTTGTTCAGACTCCCCACTCAGCAAACAGCAGTGCACACAGAGACAGGAGGCTTCTAGTGGAAACCAGCTCTGTTTTTGCCAGAAGAGAGTCTTAAACAAATCATGAGAGAGACAGCTACATGACTGGAGTGTCCAGCACAACCTTGGAAGCAGAGCATTGATTTCCTAAAGTCACTATTCCTCTCTCCCTTCTCCCTATAACCTAAGATTGTCACTGGAAAGAAAAAGAAACGAGTCAGACTAGAAAAAGGAGGAACTTTGTGGGGTATTTGTTGGGGGGAGGGAGTTACAGGGAGCCAAAAAAGGAGTTTGGAAGAAGGAAGTGATATTTGGAGGGTGTGGGACATCAAATGCTCTCAATGTGGAGAGGCACCAAAGTGTTTTTCTTGGACTGTACAAAAAGGCAACATTGAAAATGGAGAAGCAGTTGTTTGAGGGGGCCTGGCAGAGAAGTGGTTGCCTCCCTCACCTTCTTCTAGGCTGGTTCTACATGTCCCCATTGGAATGTAAAGTCCTGGGCTTTTCAGCATGATTTCTTGCTAGTCCAAGCTCACTCTTTTGACAGAGTATGAGTTCTGAACCTTCTTCATGCTGCAGACCTTCTTGGACAGTAAAGAGTCACTCCTGGACCTTTCTTGGTAAAGCCTATGGATCCCTTCTCAGAATAAAGTTTTTAAATATGTAAACTAAAATACATAGGTTACAAAGGAAAACATTCATATTGAAATATGATTGTAAAAATACTTAAAAAGATAAATTGATGGACCCCAAGTTAAGATTCTAGGTCATAAAACCATGTGCCCATTTTTTTCCATCGGACTAAACTGCAGGGGTGGGGAACCTGTTACCTGAAGGCCACATGTGGCCCTCTAGGTTCTCAAGTGCGGCCCTTTGACTGAATCCAAACTTCAGAGCTCTTTGATAAACTCCAAGGTCCCATCAAGTCTAAATCTCTGATCTTATGAATTTAAAAAGCATTTGTTACAGGCGCTACATTAGCTTTTGTGGGTACAAGGACAAGTCTCTGCCCTCTAGAAGCTTAAACTTTCCTGGGGTATGTAGTCAGATAGGTAAATAATGGGCAATTTCAAGGGTCTGAGTGCTAACATTGAAAGTCCCCTCATTTGTCTCTGCTGTAGCCTCTTCACATCTAAGCATGCTGGTAAAATGCTTTTTCGCCTGCTCCAGGGCTCAGACCAGGAAGATAGGGGGAGGTGTAAAGGTTCTTTTGTCAAGAAGTTGGGGGAACCATCACTGTTGCCAAGGCCCCTAAGGATATGGTGACAGAGGTTTGTAGTTGGAGGTCTAGTGAGAGCTGCTGCCAAAAGTTTCCTTTCTGCCTTGTGTCTTGTCTAGCTTTTGCAATCTATGGGAAGAGATCTCCAAGTGATAAAATGTTCATTTGTGCTGCAAGACTCCTAATTAGCGATCTTCTTGCATAATTTTTTTCCATCTTTTCCATACAATCTGTCACTGGGAAAGATCCATTGTAATCATGCATCTTACTCATGGTGTGCTCAGTTTAGACTTTGACACTAGGTCTATCCCTCCTCCTTTTTTTTTCTTCCTCCCCCTCTTCATCCTGGAGCTCACATCTATCTGCCCACTAAAGGAGAATTGTTTTTTGTCTTTTTTTCCCTCCAAATATGTGTGATGGGCAAACTGAGAATGGCCTTTTTACTCCCAATACCTGCCAGACTCATGGATGATCTTGATACTTGAAAATGATTTTCTGCTTATTTAGTTTGCCCTTAGTTATTCAGGATCTTATGAAAAACTTTTTGATTACCTAGGGCCTGGCCTTCCCTCTTTCTGCCTTCATGATTTCTGGTTTCTTCCACTACTGGGTAAAAAGCTTTGCCCAAGAATGACTAGGGGTTCAAACGTAGGCAAATAGAGTTTTTAAACTTGGAGCCAATGAAGTTGGTTTCACTTCCTGCCATAATCCTAGAGCATATAATTAAAGAGATGGTGAATAAAAGTCTAGAAAAGGAAGAGCCAAAGAGCCAAGATGGTATCTATAAGAGCTGATTGTACCTCATTTCCTTCCTTGACAAGGTCACTAAACTGTAAATCATGGAATCCTGTAGCCATTATTTACCTGAATTTTAACAAAGAATTTGAAAAAAGTATCCTATGCCATTCTTGTGTAAAGAAGGAAAGATAGGGGTTAGATAATAGTACAAAAATATGGATTAAAAATTATTTGAATGGCAGAACAGTCACTAATTGTTCATCGTTGACTTTGAAGGAGCTCCCCAACGAAGTGTGCTTCTCTCTGTGTTTTGAATTTTTTTTCCTTTTTATTTACTTATCTTTTACACTCTGTGTTATGCTTGGTCTTGTATTATTTAATATTTGTATCAATGATTTGGATAATCACTGAATAAGTGATTGGGTAAAAATATCTGGCTGTATTTGGATAAAGGCATAGATGTTATGCCCATCATATTTTCAGGTGACACAATGTTAAGAGGGACAACTCACATACTTGATGACAAAATTCAACATTTTCTTGACAGTCTTAACTATTGAACTAAATCAAATAAAATGAAATTCAACAGAAATGTATGTAAAGTCTTATATTTTAGCCAAAAAAAAATCTACTTTCCAAGTACAGGAAAGATGCATAATTAGAAAAAGTCTGAAAAAGATTTCTGGGTTTTAATGGATTGCAAACTTATCAATATGAATCAGTAGTTTGGTATGTCGGCCAAAAAAGCTAATGTCATTTTAGGTTAGATTAAGAGAAGAGCTTCCAAAAAGAAATAGGTGACTGTTTTTTGTACTCTGCTCTCGTCAAACAATATCTGAAGTAGGACATTAGTTCTTGATGCTACAGTTTGAGAAGGGCATTGATAAGGTGAAGAGCATCCAGAAGAATGCAACTAGGATAGTGAAGGGCCTCAAGATTGTGCCATATTGGGATCAGTTGAACAATCTGGGACAGTTTAACCTGGAGAAGACTCAAGGTGGACATGATAGCTATCAAATAGATGGATGTATTTGAAGGACTATTGTGAGGAAAGGGGACTGAATTTGCTTTATTTGGTAGAATCAGGAGAAATGGGTAGAAAATTCAAAGAGGAAAATTTAGACTTGATATCAGGGAAAAGTTTCCAATGAATAAGAATTGCCCTAAAGTTGAATAATGGGCTACCTCGATAGGTGGTTAGCTCCCCCATCAATGAATTCTTTAAACAGAGTCCAGGTAACCATTGGTCAGGTATGTTGTTTTCTTTTTTATATATTTATTTTATTCTGAACTTAAGAAATAAAACAAGAGAGGCAGCTAGGTGGCACAGTGAATACAGCACCGTCCCTGGAGTCAGGGGGACCTGAGTTCAAATCTGGCTTCAGACACTTAACATAAAAATTAGCCGTGTGACCTTGGGCAAGTCACTTAACCCCAACTGCCCTCCAAAAAGCAAAAAAAAAAAAATAGAGAAAAAAGAAATAAAACAAGCATATCCATAATATAGTAGAATAGATGATTGTATAAGAAACTGCAAATCTATTATGTACAACTTGCTATTCCTTTTAAATATATCAATTATTGTGTACATAATAATTATATTAAATATATAAGATGTTCTTTTCAAGTATATATTGGACTGGATGGCTACTGAATTCCCTTCCAGCTCTGAAAGTCCACAATTCAATGAAAGGAAAAGAATGTGGACTGAACTCATGGTTCACAGTACCTGGTGGGGACAGTGAAACAGTTTGCTACAATAAAAAGCTGGCTCCCTGTGGATTTCTCCATTGGTTTCTAACAAAATGTTTGGTTGTTTTTTCCTGAAGAATAACACAGTGCCAATGAAATAAAATGCATAAGAAATGTCAGTCTTGCTTGCAGTCAAATATTAGAGCACATCTGGATGTTGTAAATAAGCTATTACTAGGAAAGAAGAAATTTTCAATGATCTTTCCCCTTATGGTAAACTAAGCCATAGTGTTCTCATGGTGACTAGAGATTTGCTTAATATTTGGTTCACTAAAGTATGTCTGTTTCTAGAGAACTTTTGTCCTAGAAAGGACAGTCTGATGCAGATGGCAGGTGAATCCAGTGGTGGAATAGTTAGATGTCATTGTCAATACTGACTTTAGCCCCCGAGAATCTCAACAATGGCCCTTCAAATAATCACATCCTCCAAAGGTTCTGAAATCACATTCATCTAACTGCTTCCTTCAAGGATGCAAGAACATATCACCTATTTTCACCCATCCAGTGTGACTCTTGTCCTTGTCTTATTCATCTCAACTCTCTGGGAGTCTTCCCGACCAACTGAAGGAGAAAGAACAGCCTACCACAAGAATGTAAAGCCTTGTTCAAGAAACTGACTCCTTGGAAATTAGAATGGACCAAACAGAAGCTAACTCCATGACACAAGAAATATAAAAGTATTGAAAAAGTAGAAGAAAGTGTTGTCTGTCATACCCCTCAATCTTCCTACAT
Source organism: Petaurus breviceps papuanus (assembly GCF_028583685.1). Lineage (NCBI taxonomy): Eukaryota > Metazoa > Chordata > Mammalia > Diprotodontia > Petauridae > Petaurus > Petaurus breviceps. Next base: position 10,252,855 of record NW_027185804.1, read on the forward strand.
GACCGGCCCATCTTTTTCCCATGTTGGGCATTTCTCTGATGATGTCCTTTTCTCTACTTCATTTGTGATAAGCTGTAAACAGAGATGAATAAAAGGAGTGTCATAAAGTAATGAGAGTGGGCTGTGGTTAGGCTGAATTTTTAGGAGACCAAGCAGTCCATACTTGTGAATTTCTCTAGCATGGAATGGAAGCTTAGAATAGAGAAAGGGACTGGTCAAGGAAGGTGACCCAGAGATGGGAATTAGCACAGGAAGAGTGAAAGGAAAGGGCTATAGCAGGGATTTCAAGGGTGGAGGACACTGCAATATAAAATTTGATTAAATACCCAGAAATGCTACAGAAAAGATATGCTATAGGAGTCCTTGGATGAGGAAGATCAACATGAACTGCAGAAGCCAGGGGATAAATGTGGATATATAAGGAAAGATAAGATTTGAATAAAGCAAAAGGGAAGGAATGGATAGCTAAGTGGCTCAGTGGACAGAGTGCTGGGCTGGGACTCAGGAAGGCATTCCTGCAGTTCAAATCTGGTCTCAGACACTTAGTAGCTGTGTGACCCTGGGCAAGTCACTTCACCCTGTTTGCCTCAGTTTCTCATCTGTAAAATGATCTGGAGAAGGAAATGGTAAAACAATCTAGTAACTTTACCAAGAAAATCCCCAGGAAGAGTCGGGCATGACCAAACAAAAAGAAGAAAAGGAAAAAAAAAGGGCCATCCCACTTCCTCTTCTCACTTCTCTCCTTTCCTCCTTTTGCTTTCTTTCCTTCTCACGTTTTTATGCCCCAGAATTGCATCTCTCAACCTGGGGTACATGAACTTCTCTATATTTTGATAGCTTTTTTTCAGTATGATTGGTGTCCTTCATGATCCTCTTCTATTTTATGCATTTAAAAACATTCTACAGGGCGGCCAGATGGCTCAGCGAGTAAGAACTCTGGCTCCAGTGTCAGGATGACCTGAGGATCAAATCTGGGCTCAGATACTTAGCACCACACCCAGAAATAACTGGCCATGTAAACTTGAGCAAGTTACTTAACCCCGATTGCTTTAAAAAAAAAAGTAATTGGAAAATATTTAATAAAATAAATAAAAATATATTTTAAAAAATAAAATAAAAACATTCTATAGGCTTTACCAGCCCCTACAGGGGTCCTTGAGAAATACATTAAGAATCCCTTCACTAGATCCACCACTGAGGGTCAATGATACTTACAGACACAACATTGACCTGCTGATGCCCCTTGGATCTAAAAAGTTGCCACCCTATGTAAACTAGAAACAAAACCCTCCCACCGATATGTGTGTACGAACACCTTTGCACAGCCTATCACTAAATCTGTCCTGCAGACTTCACCTCCATCTTTGTTCTCATCTCCTCTCCCAGCTCCACTTAGAAGATGGCTGATGCTTTCTCCTCAAAATATAGTCTTGGTCCTGTACAGGGAGGGCAGACTTGTTTTTGAGGCAAGTGAAGACTTGACTGAACCCTCGGGGCTCCTGGCTGGGGTTGTTGGATTATGTCTTTCCAGACAAAGAGAAGAGGTCATTGGTGTTTGTACTCCAGGGTCTGGGCCCTGCCAGCAAGGCCTGTGGTAGCACACACAGGCCTGCCAAATTGCTTTCCCCTTTCTCCTTGCCAGCAGAAGGCAGAGCCCAACAACCAGGGCCGGTCAGCAGTTCTTTGTGGTTTTGGAAAAGTATTTGTCTGCTCTGGCCACAGTTTCTCTGAGGAAAACCTGACCTGACTGAAGAATGCTTATTTGTGAATAGTCTAAAGTAGCCTTGAAAATCATCTCTGACTGACAGGCCTTGGACCACAGAGAAACTTAATAAGCTCTTTTCTCCCCTTCCCTTGGGCCTCTGTCTGTAGGAGGAATCCTGAATGAGCTTGCTAGGGGGCAAGTAATTAAGGTTAGTAGATCTTTAGATATGTCAGTCTAGTGAATCTTGTGAGCTTATGGGTGTAAGAGTCCCTGCAGCCAGCCTAAGAAATGCTGATGGAGGCAGATAAGAGGGCTATAGCCAATGACTATGTTTATGACCACAGGCAGCTCATTTAGCTTCTCTGGCCTTAGCTTCCTCACCTGTCAAATGAATGGGTTGAAAGAGATCTCAAAGATCCACTCCAGATCTAAATCCTCTCATTTATTTTTTCAAGGTCCTTTAGAATTCTAAACATACAAATTCTATACTGAGGGAAGAACCAATTAGGACATCTTGATGGGACAAACCCTAAAATTCCTCCAAAAAGTAGAAATAAAGGAATAATTTAGGTTATTAGTTTGTCAAAGAAATATGATTCTGTGGGACAAAGGAAAAATATAGGATGGAAATAGGAATCAGTTAACAAGCATTTATTAGACACTTACTGTTTTCCAGGCATAATGCTATGCACTAGAAAGACAAATACAAAATTAAGACAGTCTGATCTCTAGAAGCTTACATTCTACTATGATAAATGTACACGAATGGGCAAATGAATGAATGAAAAAATCATTTATTAAATACAGCATAAATAAGTGAAAAAGATGCATGAGATACATGCAGCTTTCAAAGGCTGCATTGAATTTTTGCAGGTCTATTGATTTGACAAGAATAAACAACTCTTTTCATCAGTAATCATAATTCTTTTTACTTCTATCCCTTATTGTGTCTCTTATTCATGCATATCACTTAGGACTTTATGTATGCAGGACAAATTTGGGGGGGAGGGTAATACGGGTTAAGTGACTTGCCCAAGGTCACATGGTTAGTTTTTTTTTTTTTTTGTTAAGTGTCTGAGGCCTGATCCGAACCCAGGTCTTCCTGACTCCAGGGCCAGTGCTCTATTCACTGTGCCACCTAGCCTGCCTCCCCCCCCAATTTTTTTTTTGGCGGGACAAATTTCTTAGCTTCACCTCAAAGGACTAAATTGAAGAGTTTGAATCTGGAATATTACAAATAGTAAGATTAAAAAACTACATTTAATCAGGCCAATAATTGTGGCTGAGGTAACATCCCCAAATAAATAAATATTTTTTTCTATTTTTGCTGAGGAGAATGAGGACTCTTAGGGCAGCTAGGTGGGGCAGTGGATAGAAGACTGGCCTGGGCACCAGAAAGACTCATCTTCCTGAGTTCAAGTCTGGCATCATACATTTACCAGCTGTGTGACCCTAGCCAAGTCATTTAACCCTATTTGCCTCAGTTCCTTATCTGTAAAATAAACTGGAGAAGGAAATGGCAAAGCTCTCCATTATCTTCCTCAAGAAAACCCCAAACAGGGTCAAGAAAAATCAGATAAGCAAATTGGTGGGGATAGGGAAATTGAATCTGACACAGAGTTCTTTAGTCTTCCTACTGTTAAGAGGGGGAAAATGTTTTACTAAACTTACCTTGTAAATTTTCTTCTGATGACCATGGACCATGTCTGAGTAGATAAACATTTTTAAATTTAATTATTTGGGTAATTATTTTTACCCACTGCTTTGGCTGTGAAAGCTTTAGCTTAGAATAGTTCATAGGACTTAAAGTGAAAAGGGACCTTGGAAACCATTTAGTCTTCTCCCCCTATATCCTCTCCCCACTGGAGAAGATGCAATACAGTTAAAAGAGTGTTGAACTTGAGTGCTGAATTAGGAGCCACAGAACCTGAGTTCAAATTCTGACCCTGATACCTACTACTCTGTGTAATCTTCCACCTGAAAAATGACTCCTGTGGTCCTTTCCAGTCTAGATCTGTGTGATTATCCATATTGCATATTACAGGCAACCAAGATCTGGAAGCATATATTGGCTCACTTAAGGCCACTCAGCCAATAAATATCAGAGCTGAGACTCAAGCTTAGTGCTCCTTCTACTTTGCTAGGCTGCCTCCTCATGATTACAAACCATGGTGTGCCTTTTAGAATATCCCTAAGTTCTGTGGCACTGAGAAACCCTACCCTGTTTTGTAGTGCACTGTTGTCCACCTTCCCTTGCCTTTTCCAGAAATGGGAATAAGTTGCACTGACTCATCCACTTTCCTCACTTGGCCTCCCTTGCAACAATGATGTGCTTTTGCAAGGCAGAGTGTGCAATGTCACCTAAGAACAAAACACAGTTATCTTGTTTTTTAAATTGGTGAATATTAAATACTAGCCAGTATTACTCAGCTGAAGGAAAGCTGGGAGATTTGAGGTAAAGAAATACTATCCCTCTGTATTATAAATAGTGATTAAGATATTCTCAAACTTAGCCAATGTGTACCGTCTGACTTTATAGATATAGACTAACAGAACTTTGGCTGAGAATTCTGTTTTCTCAAGTCCCTCGGTATACTTGCTTTGCAGAGTGGTTAACGGATGCCTTGCTTTGGAAATTAGATGCAGATTTCTGAGTTACTTATCAGTTAAATTTTTCTATCCATCTGTTGCCTTGCTTCTTTCTCTCTCTGTCTTTTTTTCCCCCTCTGGAAAATCTTGAAATTGCCCTCAGGCACTTGTGAGGAGTGAAGAGGGAGAAATTGTTTCATTCTTGGAAACAGTGGTGGGCCTGTTGATGTCTCTGTTCACTAAAGATGGCCCTCTGTCAGGAATGTTTCATGTCTGTAACTTGGGGGCACCAAAACATGACCCAACAAAGAACTCTTTTGGCAGTTGGCCCAATTACTCAAGAGGCTGCCCATCTCAGTCAGTCAGAGTGGGAAGGTAGCACCTAGACCTCAGCACACTGTGCTGCCTTTGGAATCTTATGTATCAGGCACTGAGTTCCCACTGCCCAGGTCAGTGTTGACCTCAAAATTCTCCAGACTATGTAGATGAGAAATGGATAGGCACCAGCTACTTGTAACCCAAAGTTTTGTTTGTGACTGCTGATCATTCTAAAGCAAATCCAATGAAAGGCTTGGGGTAGCATTGACTCATTAGCATCCCAGTGTAGACAGGGAAGACAGCCCTATCCAGGACATGAACAGGATGCAGGGACTGTCATAGTAGAAGAGAAATGTGAGGAGGTTTCCAGTTATGTGAGTGGAAACCACAGGAGATCACTCTGCCAAAGACTGTTCCAAACACAGATCATAAACACTGGAAGAAACTCACAGTCTAAGGCAACGATTGGCAAAACTGTGGACCACAGGTCAAATCTGGCCCACTGCCTGCTGTTTGACCTGGCCATGAGCTGAAAATGGTTTTTACATTTTAAAATAAAGTGTAAAAATCATTCTTAGCTCATGGCCCTTTTAAAAGCAGGGCTTTATTTTACCAAATCGTAGTCTAAGATATAGAGTGGATACTGGGGAAATAATAACCAGAAATAATTATGATAGCTCTAACAGGGGAGGGGAACCTGCTGCCTTGAGGGCCACATGTGGCCTCAAAGCCTTAGGTTCCCCACCCCTGCGAGAGAAATCTAGAAAAGGAAGGAAACTCAGAGGTAACCAAGTCCAATCCACTAATTTTATAGATGAGGAAACATACATACACATGCAATATATATACACATACATGTATATACACATACACACATTTATATGTATATCTAAATATACACATATGTGTATGTATATATTATATATAAAACTTCATGTGGAAAAAAGGTTCATAAGAGTAACAAATTACAAAGACTTAAATTTAGTTTCAATTTAAGGAAAACCTTCCTAGTAATTTAATCTGTTCAAAAATGTAATGATCTGCTGCAGAACTAGTGAGTTCCCTATTACTAGAGGTCTTTGAGCAGTCTAGATGTTCCCCTTTTAGGGATTTTGTGGAGGAAATCCATGGTTTTGTTAAGGGTGAGATTAGATGACCTTTGAGCTCACCTGCAGGTCTGAGATTCTCTGCTTTTAAGAAGTAGTCGGCCAAGGTTAGCTAGTGATACTGAACCACACAGTTGTTCTTCTCTGCCTTAGTTTGGGCCTTATACTTGCCACTACAACCAGGTGAACTGACTTAGAATTTCCTTAATGTGTTTCACTTCCTATCGGGTTTTGGCATGTAAAACTGAAACTGGCAAAATACACTTAAAAGATTCTCAGGCTAAAGAAGAAGTTGTGAGATTTTCAAGGATTCCTAGTCTCTCATGCCTCCTATTTTATTTGATTCAATTTAACATATGTTTCCTGGAAATTTAAAATTAATACAATACCATGCTAGCCCCTCAAACTCAAGCTCTGTTTTGGAATTAACTTTTCAAGTCAGAGTCCTAGCCTCACAAAGCTTATACTCTAGTAGAGGAAAAAAAAATGAAGAGTACACATATAATCATGTACTATTTGTAATATGTTGTAAATGTTGTAAGGGTACTACCAAAATGTCCTAAGGGCGTTCAGATGAGCTCATTCAGTTAGACAAAATTGAGGAGAATGTGGCATCTGTGCTGAACTTTGAAGCATAGGTAAGATGACCGTGAAGGGAGAGAGAATAACAGATATTGACATGATATGTGCAATGGGACAGTGTGGAGAATGTCTGGTATATTTGAGGAATATCAAGTAACCCATTGGCTCTCATGAATAGAGTATATAATGTAGGGAATTAGGGGGAGATAAAGCTCGAAAAACTCTTGATTAAGGTTAGTTTGAGGAGTTTGGAATTTATTTTTTATGTAATGAGAACTTCAGTTCAGGAAATCATTAATCAATGATTGTATTATATGAGCATCATTGTGCTAGGGATCAATAGAGATACAAAGTTTAGGTAGTGGGGCTCCAGCCCTCATAGAACTTAGTCTCACTGAAGGATAAAATACATATATTCATAGTTCTGGAAGATACAGTGGCAAGTACAGTACAGGGGCTGATTCTACAAGGTTAAAATTGAGGAAGGATAAATGTTTGGTCTCATGTTTGGGTTCAAAAAGTCAATTTCACAAATACAGGAGGGGGTCAAGAAGGGATGGGGTGGAAATATAGACAGTGGTTTATCTAAAGATTTAATAATTGTATGGGTAATGAGTCAGCAGTGTGATGTGGGCAGCCAGAATGAGGTCATTTAATCTTGGACTACATTAAGAGAGGCACAACTTCCAGGAATAAGGAGGTACCCTAGTCAGACCACATCTGGAGAAGTCAGCATGGTTCTGGGTGCTACCTTTTAGAAAAGGCTTTGACAATGGAGGTCATTCAGGATAGGGAAGGACCTCAAGGTCATGTCATATTGATCAATCAACAAGATTTTTCAAGTTCCTAAATACTTCAGCAGGCAGTGTCTTGGGCAATAAGGATACAAAAACATTAATGAAACGTTCCCTGTCTTCAAACTTACATTCTGTAGGGGAAACGATGTTGAAAGCTTACATTGCATTACATAACGTTACAAGCTTACATTATGTAAGAGAAACAACATGTACAAATGGGCATGTACAAAGTAACTCCTAGTATGATGGGCTCTAAAATCTAGAGAAATAAGGAAAGGTCAAAAATGAGCTTTGAAGAAATTAAGAATGTGAAAAGGCAGAAATGAGAATACTTATTACAGGAGGACAGCCTGGGCACAGACGAGGAGATTGGAGAATGCTCAGTGACACAGATCAAGAAGAGTAGTTTGATTGAATTACAGAATATATAGAATTCTAGAAATAATAAAGCTGGAAAGGTAGGCTTGGACCAAACCTAAAGGACTTTAAGTGCCAAACAGAGTAATTTACATATAATCCTGGAGTAACAGGGACCCTTTAGAACTGAGGGAGCAAGGAAGTGACTGGAACTAGTGATATTTAGTCTTCAGAAGATTGGGGGGGAGGGGCATGATGGCCATCTTCAAGAATTTTAAGGGCTGGCATGGGGAAGAGCTATTAAACTGTTTTGGCCCCAGAGGGCAGAATCTGCAGTAATGGGTACAAGCTACAGACAAACATATTTTAGGCATCTGCGATGTGAGGTCATTACTTACAAGAAGAATTAGAAAAGATTTCATGGAAGATAAAACACAGATTGAATTTTAAAGAATGGGTAGGAATTTTAACCAAATACTTTATTAGAACTTAATATTTAATGACCAACTAAACCTGCTAAGTAACTATTTACATTTAAATTATCCATTTCAAATCATAAAGTATGATCATTTTTCACACTCACCCTCTTAAGTCCACATCCATTTGTTCATTCATTCTCATTCAGTTTTCCTCTTATATAGTAATGGTACATATGGCATTCTTCTAATTTTGCTTTTTACACTTTGCATTATTTTGTAAAGACCTGTCCTTTGTACTATTCATACATAATGATCTTAATTGCATTATAGTATTCCATTCCATTATTCTACCACAATTTATGTACTTATTCCCCCTATTATTGAATATACAGGTGATTTCTCACCCTCTTAATTACATACAATGCTGCTATGGAAACCTTTGAGCAGATCCTTTTTTATTGTTCTGTTTCTGATAATCCCTTCAGGGAATATTCCCAGCAATTGAATAAGCTGGTAAAAGGATATATTTTCATAGTTGGTTGGTTATTGTTCTTAAATCTCAAAGATCAAAATTGACATCCCTACATTGGAATAAAGGTACAGTGTGTCCACCTGTGGCTGATGAGGTCAATTATGAGCTCAGAAGATTCTACCACAGGTTGGTCACAAATAGTACACATGAACATTTCATCTTTGTATAACTTTTACTGTGTAGTGACCAAAATGTTCTATTATTTTTAATCTATCAGAAATAAGTAATTGAACCTGTTTCTTCACAATCCCACCAGCATTTAGTTCCACTGTTTGAAATTTTTTTTAGTAGGAACTGGTATCTCAAATTTATTTCAATTTTTGTTTCAGTGAGGTTGAGCGTTTATTACATTTTATATTTTTGATGTTTAATTTGTTTCATAGGTTTGTTTGAACTTTAACAATTTGCTTTTGCCATTTAGAAAATACCCTAAAATATCCTTTGACTATTTAACCATTGTGAACTTTGGCTGTGGAATGTATGCCAGATGCATTCTCCTCATCCCCTCTACCTCCTAGAATTCCTGGTTTCCTTCAAGATTCAAACTTCACCGTAGAGCCTTTCCTGATCCTCCCATCTGCTGGGATCTCCCCAACAAAACCACCTGGAGTTTTTTTGTGCATATATTTTTATATACATATATGTGCGTGTCATTTCATTTGTTAGAATATAAGCTCCTGGAAGGGCAGGAACTGCTTCACTTTTGTGTTTTAGTGCTTAGGGCAATGCCTGGTGCTTAATAAATGCTGTTAATTTGTTGGTTGTCCCCATTTTACAGAAGAAAATCCTGAGGTTCAGAGAGATCATTATTTGGTAACTATGAGATAAATTCTCAAGATGTTTGGCAGGGGAAAAATAAGATCATGACTTGAAGAAATGGCAGGGGGAAGGGAAATTTTATTGTTGAGTTGATTTTTAATTGTTTTTTCTTTTTTTTTTTGGAGGGGGGAAGGCAGGGCAATTGGGGTTAAGTGACTTGCCCAAGGTCACACAGCTAAGTGTCTGAGGTCGGATTTGAACTTGGGTCCTCCTGACTCCAGGGCCAGTGCTCTATTCACTGTGCCAACTAGCTGCTCCCTGTTGAGTTGTTTTTTTTTTTTAAGGATATTTGACCATTTGAAAAACAACAGGGTTGGACTACCTAGTCTTTAAGTTTCCTTTGAGATCTAGATCCTCTTGTTGTACCTGAAACAGGAACTAAACCCAAGTAACAATTTAGAAGTGAACCCTTTATTGGCACCATGGCTGATTGGGTCCCACCCCAAATGGAACAGCGGGAGCTGCCTGCAAAGCCTCAACATTTTAAAGGTAATCCACGAGGCCAAGATTAGGTATTATGTAAGCAGAGACTTGCAGAGGCTAAATTCAGTGATTGGTCAGTACACGTTTTGATTTCTGCTTGCCCAGAGGTTCCCTGGGAGTTTCTGTTGACAAATTTGCTTACTTCCTCCAAAGAGAACTGGTTGGGGGAGGGGACCCAGAACGGGGCTAGGTACAACACTTTGATCTTATGACTTGAGGGGATTGTAGGCAAAGGGGAAGAATCCAGGAGAGTGTAAAAGAGTGAAGATATGATGACTAGATGATTGATTATAGTACAAGATACCAGAGAAAGTGACAGGGATGAAATCAATAGAATAGCCATGGGTTTGTCAAGAAGCACTCTTCTTCCTCACAAAGTGAAGCATGTCTGCTGTGTGGATCGCTTCTATGGGGTCCCGACCCCTCTGCCTTGCTTTGACTTCAGTTATTTTTTCATTCTCTCATTCCTCACTAGGCTAGGAGCCTGTCTGGTATTTGGCCTGTGGTTTTGCCTAACACATCATCAGATCTGATAATTAATAAGTCATTGGCAATTTAAGAGAGAACAGTTTGAGTTGAGTGATGAGGTCAGAATCTGTATTGCCCAGGAGAGAGGAGTGAATGGGAGAAGAGAAAATGGAAGCAATGGAGTTTGACTGATAAAGGAAAGAGACTTATATGCTCTGCTCTGATTCCCTCCCCTTCCCCCACTGATTAGTGCTTGAGAAAAGAGACTCAGAATGTGGGGGAAATTTCTTCTCTGGAAACTGAGATAATACAGTGGCTCTCTTTGCATCCTTACCTCTGCTCTACTCCTGTTCTCCCCCTCCCCATATATTTTTAAAATTTATTTCATGAAATATTTCTCAATTACATGTTTAAAAAATGTAACATTCATTTTTTTTAGAAATTTTGAGTTCCAAATTCTCTCCCTCTTTCCTCTACTTTCAAAATCGTAGAACTAGGTAATCCATTCGTACATAGGTAACATACTTTTTTCTATTCTTAATGTCAACCACAAGAGTTGCTGTTAATCCTGGTGCTGATGAAGTAATTATATAATAAATTTGCTAATGACTGCTACTAATGCCCACTTATGCTGACAAGAAAGATGGAGGCTTGCGAACTTTCATTGAGAAATGTAGATTTTAGTCCATCCATTTCTAAATGCCTTGATAAGATAGTTTAGTGGCTAGCTCTGGTTAAACACACACATACACACACACACACATACACACACATATACAGCTTAACAACTCTGGGAGAAAAATAAAAAGGTGTCACATCTAAGTTTAATCTGAAGTATTAACATTTTCTCTATCATTTTCTTAAGTCTAGGCAATCTACAAAATGATAAATCAAACATTTGCCAGTTTCTGAGGTATAAATGCTTACACCAAAAATATAACAATCAGCTCTCACAAGCTGGTTTGAGCTGGCTCCAGGACATCTCCATTAGACCCATATTACCTTTTTAAGTGATCCATTTGATCTCATTGTACTCATTTGATTCAAAGCTAATTATCTTTTGTTTGGAGGTTCATACTAACTGTGTCTACGTTCACATTTCTAAAACTAGTGACCAGCATAATGTGAATAAGGGATTTGTGCACAAATTTCCATCTTAGTGATATTTTCCCCTCTAAAATGCTAAATACAACATTATGTACATGTCAAAATATTTGTTTGGATAGTGCCTAATATAAGTAATCTTGGGACAGAGGATGGCCATTCACTTGTCCAGTGTACTATATAGAGGGGAATGTTCTTTTGGGTAGGACTAAATGCCTCTTAAGGAACCTTCTAACTCTAGAATTCTCTGATTCCAATACTGTAGTTATAATATATTCTTTGTTTTAGAATAACTGTGTGTTTTGGGTATTGAAATAGGTTTAATATTCTTTATTTTGCTTCATCATTTCCCGATCTCTCTTTGTCCCATGGGACTCAATACCACCAAATTCCCTACCATAAATGGCAGTCATGGGTTCTATCAGTACATTTTGAACCCAGAAGTATTCTGTATACAAATTGCATGAGGAAACATGGCTCCTCTACAGAAGCAAAGGAAAGTAGAGCCCTGAGAATCTAGCCAGCTTATCCTGGCAATGCCCCTGGAGCAGCTGCACTACAGTCCTGGTAGAGTGGAGTCGAGTCATAACAGCTCTTTGGATATTTAATAAACAAGCAAAGTAGGGCTGAATAGGTTTTCAAGATTTTAACTGACTTTGGGGCATGGGGAATGATTGCCTCCTTTTCTTTTTAGAGTGACCAGCATCTTTTATTCTTAGAGGGTCAGCTGAAGATAAGGTAGTCATTATAGTTACCTAGAATTAAAAGCCACCCTGGACACCATTTTATCTCTCCCCTGCATTTCCCTGATAAGGAACTCAGCACCTGGAAGGGGAAATGGATTTCCCCAAGTTGCACAATCAGTGAGTGACTGAGCCAGGACTAGAAGCCAAGTTGCTGGGCTAGGCTGCCTCAACAATACTGGGTCCTCTTGTTCCATACCTTCTGGGCATACCCATGTCCAGAAAAAACTGAGAAATGAGCAGGGGTGGAGGGAAATGGAAATGGAAACAAACTTTTGACTGCTCCACAATCTAGATAGAGTGGGCCAGTTAAATTCTATCAAAAAAAAAAAAAACTGGACTGTTTTCAACTGGTTGTTTTCAAAATGGCAGCTTGTTTAAATTCAGCAGGGTGGGAAAATTGTGTCTGGATTTCCCCTTGCAAATGGTATGATGTTTTCCAAACCAATCTGCATAAATAAACAGACTGGGTCTACACTACCAGGTAGATGTAGAGACTATTATATAGATAATTCAAATCTCCCTCCCCCAAACTACCACCAAAAAATTTAAAAAAAAATCCCAACACTATTTGGCCTGATATTGCCTGGCCCCTTAAGCTAATGCTGTTCTTAGATTTAGAAGAGTCAGTTAATTGACTCTGTTCTATCCTTCACACATTATTTAATGATTTTTTTGTGTCTTTTTTTTGGAGGGGGGAAGGCAGGGCAATTGGGGTTAAGTGTCCAACCAAGGTCACACAGCTAGCAAATGTTAAGTGCCTGAGGTTGAATTTGAACTCAGGTCCTCCTGACTCCAGGGCTGGTGCTTTATTCACTGTGCCACCTAACTGCCCTGTGATTTTTTTTCTTCTTTTTTTTTTTTTTTTTTGGTGGCAGCAGAGCCAGGGCGAAGAGAAAATAGATTGCCAACTGCTCTGTATCCAAGATGATTCAGTCTAGGTGGGAGATTGTGGGTCCAGTGGTCCTTACTTTGGTTGGGAAAGAGGATGGGCTGCCTATTGAGGAGAGAGTACTCAACAGTGTGTATGTATATTAGTGTATGTATGTTGTAGGATGTGTATGTATATTATGTGTATTATAATAGTGCATATGTGTTTGTATATTATCCCTTTAGAGCTATTTGGGACCTTATAAGGGCATCTAAGCCCAACTTTTTCATCATACAGATGAGCAAACTGATGTCCAGTGAGGTTCAGCAATTTGTTAAAGGTTACACAGGATTTGTAGGATATGTCGGATTTGAACTCAGGTCCTCTGACTTCTTCTGTGTCACATCAACACATGTGTTTGAATTGTCCTTTTCTGTTTCTTAAAAGAAAAATAAAAATAGGCATGCTTGAGATGGAGAGTTCGTACGTTAGATAGCGAACAGAAAAAAACAGTTGCAAGGGCTGCCCTGGTACTCCACCCCTCATCCTTATTCCACCTGGACCTGTACCTAGAATGATGGCTTCCTCTTACCCCAGTGGGGTGAAGGAAGGCATGCAGTCATGGTTCATATGGGCTTCAGTTACTGCAGCCAGAATAAGAATCCTCTTCTAATTATGAAGAAATGCTTTACAAGTATTATCTCATCTGACAAGCATGAGAGGCAGGTGCTTTTTTTGTCTATTTATTTTATAGATATATACATTATATATTTTATAGAGAGGGAACTGAGGCTGGGAGTGGTTGTGACTTGCCCAGGGTCTCACAGTTTGTAAATGTCTGAGGCTGGATTCAACCTCAGGTTTTCTGGACTCCCAAGTCCAGCATTGGTGTGGGTTACTGAGGCTAAACTATGGAATTTTCCCTGAAGGCTATTTCAAAAATAGCATAGATCCTCCTATTTCCAGGACTGGTTTAGGTAGGTCTCTGCCCCGTGGTGGGAAGACAGGCAGGAGGCTCAGATGACCTCCAAGTTCATCTCTGTCTCCAGCCTTTTCATAAAACAAAGACGAGTTACTGGATGATCTTTGTCTTTTGGGTGTTAATAAACTATTGGTTTTGACTTCTCCCTTTCAACCTGTGCTCTGTAGATGTTCCAAGAAACTGTACTTTGATTAAACAGCTTTGATCAAGCAGCTGTACTCTCCATCACAGATCTCTGAATCATATCACTGCTTTCAGTATTTGTGCCAATTCACGGAATAATGTTGCCCAGCCAAGCAAAAGGGAATGAAATACAGAGTATTACATTGAGCATATTTAAAAGAAGGCAGCTGCAAACAGTCAGCCAGTGTTTTCTTTTGTTGTTTTCTTTTTTTTTCTTTTCTTTTTTTGATGTTGATACATTAGGTACCCTTGAAAATAATTACCACACTATCAGCACATACAAACCAGTTATTCACGTTGACTTCCCACTGTGAGAGTGGGCAGCTCCCAGAATTAAAGTAACTTCAATCAGGTGGGAACAGAGATTGGAAGAAATGAATCAAAACTCTTTTGTTTCTCTTTTCTTCTGACTTTACTTGTTTTTATTAAGAAATAGAATTGTGTGCTTGTGTAAGCTCTGGTGTGTGCCCATCTTGTGTATATATATATTGGGGTGTGTGCATGGGGTAGGGGGAGGGCAGGGTTTAGAGTGAGGCAATGGACTAAGAAGACACGTGTGCGAGTATAGTGTGTGTGTGTGTTTACATGTGGTTAACTACAAAAGCTGATGCCAAGGAAATGGCATTTGAATGTAAGGCACTTTGAACTATAAATCATTTCTTCCCTTTGGATATACGTCCTTTGTGGAGGCTGACCGTCGTCTGTAGTGACTTGTTGCTTATGAGTGGAAGAAGGAACTCTTTATCCAGAACTCTTTGTTTCTTTGAAGAAAGCACATTTAGCCATTTGGTGTTTCCACAAGATGGCTTTGTTCATCTGCCGGCTGTGGATATGAATTTATACATCAAATATTAAATTCTTTCATCACGGTCTTTTCAGTGGGGCTAGACAGTGGGACTGTGTCCTAACTCAGTAGGCCAGGAGTTAGACTGACTTGAATCGCTCTTTCTGTTAGAAATACCATGTGTATTCCAACAGAGTATCATGCAAGGCCTGTGGGCAACAGTGGCCATTAGACAGATGAGTTACAGTTGCCAACAGAGGCTAGGAGTCCACATGGCCAAGGAAAGAGTTAAGGACCATATAAGCTACTACTAGTCATCAGGAACAAGAGGTTAAGAAACCAAGCAGGTAAGCCACAGATTAAAGTACAGGTATCAGGGGTCAAGGTTGGCAAAGGTCCAAAATCCAGGTGGGATCAGTAAGTCAGGTCAGAGTCCCAGTAATCAGAGAACTGGAATATTAACCTGATTCTGAGGTGAGGTCTTTTTGGGTCAGAGGGCTCTTGCATGTGAGTTATTATGAAGGGACTGAACTTTGAGCATGGGCAGGTCTGAGCCTGCAGGGATGGAAAAATGATCTTTCTTGGAAAGGTTGGGAAAAGAAAGCCATAGTAGATTTTGTCACTGAGTAAACATTTAAAATTATGTAGCAGGGGTGGCTAGGTGGCACAGTGAATAGAACACTGGCCCTGAGTTCAAATCCGGCCTCAGACACTTAACACTTACTAGCTGTGTGACCTTGGGCAAGTCACTTAACCCAAGTTGACCTCCAAAAGAAAAAAGAAAATTATGTAGCTAGAACTGACGATACTGTACCACATGTGTGTCAATGTTTAAAATACTTTATTGAATATATTGAATATACATATATGTATCTAGATAGATAGATTATTTGTCATATAATTATTTCTTTTCTGGGGATCCCTAAGAAGTTTTTAATCTTTTTCTTGGGTTGCATTGTAGGGCTTGCTCAGAGGTTAAACCTGTGATGAAAAGAAAGGTATTTTTTTGTGAACTTTGGGAGTGAATTAGTTGTCAAATTGAATTATCTCTTTTTTGAGGTGATAGGCAGAGCTGTAATGTTATCTACTACAAACTCTTTTTTCCTCTTCTCCCTTTTAGAAGAAGGAGAAAAAGGTTCTGAGAAGAATGTAGATATTGGACCAAAAACCCACCAGCAACCAGGAGATTCTGATATGCCAGAAAGAGGGCCTGAGTTATATGTATGGGCTCCAGTTCTAGGGAATCATGAACATTTCCCGCTTTGCACTAGGCTCTTCTATGTGTATTTTGATCTCCTATGGCCCTATTCTTGATGTTTCTTCAGACTGACTTTGCATAACTTCACCCCCATAAGTCCTGGAAGATATATTCTTATGGTCTGAAATGTGTCAACAAAGGGACAGTGAGGGAAAGAGCAAGGGGGTGCTGGAACCAGGAACCAAGATAATGGTAGTACCAAAAGAAAAAGGAAGGGAAAGTGACTAGAGATTTGGTATAGCAGAGTCTGGACTGAGGGAGTCCAGCATCCTCAGGGACCAAGACAGTCAGGAGGCTCAGGGCTTCAAGATGGAATTTAGAGATCAATGAATTTTAGAATAGATTGTGAAAAATAAAAATCCTTAGGTCAGTCATTGCAAGGGTCCCTGGATTAGTTCCAAGGAACAGTCTCTGGGAAGCTGCTGTGGTCAGCACAGCCCATGGCCTATGGTGTGATCCTTCACAGGCCCATCAGCAGAAATGCTAATGAAATCCCTAGCTAGCATAGTAAAGGCACACCCTGCATCACCAAGTGCCGCCCCGTATGAATGTGGTTTGCTTTTCAATTATTGCTGTTGCTTCTTTTGCCAACTGACCTGTGGAGTAACACAGAAAGAAGGCTGATCACCCCTTAGGTGCTAGGCCTGAGCTGCGTTTCAACATAAATATTCTTACTTGCTTTAAATGGAATAGAGAACAACAATGAATATATCAAATTCATTTTTTTACATTTTTAACATTGAATAAAGTCTTAGATTTTCAGTCAACTGGCAAACACTGATTGGGTGCCACTGTGTTAGATACTGGGGATACGAGGATAAAGACAAAATAGCCCCTACTCTCAAGGAGCTTACATTCTTTCAGCAGAAGACAACAAGTATAGACATATGTAGATACAAATACATAGTAGGGATATACAATGTGATTTTGGGGGATGATGCTAGCATTTGGGGAGATCGGGAAGGGCCTAATATAAGGAGTAATGTTTGACCTGAGTTCTGAAGGAAGCTAGGAATTTTGAACAGTGGGGGTAAGGAGGAGCAGAATTCTAGATACTGGGTCAGCTCATTCCAGAGATGGGAGATGGGATTGTCATTTTCACAAACAGCAGTGTGTTTATAATGCAGATATGAGATGACCTCATTTCATTTCACTTGCCACATGCCTTGGGAGATGAACTTCTGGCAAAAGAGATCAAATAAATGAAGACAAACTATGTAAGGGGAGCTTTAAGTAATGAGATATTGTGTTTTGCATTAATAGATTACTGGTTCATACTGAGTGCAGGGTGGAGAGGCTGATGTTCTTTCATTGATGTTCTTTATCTGATTCCCAATAACCATCTGTCCTCACCACTTACAAAACCACAGTGTACCAGGAAATTGAAGGCAGAGAGTAGGTCTTTATTTGTGTGATGCTCGGCTTTCTAGGATGGTCCTCTGAGCCTATGACCCCATCGGGTGAAAGAGCTTAGCATTGAATTCTGATGATGCTAGCAGCTTCCTTGGAACATATCTCTAGAGATGAAACTAATTCGCAAGTGAAGTTTCTGGAGTGCTGTTATCATGTAGAATCGTTGGGTGACTTTCCCAGCCCCTTGACTTGAGCATTAGCAGAAATGGCAGGGACTGGGCTCACCAATATGTTCTTTCCCTTGGACCAGCATGGGATAGAAGGTGGTGGTAAGGTAGAGGAAGAGGTGGCTTCTGGATTTTCTCCTTGAGAATTGCTTTAATGACAATCACACAAACACTTAGTTCCCCTTACCATGAATGTAGCACTTTGAACAGCTAGAAGGTAGCATGGGGGTGATGAGGTGCAGTGAATAGGTAGAGGAGTGTCTTAAGAAAGGATTGGAAGAATGATCAAGACATATTTAGCCTTATTTTTCTCTAAGCTTTTGTTTCCTCTCTATTATAGTATTGCAGCATATAAGAAGGGATAGAATGCTGGATTTGGGCATTAGGAAGATCTAAGTTTGAATCTTGCTTTGGTCAAGTCAGTCATTGGGGCAATAAGTATTAAATGCCAACTATATGCCAGGGACTGTACTAAGTGTTAAGGGTACAAAGCAAATCCCTTGGGTACAAGAACAGTCCCTGTTCTCAAGGAACTCATGGTCCAATGGGGAAGAGTACTTGAAAGCAGCTATGGACAAACAAGATATATACAGGCATAATCTCAAAAGGAAGAAACTGGAATTAAGGGGGATCAGGAAAGTCAGCAAGCATTTATTAAGCACTTACTATGTGCCAGGTCCTGGGCTAAGTCCCAGGGATACAAAAAAAGGCAAAAAAAACTAATCCCTTCTTCAGAGGAGAGGGAAGAGAAAGAAAGGAGAGAGAGACAGAGACACAGAGAGAGAGAGAGAGAGAGACGGAGATTGAGATTGAGATTGGGGTCAGGGAGACACTGGCTACTTCCTCTCTCTCCATGTTTTCTAACTGACTGAGTTTTTAAAGTAACCCACAGGAACAGACCCTGACTCCCATACACGAGACCTCTGTAATGACCCTGGATCTTTAGGTTCTTTGGATGGCTTCCTTCCTACTCACCCCTCCCTCCTGAGAAAGGGACCATGGCAAAGGTGATGGTGGCTGGCCAGCCTCTCTCCTTGGGCAACTGACGCTAATGATGGACTCAGACCCAGTAATTTAGATTCCTATCCAGTGCTTCTAAATGACCTAGAGACTGTTTGAAGAAAGTGGTGTCAGTGTTTTGCTGAACTCACAGCTACTGAGGACTTTTCTTTAGCAGCACATTTAGCCTCCTCATACACTTTGTTGCAACCAACTGGCTTGTTGCTGTTCCTCATACATAATATTCCATCCCCTAAGTTCATGCCTTTGCAAAGGCTGACCCCCCCAGCCTTCTCCGTCCCAACCCCTGCCCCCCTCTACCCCAACCCCTACCCCTCTTTGCCCCATGCCTGGAATTTGCTTCTTCCTCACCTCCATCTTCAAGATTCTTTGAAAACTCTTCAAGCACCACATCCTCCCCACATGAGTCCTTCCCTGGTCCTTCCAACCTGTGCCTCTCCAACGCTGAAAGTAACTTCCATTTATTTTGTATGTCTGTGCTTATATTGTCTCCCTGAGTAAAATGCAAGTTCTTAGAAGGCAAGAACCATTTCATGTCTCTGAATTGTTTGAAGAGTTGGACTGATGGGAGTGGGGCTGGGAAGGAGGGCTGACTGCTTCTGCTCTGCCCTTCGGTGTTACTTGACTGAAATCTGACTTCTTGGGGCTGACCTCCAGATTGTTTGCTGCTTTTGCTTCCCTGTATTACCTGAAAGATGTATCTAGTGGAGATCTCTCCATAGTGGGAGAATCACCTTGGATCATCTGAAATGGCACCTGCTTGAAATAGGCTGAATTTAGTAATCTACCCTGACAGCTAGTCACAGGTTTTTGAGTGATTATAATGACTTGTGGATTTGTCCTAAGGAATCACTCATTTCTTTGGGCCTGGAGTTTCTTTTTTGAGTGGGGAGGCTTTGATGGGGGGGGTATCTATGTGGTTTTTTTATTGGCCAGAGCACCCCGGTGTAGAGAACAGAGACATCCCTCAGGAAGCCCTGGGAATTGTCAGAAATTCGCCATGTGCCTTTAATAGACCAGTGACTTCCTGATGCCATTCCCATTTCTCCCCCCTCTTATCTTGGCCTCTTGTGCCCTTAGTCTTAATAGCATGTGACACTCTTGGCAAGAAAACCACAGAGAGATGGGAGAGCCATTTTCTATTTTTGATGTGGGTACCCTTCCCTAAGTGCTCTCGTTAATGCTTCATGATGGATGTTAGTACAACAGGGAGGCTAACCCAGCCCAGGCGCTCTCTGAATTTGCTCCACACTCCTTAATGTATTCATTTATTCAGTGCTACAGAAGAAAAAAAAGTTTCATTAATTCAGAAGGCAAACTGAGACAAGGTAATCTTGGTCCCATAGATGGAGGGATGGGATAATCCAGCTAAATACAAAATAGGAGGGTGAAACAAAGAGAATAAATGCCCTCGTTTCTATTACTTTCCCACAAAATTAAAAAATGGTTTCCCCCCCCCCCTTTTTACTCCTCCAGCCTCCTGGGTGGAGATAAAGTCCATTTCTTTATTCCTCTTAGCTTCAAAGGTGGGGCCCTTTCCTATCATTTTCATTTGGGGGTGGGGGGGTGGGCATCTGCCTCCTGAGGACCTATTCATTTAAAAATATATGGCATTGGCAGGGCTCACTGCACCACATATTTTCAGTCTTAAGGCTTCCAGCCACAGATTCTTTCCAAATGGCAAATAGAAATTACATACTTCTTAAAGGATCTGTGATTGTGTGTGTGTGTGTGTGTGTGTGTGTGAGAGAGAGAGAGAGAGAGAGTGTGTGTGTGTGTGTGTGTGTGTGTGTTTGTGTGTGTTGCTGCCAATCACGCCCTTTTCATGAGCTTAGCAGATGGACTTCTTGAGTTGTTATGGCTGGAAAAAAAAAAAAAGAAATCCGTGCCCTTCTGGTGATGAGGCTCTCCAAGAGTAGTCAGGCCGGTCCTCAGATGGCAGATAGACATACTCGAAGTTTTGGATTTTTTTTTTCTTCCAGATTTGTTTAGGACCTGACAGGAATCAAGCTCTGCCCTGGCCTAGGCTTCCAGAATCTAGTACCACAATGAGACACCAAGAGTTAGACTTTAGTGGAAAAAGTAATAGTGTGAGGGCAATAAACAACTTAGTTTCTGCCCAAATTCATATTACCATTTCACATGAGAATAGCTCTCAAATGAAAGTCAAGAGCCTATTTTTACTACAGTAATGGAATAGTAGTAATTATGATATCTATTATTTACATAACACTTAAGGGTTTACAAAACCCTTTACAAGTATTATCTTATTTTATCCTTATAACGTCTCTGGGAGGTGGGTGCCATTATTATCACTATTTCATAGATGAAGAAACTGACACAGAGAGGTTGTGACTGGCCAGGGTCACACAAGTGTCTGAGGTCAGGTCAGGCATTCTGTTCACTGTGCCTCCTGACTGCCAATAAGAACCTAGTCTCAGGTCCTTTGGAACCTGAATATCCCACAGATATCACAAACCCAACATATCTAAACCAGAACTCATTAATACCCCCTCCCCCAAACCTAGCCCTATTAACTTTTACAATTTCCTTTCTGAGCATTGAGGGTGCTACCTTTTGTTTAGTCACCCAGGTTCACAATCAAGAAAAGTCGTCTTCTCCTCTTCACTCTCACATATTTCCTTGATATGTCGATATTGGACATGTCTTAGATTCTAACTCAGCAACACCTCTTGAATCCAAACACTGATCTCTACTCAGAGGGCTACCACCCAATATTAGCCTCTCATCACCTGGTGTATCCTAACAGTTCCCTAATTGTTCTCCCTGCCTCAAGGCTTTCCCTTCTCTAATCCATTTTCCAAACATCTGTCAAACTGATGTTTCTGAAATGCAGATCATGGTACTCTCCTATCTACTCAAGAAGCTTCAGTGGGTCTTTCCTATCTATCTATCTATCTATCTATCTATCTATCTATCTATCTATCTATCTATCTATCT
>NW_027185804.1:10274525-10317748 GCF_028583685.1 Petaurus breviceps papuanus
TCTATCTATCTATCTATCTATCTATCTATCTATCTATCTATCTATCTCTCTCTCTCTCTGTCTGTCTGTCTGTCTATCTGTCTTTCTGTCTGTCTGTCTGTCTATAGGATAAAATACAGTTTCCTCTGTCATTTAAAGTCCTTCACAATATGACTTCATCCTGTTGTTTGAGGCCAATTTCACATTACACCCTTATCACTTACTCTATTTTCCATCCCAGACAAATTGGTCTGGTTCCCCATGAGTGGGTTTTCATCTCTCCCTTTGGCCTTTTGCACTTCCTGTCCTCCCATACCTTGTATGTTTTCCCTCCCAACCTTTGCTTCTAGGTTTAGTTCAGGTGCCCCTTCCTCTAAGAGATCTTTCCTGATCTCCCCCAGTTTAATGCTTCTCCCCACAAATCACTTTGTTTCTATGTCTTTGTCTATATACCATTTATATCTGTATTTAGTCCTATTTTATCTATATCTATGATATCCAAAGCACAAAAATATATCTTTATCAGTAGATAGATATACGCATACTTATTCATCTGTGAATCTGTTGTTTCTTCCTTGTAGCTTGTGAGTTTCTTGAGTACATAGAAACTCTTTTTTTTAGTTGTACGGTACAGTATACTGACCATTAATTAATGCTTGTTAATTGAAGGGTAGACTTTAATAGATGCATAAGAATGTTAGTGTGTTTCACTTCAATATAGGAAGTTTATAGTTCCCTAATTGCTCCCGTGTGTTCACACATGTGTACACACATACACACACACTCACATACATAATACAAAGCTAAATCTCCTTTGTTGGGGAGTGTGATCTATGACAGCAGATGAGGAGATCCATTTAGATGAGGCTGTTTAAAACCGGGGCTAGTTATTGGGAATTGTACCAAAAGGAGACTCATCTATTTCCCACTCCCCTTTTGAATTTTCCAGTCTGCCTCTAGCTGCAAAGCCTAGGGAAACCACTTCCCAGCCATTTGCATGTAAATGAATGCACCACACCACAGTGCCCAGCTTCTTCAAGCTGATGAACAGCTCATCAAAAATATTGGCCTTTGGGACCTGTCATCCCTGAGCAGGTAACATCTAAGCAATTTTGCCTTTCCTGCTACTCTGCCAGGGTGCGCGTTTGACCCATCTTGGGTTTGCTTCACTTCTGGCTGTTCCGATGCATCACTTAGGTGATTGAGTCTTTGCAACTTAAACATTTCTTGTTTGGAAAGAAAATGTTCCAGAGAGGACCACAGGCTTTCCCCTTCCATGCTGTTTTTGTTCTGTTATCCAGCCCAATGTTGGTGGAACCAAGGGATTCAAAGAAAACATACATTAGAAACGCCAGAAAATATTGATTCAAGCAGCAGAACTAATGACTAACAAATGCTATTCCCAATCAGAAGTAAACAGTTACAGAGGGGTTCTAAGGCTTCGAAGTGCTTTTAATTTTGTTCTTTCTTTATGCTGACCACATAAAGAGCATGTGCCGCTAGTTGTTACCCAGCCCAGATTAACATGGTTAATGTTCTCTGGTGGATAGATGCCTCAGCAACATATTAGACCAATGTTAGGTTCTGGCTCTTGGGTTCTCTTGTTTGTGGGAGCCCTGCATCATTCACCAGCCTGTTTATCCCTCTCTTTGATTGTTTGGCACATTAAGAGCATTCCATGTCCATGGGGAAGCTCTGGAAAACAGTGTTGACATTCATCAATAAGGAAACTCAGCTTGACTCTTGAGTTTGAGACCCTTTCCCTTGCCATAGGTAGAAAAGATAAATGCTTCCCTCCAGAGGGATCAGGTATGTCTTTATGATCTATATTTCTTGAGTAAAAGGCTGAGATTGTCATTACCATAGTAAATAGCCATCTCTTTGAGCCTATGATTCCTTTTTTGACCAGGTTGCCCCAGTGATACCAGTTAAAGAGATTTGCACTGGACCAGGATGATGGGAAGGAGAGGACCTGGTAGGACTGAAGTTGTCTTGAAAAGTTTGAACAAGTGTAGTATCCAAAGAGTTAAAGGAATAGGCAGAGATAGTGTGGTTGGAATGGAGACCGAGGGAGCAGGCAAAGGAATGCCATCGAGCTGGATAGTCAGGTACCTTCTAAAACCCTTCACAGCCAGATCCCTTCCTGCCTTTCCACTCTTCTCATTCCTAACTCCCTACCACATACTCTTCCATCTCTAGCAAAGCTGACCTCCCTACTTTTCCTCTAACTTTAGGCTCTATTCATTTTTACTGACTACCCACCATTCCTAGATTGCTCTCTCTTCCTTCTCATTTCTGCTTCCCAGCTTCCTTTTAAAACTCAGATTAAACCCACCTTCCACAAAAAAAAGAAGCCCTATCTGGTGTTCCTTCTTCCACCCAGTCTCGGATCACCTGTCAAATACCCTGTATATATCTTGTATGGTCATAGTTGTTTACAAGTTCTCTCCTTCATTAGAATGTAATCCCTCTCTTACATCAGGGACCTCATTTTTCACACTTTTGTGTCTCCAGTGCTCAGCACAGAGTCTGGCACATAGTAAGCACTTGATAAATTTTTATTGATTGATAACAGATTGACTAACACTCTGTTTTGTATTTCTGTGCTACTGCTAGAACACAATAAGTAATCCCCAAGTTCTTGGAAAGAATAAATAGGCTCTCCCAGCTGCTAGAAGCGGATAAAATGAATAGTCAACCAGCATGTCTGATATGTTAGGTGATTGAGGAGATAAGAGAAATAAATATGAACCCTGCTTTCCACGGAAGCAGCTAGATGGCACAATGGATAGAGCACTGACTTGGAATCAGGAAGACTCCTCTTCATGAGTTCAAATCTAGCCTCAACACTTACCAGCTATGTGACCCTAAGCCAATCACTTAATCCTGTTTGCCTCAGTTTCCTCATCTGTAGAACGAGCTGGAGAAGAATATAGCAAGCCACTCAAGTATCTTTTCCAAGAAGACCCTATATGAGGCCATGAAGAATTGGACATGGCTGAAAAACAAAACTTTCAATGCAGCTTTTATAAAGTGGACAGGAAAACTTCACAGCCTCTCTGTTTTCTCTTGCATTCTTTCCTTTTCCCTTCTGGTCTCATGGCCATGACTAACCTTTCTACCTGCATCTGTCATCTCTGAAACTTTGCTCTATACTTTGTTCCTCACCCATCTTCTATCTCCTCCACTGGTTCCTTCTCCTTGGCTTAAAAACACGCTTGTCTTCCATACCCTAAAACAAGCTTCTTTTGATCCTGGTATTCTTTCAAACTATCATCCTTGCCCTCTGTTGCCCTTAACTCTGAAACTTTCAAAAAGAATAGCCTACATTCACTCTGTTGCTTCACCAATCATTGAATAAGCATTCCTAAAGTATTTACTATGTATCTGGCACTCCTTCAAAGAGATGAGAATGTACCCAAGGAGATCAAAGGAAAAGGAAAAGGACCTATATGTACAAAATCATTTCTAGCAGTTCTTTTTATGGTGGCAAAGCTTTGAACATTGAGGGGATGTCTATCCATTGAGGAATGGCTGAACAAGTTATGGTATATGATTGTGATGGAATACTATTGTGCTATAACAAATGACAAGCAAAATGGTTTCAGAAAAACCTGGGAAGATTTATGGCAACAGAGGCAAGATAAAGTGAGCAGAGCCAGGAGAACATTGTAGCAGCAATATTGTGAAAGACTTAGCTACTCTGATCAATACAATGATCCCTGACAATTCCTAAGGATTATTGTTGAAAAATGCTATACACCTTCAGAAAGAAAACTGAGGAAGTCTGAGTGTGGATTGAAACATATTTTTTTCACTTTCTTTTTCTCTCTCCCTCTCTTTTTGCAACCTGGCTAATATGAAAATATATTTTGTATGATTTCATGTGTATAATTGATACCACATTTCCTGATTTCTCAATGGGCAGGGGAGCTGTAGAAAGGAAGGAGAGAATTCAGAATTCAAAATTTTCAAATGAATGTTAAACATAAATAAATACTAAATTTATTTTTTAAAAAGAATTGGGGATACAAAAAAGGCAATAAAAGGGTTCCTGCTCTCAGAGAGCCTCCATTCTCATATTCACCCCCTGCTCATTCCTGTGCAGCCTAGTTTTTATTCCTGCTATTCTCCTAAAATTCTTTTTTTTTCAAGATTACCAATGGCTTATTCATTCTCAAAAACAAAATTCCTTCCCACATACCTTGACCTACTTCTTGATATTCTCTCCTCCCTTGCCTTCTGTGACACAATTCTTCTTTTTCTCTTCCTGCCTGTTGGCCTGCCTCTTCTCTCCTTTTCTGGATCTTCTTCCACCTTCCACTAAGGATCTCATATTCCTTTTCCTTTCTATCCCCCATAGTGATATTTGTCTTTCTATATGGAGAGTTATTCAGTATGTAGGGGCAAGGAAAAGGGAAGTGAAAGACCTGATGGGAAGATAGGCAGTACATGAGCTGAACTTCACTTTATTCTGAACATGGTTTATCTTCACTGTCCTAGTGCCTTTACAGCCAGTTTATAGTGTAATGGGCAGCTAGAGGGTAGAGTGGTGGGAGTGCCAGTCTTGGAGTCAGAATGACTAAGTTTGAATCTTGCTTCAGGCACTTGCTAGCTATGTGACTGTGGACAAGTCATTTAAGGCATCAAGATGGAGTGGTAAATAGAGCCTGGGCCTGAAATCAAGAGGACCTGAGTCCAAATCTGGCCTCAGACAGTTACTAGCTGTGTGACCCTAGGCAAGTCACCTAACCCTGTTTGCCTCCGTTTCTTCAACTGTAATATGGGGATGATAACAGCACCTACCTCCCAAAGGTTGTTATGAAGATAAACTGAGATATTATAAAATAATATAAAAGCATTGTAATATATATATTACAATGTAATATATATATATATATATATATATAATTACAAAATAATATAAAAAGCACAATTTCAGCCTCAATGTCTTTATCTGTAAAATGAAGATAGTAATAGCACTTGCCTCCCAGGGTTATCATGAGGATCAAATCAGATAGAATATGTAAAGTGCTTTGCCAACACTAATGGGCCATATCAATACTAGTATTGTTCTTATTATTATTTGGAGTCATAAAATCTGGCCTTGAATCTTGGCTCTGCCTGTGTGATCCTGGGAAAATTACTTAACCTCTCTGGGCCTCCATTTCCTTCTCTGTGGGATGAAGTGATTAGACTAAATCCTTTCTAAGGTCCCTTCCAACTTCTAGAACGTTTCCTCCTTGGAACCCACATCAGTCTTCCTACAAGCCATGTCTTTTTAGGGCTTCTCGTGTATAATGTGAAACATACTTGATAGCCAGAAATAGTCTCATTAGAGATATGTCATATATGGCTACTTGGTGGGGAGCTTCTGGGGTCCAGCATGGAAGGGAGGTCTAATAGCTGGGCTATGTGGAGAATATAGCTAGGTATCCTGCCAAAAGCTGACTGTCTCAGCAGATGAATTGAAAACCTTTGAAATAAAAAAAGCTTCAGGTCATTGGGGCAGCTAGGTGACAGTGAATAGAGCAAGAGCCTTGGAGTCAGGAGGACCTGAGTTCAAATCTGACCTCAGATACTTAACACAAATACCAGCCGTGTGACCTTGGGCAAGTCACTTAACCCCTATTGCCCTCCAAAACAAAAAACAAGCAAAAAAAAGCTTCAGGTCAGGAAATTGAGGTAATTGGCTAGATTCAAGGGTGGGGAACCTGTGACCTTGAGGCCACATGTGGCCTTCTACATCCTTGAGTACAGCCTTTTAACAAGTTTCACAGAACAAATCCTTTTATTAAGGGAATTTGTTCTATGAAATTTGGATTCAGTCAAAGAGCCATTCTTGACAACCTAAAGGGCCACATGTGGCCCTGAGGTCATAGGTTCCCCATTCCTGGAACTAGAAGATGTGTTTTGCTGGAGGTCCTGGGTGGGGGGAGAGGTAGGTCTTCCCACTAGGTCTGAATTGACCTAATAGATATAGCTGTCTAATCCCAATGAGCCTCTGGCAGAGTCATCTAATCCTCAGATGTAGGAAGTTTCCTGGGCCCCTGGACTCATCATCTGGAGATGGCAAGAGGAGAAAAGATGGGGCCATAGTCCCAGTTTTCAGTAATGGTTTCCTGACTCATTCATTTTACTCAAGAAATCATTTCTCCCCAGATCTCTGAGTGATACTGCGGTTCAGTTCTTTAAATAGGCAATCATCAGCAGTTTTGCATTGATTAAGCAACTTGGGCATCTAAAAATAGCCTGCCAAGCAGTTTCTTCTTCATGTGGCAGAGACTTTAAATGGAACTGAATTCACACCTTTTAAAAGAACTGAGTAGACAAGACTTAGGCCCTGAATCTGTACTGTATATTCTCAGCTGTCCCACCAAGATGGATGTGGAATTTGAATGCCTTGGAGAATATTTAATATAATCATCATCCCCATCAGCAAGTCTTTTATTAGGCATCTAGAATGTGCCAGGCACAGTGCTGAACACTAGATATACAAAAGGAGGCAAAAAAAAATTAGTCTTTAACCTCAAGGAACTCATATTCCAATAAGGGAGACAACATGCAAACAGGTATGTATGTATAAGATATATAGAGGGTAAACAGGAGGCAATCTCAGAGGGAAAAATTAGCAAAAAGGGTGAGGGGAGACCAGCAAATGCCTCTTGCAGTAGGTGGGATTTGAGTTGAGTCTTGGAGGAAACCAGGGAAGCCAGGAGGCAGAAGTGAAGACGGAGAACATTCCATGCAATAGGGACAGCCACGGAAAAGGTATGGAGTTGGAAGATGGCATCACATTCAAGAATCAGCAGGAAGGCCAGTGTTGCTGAATGGGAGAATACATGGAGGGGAGGAGAGTACAAGAAGACTGTAAAGGCCAGGAGGGGTCAGGACATGCGGGGCTTTAAAAGACAAACAGAAGATTTTCTGTTTCTGGACATAATAGAGAACCACCGGAGATTATTGGATAAGTAGAAGAAATGGTTAGACCTGTGCTTTGTGATCACTGGCAGCCAAGTGAAGGATAGACTAGAGTGGAGAAAGCCAAGGCAGCCAGACCAACCAGCGGGCTATTACAAAAATATCTTACACTTCCATAGTACTTTCAGCTCTTCAAAGCCTGTTTGTATCTATGACTTCAGCCTACGTGACGCTGTAGTATCTATTGGCAGATTCTGTCTATACAAAAACAGGTAGCATTAGCTCCCTTTGGCAGGTGAATAAACAAAGAGAAAAAAAAAAGGTTAAGTGAGTCACCCAAGGTCGCACAATAAGGTGGAGCTGTGGTTTGGATCCTAATCTGCTGACTTCTACCTTTTTTTTGTTTCTTTTTCTCCACTGTCTGATGGCTTTTTAACGTTTTATAAAATTTAAAAGCCATTTTAAGGGTCATTAGGATAGTAGTAGTAGTAGTAGTAGTAGTAGTAGTAGTAGTAGTAGTAGTAGTAGTAGTAGTAGTAGTAGTAGTAGTAGTGGTAGTAGTAGCAGCAGTTGTAATAGAAGAGAATAAATGAGTATGACATGCCCCAGTTTGCAAGGCATTAAGTTCCAAGTACAATAGCAGATAAGAGAGATTGCAACTGATATGTAACCTGTGCCATGATGCCTCTGTCAGCACTAACAGGATTTACACAAGGTGGTACAGCAGAACAAGGAGGGCTCCAGGCTCCCACACAATCGCTGCTTTATCAGCCTTCAGGGCTTCCAGATGAAGTCCTCTCTTTTTCAAAGTACTATATCAGTGGAACGACAAGGCATGCTATGTGTACAATTAAATAACTCGTTTCCTTCAGGAAGGAGATGATAATTATCATATATTTACTTCTCAGTAACACCACGGAGCTGTATTTTGCCTGTATGCCTTCTATTCAATGGAGAAGCCAATACGCCTTGTTTCCAAGCAGCTGGATTTATGTCTGTGCGCTCCCAGCAGGCTGGCTCCATCAAAGGAGCCATTAAATTATTTCCCATTATGCTCCTTTCATCTCTTCAGCTTTCTATTGTGCACAGCTTTCCCCACTGGCTGAGGGCTTTTGCCGCAAGGCAGCTCTCCCTTTGGGATGCCCCTTTCTTTAACACATGGGTGTTGCTCCCCTGGGCCTCTATGGAAAAAGACAAATAGTGTCCCTTTTCTTTTTTTCCACCATATTCTTCCTGGTGGGTTCTCCACCCTTTCCCCTACTCCCATTCAGAACTGTGTGGCACTGTGGCACTCAGCTGGTCCCAGCCAAAATGGGAGGGCCTCACCTCCACTAGAGCTGTAAACAATGCCCGTAGTTTTGGCAAGACGTACAGAGAATTGGAAGGGTTGGAGGCTTCCCTAGAAACCTTTCGAAGGGAGGTAAGTTCTTCCCTGACACAGAATCCCCACTTCAGCCTGTTCTGATAGGAAGATAGAAAGCCCATGAACGGAACTTGGCTTCATTTTGAATGTGGTTTTTCTGCTGTATGCTGGTGCCTTTGGTGTATGGCCTGTCAGGGGGCCACTGTCATGATGTATGCACCAGGATATAATGATGAGGGACATTGGGTTGGGGAAGGGAGAATTGTAGAGGACAGCTAAATTCCACAGAGCAAATTCCCATAATTCCTAGAAATTTGGCTGAATTTCTGGGTGATTCTGGGCACTAGGGCTCCTTTTCAGGACACCTTTAACCACACAGATAGAATGAGGGCCACTCAGAAGGTATGATTTGCTCCTTGTCTGTCGCTCACTACAAGCTGGGACTCTGTCCCTGCATCCCCTGGCTCTGAGAGGTGAGCTTTTGCCTTTACTTGTGTAGAACCAGGCCTCTACCACACTTTCTGGACATCTTCACACCATGTTGCCTCCCCATATACCCTTACCCACTCCCTTCCTAGCCCCCCCGTATGAGTTATCTTTCCCTATTAGACCATAAACTCCTTAAACCAGCTAAGTAATGATGTGTAGACAGTGATGGGCCTGGAGTCAGAAGACCTAAGTTCAAATCCAGTCTCAGACATTTACTTTCTGTGTGACCCTAGGAAAATCATTTAACCTATGTCCACCTCCATTTCCTTATTTATAAAATGGGAATACTGATACCACCTACCTCTCAGAGTGGTTTTGAGGATAAAATAATATATTTGTTAATTGCTTTGCAAACCTTAAAGTTCTATAGAAATGCTATATGGTGGTGGTGGTGGTAGTAGTAGTAGTAGTGATTATCTTACCTGTATTTGTGTTTTATAACTGTTATTCACCCCAAGAAGCAATCCTATCCCTTCTATAATTTTCTTTTCCCTCCACTGTAGTAAACAATAAGCTGGTTTGTTGTCCTTAGCTTTTCTCGTCCTAACCCTAATCCAAACTTTGGATTCAGTCAAAGGGCCGTACTGAGGACCTAGAGGGCCACATGTGGCCTCGAGGTCGTAGGTTGTCCGCCCCTGTAACCTCTCCTCACAAGTCTCAATCCATCCTTTGTATTAATACTTCTCACACTCTGCTTACAGGCCTGTGTCACACTTCTGTATTTATCATCACTTATCTGCCCTTGATTTCATCTTCTCTTGATGGATGTCCTTTTCAAAATTAACGTTGGTTGAAGACGGCTGTCCATCCACACCAGCCAGTCCTTTTGGTTTTCTGCCTTTTCTTCCTCATCAGAATTGATTCTCTTTGTGTCTTGAAAATGTCATTCTTCTGAGCTTTTTGTTGCTCTTTGACTGAATCCACCTGGAGAATGTCCTACTTTTCCTTCTTGGAAATCTTCCTGTGTAGGCACTTAATAAACGCCGGTTTACTGACTTCTGAAATCTTCTCCCCTCACCCCCCACATCTAGGATATCTGTAAGACTTTCCTCTATCACAGATTTTAGATGTAGCGGTCCCTTCCCATCACTCATATCCCACCAAGTTCCTCCTTGTTGGTAAGACTCAAACACAGAATATTAGTTACCTTTATTAGCCTCTTCATCGCTTTTTTCTTTTTACTTGCATTTTATTGATGTTTTATTTTTGTCAACTTTACTTCCTCATGTATTACAGAGAGCCTCCTCTCCCAAAGAGCCCATACTTTATAAAAAAGAATTTTAAATAGAGGAGAAAAAAGATCAGCAAAACCAACCAACACATTGACCAAGGCCAACAATATATGCAACCTCACACACCCATAGTCCTGCACCTCTGCAAAGAAAGGAGGGGGACATCCTCATATCCCTTCTGAGGGGCAGTTTCTTCATCTCTTGAGGGATACAGTTATTTTAAGGCAAGTGAAGAATTTGTTAGTGGTTTTTTTGTTTGTTTTTTGCTTTGGGGAGAGAGACAGTTCTAGTGAATGTCTGGATAATTAAAAGTCTCAATATTCCTATTTTATGTCACCTTGCTAGAGCTGAGATCTATTTCCTAAACTCCTCATCTATTTCTTCTTCATGTCTAAGTGATGTGGAGTATACCAAGATGACAATATTATTTCTCTTCTTTGCCTGTATTGATCTTTACCCGGTGTTCTTTCCCACTTTTCTCCCATGCTGACTTTCCTCAAAAGTTTGTTGTTGTTGTTAAGTCATTTTTCAGTCATGTCTAAGTCTTGGTGACCCCATTTGGGGTTTCCTTGGCAGAAATACTGAAGTAGTTTGCCATTTCCTTCTCCAGCTCATTTTACAGATGAGGAGCTGAGGCAGACAAGGTGAAGTGACTTGCTTAGGGTCACACAGCTAGGCAGTGTCTGAGGCTGGATTTGAACTCAGGTCATCCTGACTCTGCTGCACCCCATGACTGCCCCACAAAAGTATGTCTTATTAATATTTCTTACTTTTTCATCTATTCATTCCACAACATACTCCATCCCCACCACACCTCAGTGTTTTTATTTTGAAAAAGTCAAACCTATCTTAAGCCATATTCTAAGGCACAGATCTCATTTTATCAAGTATCTATGTGAGATATCTAATTTAGCTTGCTTGTTACCTACACTTTGTCCATTTTTGCAAAACCATTTGAAGCCATGAGTTGGACTCTCCTCCTTGGTTTTTGTCTCTCCTGAATTTCTGGATGACACTTTGGCTGATCCTCCTACATTGGTACCTCCATTTGTATAAGAATATTCTCCCACCCCATAACCCTTCCTTTTCAGATTAAACAACTTTTGATTAGATTTTAAAGACTTCAAGCACATGGACCTTGTTAGATGTATCCCACCTCTAGCCATGACCGTGTCATTACTATGTTATAAATTTTGGTCCAGGAATCCAAATCCTCTTCACAGACTCTACCTTCTTGCCAGTTGCTGACTTCTCTCTTTCTTTTGAAGGCCTTGGAAGTTATTCCCTTTGGGAGGACAATATACTACATTGGTTGGATTTAAAGTTGATACTTTAAAAACAATATTGGAATCAGATTCAGGGAACCTGTGTTGGAGTCTTAACTTTGCTACTAACTAGCTGTGTGACCTTGAACAATACATTCCCCTCTCAAGGCTTCTAGTTCCTCACCTGCAAAAATGAAGAACTTACAATAGAGAATCTCCAAGTCTCCATCCAACTCTATCATTCTGTGGCCATTCAATTCAATTATTACCCAAACATTCTTTGGACAGCTAGGTGTAACAGTGGATATAGTGTTGGACCTAGAGTCAGGAAGACTCACCTTCCTGAGTTTAAATCTGGCTTCAAACACTTACTGGCAGTGTGAACCTGTGCAAGTGACTTAACCCTGTTTGCCTCAGTTTCCTCATGGAAATAGCAAACCCCTCCAGTATCTTTGCCAAGAAAACCCTTAATGGGGTCATGAAGAATCAACCATGACTGAAAAAATAAACTCACCTAAGTATTCTTTAGTCGTTAAGATATGACCTAAGTATTTTACTTACACAGAGAACCATGTTAGTAGGCACTGTGAGAAATACAAAATTTAAATAAAACATTAGCTTTGCCCTCGTGGAGCTGGTACCCTAGTAAAGGGGTATGAAAGCACCACAATAATAGAAAATATTAAATGATTAAAGAGTTTCATTTGCTAATGGAGAAAAAGCAAACACATGGCTGGTAACTTCATGCAAAATCCCAAATTGACCTTGATTATTGCTAGCAGTGAGAAGACCTTTTCCTTTTCCACAAGTAGCAAGATGAGATACTGTTTGCTAATAATGACTGACCTATGAAGGAATCAGGCTGTTTGGGGAACAGAGTTTATGCAAAGGATTGTGTGTGTGTGTGTGTGTGCACGCAGAATACATATCACTTTTCCAATAAGTCAGACCGTCCTAAATGAGGATGAAATATCAATTGGCCTCTGTGTCCAATTTTCATTATTTTTTATCCACGTGACTACTCTTTTGGAAAATCTGTGGAAATGTGTTCATTCTTTGAAAGCATTTGTTCTGTGGCTGTGAAATTATCTTCAATTATAATTCTAATTGGTTGTAAATATCCTACTTGTATCTTGAGATTTGTTTGAAAGAAAAGCCCATCAATAAGAAGGCTAACATATAATATCTGATGAAGCTTTTGTGAAGAAAACTGGTTTTAATATTTGGCCCCATTAAGTCAATGATGCTCATTCA
This sequence comes from Petaurus breviceps papuanus, assembly GCF_028583685.1. Taxonomy (NCBI): domain Eukaryota; kingdom Metazoa; phylum Chordata; class Mammalia; order Diprotodontia; family Petauridae; genus Petaurus; species Petaurus breviceps. Next base: position 10,287,029 of record NW_027185804.1, read on the forward strand.
TTACTCCTGACAGGCGAATGGTAAATGCCTTTGATGGCTTGTGGCTGAGAAGTTTGTGACAGGTCCATATGAAAACATATCCTTCATGGATCAGTAATCAGGACATAATTGGGCACTAGATAAAATAGTCATGTATGTCAGGCTAACAGGTTCTTTGAAAAGAAAAAGACATGAACCTTTCTCTGCTGCCCGGGCCCCTTCCATCACAGCTCGGAGTTGGGATGAGGGCTGGAGAACAGAGTTATTGCTGTCAGATTGCCAGTTTGCTATTGAACTTGTGTATCAGCTTTTCTCATCCCAGCACCATCTGTTCAGTGCCTTCTGTCGTTTCTCCAGCTACACCTTTGAATCCATAGCGGCTCCAGAAACACTGACAGCTCCCTCTGTAACCGAATTTGAGATGAGGAGAAAAATAGAGCTACGTCTGCTCACCCTATTAGCATTGAAAGGCAGCGAGAAACTGTTCCCCTACAGCTAAATTTTACTCTTGTACAAGCTTTATTGTAATGAGCATCATAGCTTTTGAGCTAGGAGGGACTGGAGAAGTCATCTATTCTCATCATTTCATTTTACAGATTAAAAAAGAATCTGAGACCCAGAGAAGTTAGGTGACTTCTATGACAGTATCACACAGCCTTGTAAGAGACAAGACTGGGATTGGAACCCAGGCTTTCTGACTCGAGATTCAGTGATCTTTCTACAGGGTGACATTACCTTGGAGATGACAAAAGTTCTCAAATATTAAAAAAAAGTAATCTCAAAAGAGTCTCGTGTGTGAATGTCTATATTATTTGGATTAGACATATATAACCATAGGCATACATGAGTAAGGTCACCTATAGGAAATGGTTTATAGACTGCTACTCCCTTGTTCTAAAATATCCACCTCGTTAGTCAAATATTGGTACCTCTAATTCCATCATTAGAAGGGAAGCATGCCTCCAGTGTTTCAGCAAAGAAGAGGCAGACAGCAGGTGTGGAAGGAGGCACATGTTTTCAGACATGGTCAATGTGTTTATATGTTTTGTTTAATTATATTTATTTGATGCATTGAAGGTTTCCATGGGATTGGAAGGGAGGAGATAGGTAGCAATTGAAAAATAGCAGTCTTGTTAGGGGGAGAAAAAGAGGGAAAAGAAGCAATTTTCCCCCCCAAATTTCCACCATTACAGGTTCATTCTTTAGAACTGTTTTTGCCTCTCTAGGAGTCAAATTTTAAATCTGACTGAGAAAAAAATAAGACATTAATCTCCTCATAATTCAGTTTATCATGGAATAACAGATAATGGGTCCAGAACCAATGTTAAGGCATCCAGAGTATAGGTCCAGCAGGATATGAAAAGATACTTTGATGGAGCCATTCTCACCAGGAACCATTAACGTACCCCAAGGGTCACAGTTGAAGAACCAAAGAGAAAGCTTTGGTATCCCAGAATGGGGAGGGGGAATTCAGTAATTCCCATAAGCAACTCAGTTTTCACTTCCTGACTTTAGGTCCCAAGATATTAACTAACCTTCTGTTAAGGCATCATAGATATAACTGAGATTAACATTTGATTTCTGTCAAAAATTTCCCTGGGTTGCAACTCCAAGAAATTTTTAGTTATAGTACATCTTGCTAGGAGTGCCAGGGCTGGGAATATAAAATAGAAATGATTGTGTTGAAGTATGGTTAGAGATTAGTTTCATTTCATCCACCTGTTAGGAAAGCAGAAGACATTTAAGATGGGGGAATGGCCCAGAAAAGGAAGTAGTACTTTAATTAGATTTGCTTGTGAATTCTCTCTCTTATTTTTAATGGAAAAAGTTGTTCTGCATTTGGCTGATACTTGTCCAGAGTTAGACACTGTGAGGCTAAGAAAGGCAGTGGTTATGATACAATTAACTTGGGGGGGGGATCAGATCAACTACATGTCCATAAAAATGACTCCTACTTGGGGAAATTTTCTAAGAATTCTGCCACACTGTGTGAGATAGTTGAAGACATCTTTGTATACTGTAAAACTCCTGCTTTCCTCCCATTTCCCCTTTTTAACGTCTCTTCATTTTCTTCTCTCTCCCAAATCCAAACCACATAAGAAAAAGGACATTTTCAATGTTGTTAACTCTAAATAGTCCTCCTTGTTCAGCTCATCTCACTCTGCATTAGTTCATACAATTGCCCCCACACCAGGTTGCTCTGAGACATCCTCTTTATAATTTCTTATGCTATAATAGTATCCTATTACATTCAGATACCTTTATTTGTTCGGCCATTTCTCAGCTGATGGATATTCCCTTGATTTCTATTCCATAATAAGTAGAGACTGATAATAAAACATACTACATTCCTTCTGAAATATTATGGTACAGAATGAGATATTTTGGGATATGGCCAATGCAGGAATTTGAATTGCTATACATATTTGTTTTTTTAATAGTTCTTCTTCCTTTGTGGGGGCAGGAGGCAGGAGTCAGAGAAAATAGGTTGTTCTTAAATTTTTAAAATAAATTTTGATTTAAAAAAAGAAAATAACTGAATTTTTTAGAAAGCTTGGTTCCAAAATGGAAGAGCTGGCCTCTACCAATCCCTCAAATTCCTTTCCCTGCTGAGGTTTTCCCTTGGCCTCACTTGTTTACTCAATGTCTTCACTGGGTGTCAAAGGCCCTCGGGGACCCTGCCAAGAGACAAGTTGTGGACAGTGTAAGGTCTGACTCACTTGGCTAAGTTGAGTGCTAATTGTCCCATTCTCCTGCAAGTAGAAAGCGTGGGCCTTTGAAGATCAAGCAGGAGCTGCTGGGAGAACAGGAACAGCTGATGGGGTGATGCGTGCATTTATAGACACCTCCAAGCACACAGGAAATTGTTAATCAAGAAATAACAACCACAGTATGCTTTGTATTTATAAATAATGATACCTTGCATTCATCACTTGCCTGTCATAAGCATTTTATGGACATCATTTCTAATCTGTGCACAAGCCCTAGGTGTGGTTGACAAGTAGACATCCTTTTAAAAGCTCCCTCCTCCATAAAGGATTCCTTTGCCTCTATAGGATTTGAACTCAGTCTAAGTAAACAAACATTTGCCACACACCTACCATTTAGAAAACCCTGGATTAGGCTCTGGGGAATCATAAAGATGATATAAGAACTGGTCTCTGCTCTCATAGATCTTAGATTTAGACCTAAGAGACTGTCTAGTTCAACTGCTCTCATTTTACAGATGAGAAAACTGAGTCTCAAAGAGGTGTAGTCATTTTCCAATGTCACCTCAGTAGTAAGCATCAAAAGCAAGACTGAATCTGGCTTCTCTGACTTCATAGCTGGTGTTCTATCTACCTCACCTTGCTGAGTACATGGGCTAGTAGAATCTATCCAAAGCCTGACACGTAATAGGTGCTTCATACATGTTTAGTGGTTGATTGATACAAGCAACATAAATGACTAATATAAGGTAGAATGGGGTAAACAGACATCTATGAAGCATTTACTAGAAACACAAAGGAGTTGTAAACAAAGCTATCTTTAAATTTCAAAGAGATAAAGATCCTTCCTGATGAGGAACTGGTATCAGGGAAAGATTCACTGCATGCCAGGTCTTGAGGGATGGGCAAAATCTTAACAAGTTGAGATGGGGGAAGGGCATACTAGATGTAGGGAAAAGACTGAGCAAAGGGAGCAAATGCAGGATGTGTGTGTGTGTGTAAATATATATGTATGTGTGTATGTGAGTGTGTGTATATATATATAATATGTAAAATATATATGTATATATGGAACATTAAATGGTCCTGTTTGACTGGAAAACAGAGTGTGGGTTAAAAAAAATCATGAAATATGGAGGGCTTTGACTGCCAGGCTAAGGAGTCAGGACTCTATTTGGTTGGCAATAGAGAGGCCATGATGGTTTTGGAAGAAGGATATGACATGGTCAGATTTCTGCATTCCTAGGGGAACTAAAATTGCAATTTCAGGGATGATCAGATTTCTACATTTCAAGGGGAACTAAAACTGTGATTTCATTGATAAAAAGAACTCTAATAAGGAAGTCCTCTCTGCCAATGTAGATATGCACCTTGTCTACATTAGAGAGGGTAAGTGGTTTCTCAGAATCAAAAAGTTAGTGTGTTAGGGGCAGAACTTGAACCCAGGTATTCCTTCTCTCCCACACACTATTGTTGCTCTCTAATCTTTGCTTTATGGACAATTAATCTGGCAGCAATGGGAGGGATAGTTTGGAGGTCAGGAAATCAGGTAAAAGATTACTACAATAGCCATCCATACAGATGATAATAAAGGCCTACTTATAATAGGACAATAGAATTGGCAAAGGAAGAAATCACATAAGAAATTTAGCAATGGCAGAATCACTAAAATCTGAGCAATACAAATGAAGATTTAATTATATGTTGCTTTTGTATGATATTTATATTACCATATCATGTAACGTTTGTATAACACGAGTTTGCACTTAATTTTATACTTCCATCCATGTGTACATTCTGTCTCCTCATCTAGAACATAAACTGCATCCCTTGATCCTATGATCCTTGAGGGTGAGAACCACATGTTACACTTCTTCTGTGTACATCACAGCCCCTAGCACATTGGACCCTCAGTTAGTGTTTGATGCATACTTATTTCTTAATTGAATATAAAGAGGACCCACTATTTAAGGGAATGTTGAAACTGGGAACCGAAGGTTTCAAGGCACTCCCTTTGCATCCCCTTGTTTCTTAAATGTCTTCTCTTCAAGGCTCAGTTCAGATGTTTCTTACTCCTCCCTGAAAAGCCCTGAGTCCTTGAGGTTCAGTGCCCTCTCCTTTCACATATATTACCAGATCACTTTATCTGATTACCCCTTTGCCTTCTTCATACCATACCTTCATAGCATACATTTAATTGGAAGGAAGGGAAGGAGGGAAGGGGGAGGGATTAAGGAAAGAAGGCAGGAAGGAAGGCAGGAAGGAAGGCAAGAAGGAAGGCAAGAAGGAAGGAAAGAAGGAAAGAAGAAAAGGAAGGATGAAGGAAGGAAGGAAGGAAGGAAGGAAGGAAGGAAGGAAGGAAGGAACGAAGGAAGGAAGGAAGGAAGGAAGGAAGGGAGGGAGGAAGGAAGCATTTATTGAATTCCTGCTGTGTGCCAGTCTTGAAGTTGGGAAATCTGGTTTTGAAACCTAACTCCTCTTATTGGCTGTGATACTATAGGCTTGTTAGTATACCTCTCTGGATCTTCCTCTCATCTTTTGTCAACTGGAAGAGAATGATAATTGCAATTCTTATGTATGGCCATAAAATCTGTGTAGTCATTAAAGGTTGTATGAATGTGAACTACAATTATTGTATAGAAAGGTCTTTATTTAGCACCACCTCTCCCCCTCCCAAATGTTACTCATTCATGAGCCCTCGAGCTCCCTGGAGCACCTGGCCCGAGTCATGGTCCCCAGAGGCTGAAGGTGAGACTCAGTTCTCAGTCCTTTACCTCTAGAGCTCAAATAGAAAATTGAGCTTTGATGTGTTTGTGAACCAGAAACTCATGCCTCTATCCAATTGTATCCTGGTATATGTATCTCCAAAATGCACTTTTAAGTTAAATTTGAATTATTAACATTTTCCTAATTCTAATCAATCAGCAAATAAATAAATCAAGCCCTAATTTGTAGCATTTTCCAATATGAGATGTAAAAACATACACTGAAAATTTAAAAACAGACTCCCTCACAACCCTCCTTCTATCTCCTTTTCAGTTAGACTGATCTTGAGATGAGAAATAATGGAATAGGAATGACAGGGACATCCTCATCAAAACTGTGCGACAGATAAAGGTTGCCTTTGCTGCCCACCCGGGTCTGTGACTGTCAGTATGTGATGCCCTACAGCCAGCATCTTTCTGGCCCTGGGCAGCATTCCCAGCATTCTGGCCTCCCTTCCTTTTATATTCTCACAAACACTTAACTCTTCCTCTTCCTTGGTCCCATTCCCTCAGTGCTTTCATCTCAGATAAGACCCTTGGAGAATGTCTACTTCAGTAGCCCTCTCCCTATAGCATCACACCTTAAACCTAAAAAAAAAAAAAAGAGTTGGTGGGCATAGCTGCAGGTTGGGGAGATATTTTTGATCAGAGGTACTTGTCAGAGTTCTTAAAATCCCACCTTTTCCTACCATGGGTAAGGCTAGCTCTGATGGATTATTTCCCATAACCTTGATCACATACCCTTTTGCGGAAGTGAAGCAAAGGGTGGAAAAGAGACTGGTACTTGTGAAAGAAAGAAAGAAAAGCTTCTAAATAAAGAACCAGCTGGCCACTCCCTCTTCTTTCACCCCACCCCCAGCACTTCTGTCCCACCCCAAATCTTGCTTCTATACCAAATAGCATTTTAGACCTGAAAGGGACCTTTGTGTCATCTGCCTTTTTTTCTTTTCTTTTTTTATGTCATGGACTGCTTTGACATACTGGTAAAATCTATATGTCTCTTCTTTGAATAATGTGTTTAAAGGTATAAAGTAAAACATATAGAAAGGAAGCCAAAGGTTAGTGAAAAATCAAAGTGTGATTTTTTCCCACTCAAGTTTACAGACCTCCTGTATCTATCCATAGATCTCTTGGAAGATCCATGGATGGACCCAAGGTTAAAAGCCCCTGATTTACTCTAATCCTTTCATCTTGTACATAAGGAAACTCAGGTCCAGAGAATTCAAATGGCTTGCTCAAGTTAGTCAGTCCCAAGCTGGGACCTGAAATCAGCTCTTGCCCTTCAGTTCATACTCCCCTCCATTCCTCTAAGGAAAATCATCTCCTTCAGACCCTTAGTAGTAAAGAGTTCCAGACAAGTTGAGCTGCCAGCTTCTTAGAAGTTCTTAGATTCATATCACAGAATGTCCCTCATTGCCCTCTGACAGAGAAAAGCAGGTTAACCTCTCTGTGCTTTAGCTTTCTTTTCTTAAAAGGAGGTCAGGAGGGATGGTCTAAATGACCTCGCAGGTTCGTTCTAATTCGAAATTTATGAAGTTCTGATCTTTTGACGGACAGGTGTAATAGATTTAGAGCTATATGGGACCCGAGAGGTTATTTAGTCTACCCCTTTCATTTTACAGATGAAGAAACCAAAGGACAAAATAATTAAGCAACTTGCCTAGCATTAAGTGACAGGACTTGGATTCAAACCTAGGATTCTCTGATTCCCAGTCAGTAGAGGCTGGGATTTGTCTGTTTGTCTTAAACACACACACACACACACACAGAGCATCAAGGTATGTGTATGCTTCCCTTAGTGTCAATTGTGTTTTCTCTTCTCTAACAGGTAGGCCCTAACTGGCTTGCCTAGAATGACAAGAATGGATAGCACATGCTCCTCTGGATGGTGGAGGGGAATGCATTTACCTCTGTATATCTTTTAAGATCTGGGGAGGTCAAAGGGGGGCCCATATAGTTGTAAAAGGAACTGACAGAGAGACTTGGTGAGTTTGCGCTCATAATTTTACATGCTACATTTGGATTACACTTAATTTAGCAGTTTCTCTGGAGGGAGCTTTGTCTGAGCCGTGTTAGCCTTTTATGGCCATGAAGCTAATTAAGTAAATGCAATTCAGGGGCACTTTGAAAGCAGCTACTCTTTACCCAGGAATTGGCTGTGTCTCCAACTTGAATATGGCAAGAGAGCCTACCTCCTTAGGAAAGCAGGGGCTTTTACTGAGAAAGGCCGAAATGAGCATTTCATGGCTTACCTTCCAGCTGGAGCTCCACCTCTTGCCCTCCCCCTTGCAGGAGGGTCTTAGCTCATGCTGGCTTTCCTCCCTTCCCATCAATAATGATTAGAGTTGTTGTCTGACTGAGCTACGGTAAACCTACCTGATTACTGACCTGCAGTTGCCCTTGAACCAGAACAAGATTCTTATTACAGCTGAGGAAGGTTGTCTGTGCCAGGAAGGGAGAGGGATTTCATATACCATTAGCAGAAGCTCTGTGAGAAAATAAAACATTCCTCTGTGGTTAGAAATATTCTTTTACACACCTTACTGTGTCACTGGCTACATGGGAGACAAACACTGTCTTAGGATAAAATCTGTGGTCATTCAGAGTGGGAAAAGAATAACTCTAGTATGAGACGACCTGGTTTCAATTTCCGTCTCTCATGCTTTCTACCGGTACACCTTAGGCCAGTCACTTAACTTCCTCAGGCCTCAGTTTCCTCATCCACAAAATGAGAAAGTTGAACTATTCTAGTTCTAGATCTAGAATCTTGTGACCTGTGGAGTGGGTTTTATTAACATGTGTCTTATGTAAAGAGAGAAGGTGAAATTGTAGCTAGTGAGTTCAAATTCAGACACAGATAAACTCTGCTTACCTCCCCCCCCCCCTTATTATAAATCTAAAAAGAAGCTATAAGAGCTTTGTATGGTGGGTCTGTGATATACAGAATTTGGCAACTCCCTCTACCAGCCCAGGGTGATGCTTGACGTGCATAGAGATTGTTATTTGCCCAGTGCCTTGTAGCTAGTAAATATCAAAGGTGGGATTTGAATTCAGGTCTTCCAGTTTATAAGCACACAATCTTATCTGCCTCTATTTTACAATTTGTCGTAGATACCTAACACAGCACTCCATATCTGGTCTCCATGTCTTTCCACAGGCTTGTCCACTATGCCAGGAACATACTTCCTCTTAGAATGGGTAGATTCCTTTACTTTTCAGGCACATGAGACCTTTCCTGAATACCTCTAGGAGTCAATGCTTCCTTTCCCCCTCCAAGATTATCTTTTTTATGTATTTATTTTGTATAAATTTATAAATGTAAGTATTATTCACCTCTTCCTTCTATCTCCAAGGTAAACTCTTTGAGATCAGGGACTGTTTCCTTTTGATCCTTGTATGCCCGGCACCTGACATTGTACCCAGCATGGAAAGGGTGCTTAACAAATACTTGTTGATTTATTGAATGCATGCATAACCATGTTCATAGTTCTGCCACTTTTTTCTGGAGGTAGAATCAAGTTTCCCACAAGGAAACTTCTAAAGGCCAGGACAAAAGGTAATTATCATCTTTGCCTTCCCCTTGATTTTTCCCCCCTCCTTCACTTTGGTCTGCTGAGAAAAATAGATTTTTTTTTTAAACTGCCATTTCCAACATGTTGCCCTAGAGAGAACTACAGTAATTAGCTTCCTGAAACTTGGTTTCCTGACTTCCTAGTCTGTACAATGGTGGTAGGCTGATGCCTTTGTTATCCCAATGCCCTAGGGAAGATAATGACATCAAGAGTATATTAGGTGAAATGGCCAAATGGATCTTCCCTAGGGACACCTTTGATGTCCCTTCCAGCTCTAAATATATGATCAGACGACTCCTTGAGCATTCCTTGATCTAAGCACAGGGGCAGTGGATATAGGTGCTGGGCCACATCCAGGATTTGTCATGTTGTGAAACCCCTTGATCTAATAATGCTAGACTCGTAGTCAATCAGTACAGACATCCCTGATCTTCATTTAATGCCAATAAAACAAGCACTATGTCCAGATCCAAAAAGCTTTGGTAGTTTCTTTAGAGCTTTTAAATAGTCCACAGGACTTAAAGGATGTCCTCAGAGCTATGAGCTCTGTGATTTTTTTTTTAACTGCAGGAGTAGCAAAGGAGAGATTGCTAACGTGAATCAGGCTAATGAGCCACAAAGAACCAGCAAAGTCAGTGGAGGAAGGGTGGGGAGGGGTGGATAGGTAGATATCCAGGCAAGGTTGCTGCAGCACAGGGCAGTTTGGTCCAGTTTCCTTTGCTAATGGATTTCCCCACCTAACTCAGCAGCCTCTCTGCAGAGGAAACTGCTCCTGCTTGCCTGATGTAATGAGAGCTGAAGGTTGGCTGCACACCCAATTGATTTCTAGTGCAGCTGGAAAAAGGCGACTTGCCCCCTTCTCATCCCCCAATACCTGCTGGATCCCTGCCCAGTCTGGGCCAATTGGCAGAACAACCAATCAGGATGCAGAAGGCCAGGGAGTTCAATACAAAGCAAGCAGTACTACTTGATGATGGGAGAGCCAGTCAGAGGACCTGCCTTTCAGCAGGATGTATCTCAGTCTGGAAGAAGGAAAAGGCAAATCCCTCCAGTACCTTTGCCAAGAAAAATCCCATATGGGGTCACAGAGAACTACTGAACCTGAAACAACAAAAATCTCAATCTGGAGGTGATGGCCTTTGATCTAATTCACTGAAGTTTTTCTGGACCAGAACTGACTTCTGGTCACACTAGTCCACATCTCCCTCCACTAAAAAGAGAAGCTTCAACTTAAATGAGCAGAAACTGTCATTCAGGAGACCCACCTTGGGTAGGAGCTCTGCCTCCTGGGAGAGAATTAGTGCTGTGCAAGGGTAAAGAGTACTGAACCTGGGTATACTGCCTTTGATGTGTGTGACCTTGAACGAGTGATTTAGCTACCCTGGGCCTCACTTTCCTCATCTGTCAAATGAAGGGATTAGACTAGATGGCCCCTGAGGTCCCTTGTAGTCTGTTATCCCATGAATGAAGTTTTAGGCTCTAGAGCTCAAACAGGCACCTCAGAACATCTAACCAACTCCTCCATTTAGCAGCTAATAATAACTCACATTAGATAGCCCTTTACCATTTACAAAGCACTTTCTTCCCAATTATGCTCTGAGGTAGATAATGTAAGAATTCTACCCCTTTTATAGGTGAGGAAATGGAGGCCCAGAGAAGACAGGTTTCTTAGCCAACATCACACAAGTACTAAATAACAGAAGTTTATGGTGCTTCTTTTCACTTCTCCAGCCCTCTCAAGGAGAAGCTTTCAGAAAGCTGTTAAAAAAGGGGGGAAAAAAACCTCTTTCGAAGGGAAGGATGCGAGTCACAACTGAAAGCTGGTGAGAGGTCAGGAATTTCACATCTGTGACATCATCACCTGTGTGACCATGGGAATTCCCCTTGGCCCTTTCATAAATAGGTTCTATCCCTACCTTTACCAAAATCAAAACTTAAAAATAAATAAACAGAAAAAGGTCTTACCATGATCAGTCATTAAGAAGCAACCAGCCTCTTTGATCACTATTGGCCAGACAAGTCAAGTACTATGCAGTTGGCACCCCTTTCTGAACCCCTGCTTACACCACCCAGCCCAGAAGTTATTTTTTGAACTCTAAGGGAAATACCTTTCCTGAGCACTTAACTGCCCTTTTATGCATTTTGAAAATGTCCTGGCTCATTTCCTCAGCAGAATTACAATAGTCAGTGAGTCAGTGGCCTGGCCTGTGTGTATGTGTGTGTGTGTGTATTTTGGTTGTTTTTTTCTTTTAGTGACTAACCCTGTCTGCTTCCCTGAGTTTCCAGTAACTCTGGGTAAAGACTCAGCCTGAATCACTATGACTGGACTGTATGTTTTTCTTCTCCTTTTTTTTTTCTTTCACTCCACTTTTAAATATCAACAGCTACATGCTGGCTGGAGAGAGTCACGTGGGTCCAATGTAACTGGAGGCCATAGATCCATAATTGGTGGGGAAATGTAGGCCAGGACGGTTGGGCTACTGTTTCCTCTGGTTTATGTTTAGTTCTAAAAGGTCGAATGGCCCCTCATCTTTAAATTTGAACACATCCCTAAAAGCATTTGCATTCTTCCCAGAAGTCTTTTCTAGGGCCCCTAGTCAAGAGTGCCCTCCTCCATTCTGATTTTTTTAAAGCATTTTCTAAAGCTCTCCTCTGCCTTATCAGCCTCCTACCCTGTATTATATTTCTCTGTTTATATTTATTATCCCCCTTCAGTAAAGTTTCTGAGGGAAGAAATTATATTCATCTAGCTTTCTATCTTTCTATCACTTAACTATAAACCATGCAGACTGATATTTGATGGAGATTCAAAGAAAAGTAAAAACTACATATATATTGTCACAACCCCAATTGCCCTTCAAAAAGGCAAAAAACAACAAAAACTACACATATATTCACATATATCACATACATGTATGTATATATGTATGTGCATGCACACTTACATATATTTATATACACACATATACATGTGGATGTGGATGTATACGTATGTACATACATATACAGGGTGTCCCAAAAGTCTCAGTGGAGTTTTAAGCTAATAACTACACTAAGACTTTTGGAATACTGTGTATGGGACAGGGGAGGGATATGGAGGGAGTATATACTTTATCTTTGTATACCCAGAGTTAACACAATACCTTGCTATGAATAATAATAATAAGATGAAGAAGGGAAAAAAAAGAAAAGGAGAAGGAAGAGAAAAAAAAAGAAGTTAGTGATATTTATTTAATATGCTATGTTTCATGAAGCACTTGGCATACATTCTCTTATTTCATCCTCATAAAAATCCAGCTGTTTACAGATGAGGAAAATGAAGCTTCTAAAGGTTAAGTGGTCATGTACATAATAAGCGAGAGGCCAAATTAAATAGTAATAGAAAGAACACCGAACTGGTTATTAGGAGGGACTTGATTTCAGTGAATTCAGCTGACATTTGTTTGTTTCAGATGTTACCATAAGAAAGTCACTGAATGAAGAAAGAAAAAAAAATTGAATTATCTTTGCCCTCAAGAGATTTAAATTCTAACAGGAAAGAAAATACATAAAAGGGATATAGGAGTTGGAAAAGTGATGGGGGGAGGGATGGCTAGGTGGCACAGTGAATAGAGCACTAGTCCTGGAGTCAGGAGGACCTCAGTTCAAATCTGACCTCAGACACTTAACACTTACTAGCCATGTGACCTTGGGCAAGTCACTTAACCCCAATTGCCCTGCCCTCCCCCCTCCAGAAAGAAAAAAAAAAAAAAAGAAAAGGGAGTGGGGGAGGGGGCAGCACATGGTGGGATGGTCATGAAGGGGATAAGGCCAAAGTTGACCTTGGAGCCCACGGTCCCAGGGGCAGAGCTGGATTTCTAGTTTCTGCACCTACCTGAGCCTTGTCAGTTCCCTTATCTCTGCAATGTAAGGGGGTCTCACTGGCGTTTGTACTTTGGCCTCATAGAAGATAGGGCAAAGGTTCCAGCTGTTTCCTAAGGAGTGCTAGATCAAAGAGGATTAGTGCCCCAGCCAGAAAGAACAGCTATTATTAGACCTTAAAAGCAGTGACTCCACCCCTTGGCATCTTCTCCCTTTTCATCCCCCTCTCTTTTGGACTTCCTGTAAGGAGGGAAGGTTTTCTTTCCTCTCTCCTCCACCTCCCCAGCTATAAAAGTGACTGAATGTTGATCCTGAAAGATGGACTTTTCAGGAGTTCTTGGGTGAGCTGATTGGCAGTAAGAGGCGTTTTCTACCACTCTATGCTTCTCACTGAAGGCACCAACTGTCTAAAGATGATCCCAACCATGGGCTCACAAGAAGATCTGGACCCTGAGAGAGGTGTTTGGACAGTGTGGAGTTGAGGTGAAGGTGAAATAGTGGTTCAGCAGTCCTGCTAAGTGTTTTAATGCTTTAAGTATGCCAGGAGAGAATAATAGGAATCTTGGGTTGCTACTTTATGTTTTTAGTCTTTGTTAATGCACAGCTATGATTAGTTTGTGTCTTAATAATTTCTTGTGCAAAATAAATAGCTGGCCTATCTCTGATCTACATTGTACTTTAAATGCCTTTCTGAGCCCTTTCCGAGAGACCCTAGATGTAAGCTATACATAAATTTTCAATAATTTCCCCAAAGACTTTACAGAGCCCAAGAACCCCAGATTAGGGCCCCTTAGTGAGAGAGGACTTCTTAGGCCCCCTGAGTAAAACATCAGGTTGTTTTTAGACATATAAAATGGGGTAATAACAATTGTAGAAGCAACTAGGGCCTGAAGTAAGGAAGACCTACTAGCTATGTGACCCTGGGCAAGTCACTTACCCTCTGTCTGCTTCAGTTTCCTCAATTATACAATGGTAATAATAATAGCACCTCCCTCCTAGGGTTGTTGTGAGTATCAAATGAGATAAAATTTGCAAACCTCTTAGCACCATGTGTGGCATATAGTAAGCACTTAATAAATGCTTATGTACTTCCTTTCAACCTTACACGCTGTCATTGTGCAGACTTGACAAAATATGTAAAGAATGTTGTAAAGCTAAAAGTACCCCAAAAGTGTTTCTTAAATCTATATAAAGCATTGTGTAAGTGTCAGCTATTATTAAATGCTGGAGGTATAATTTGAACCCCAGTCTCTACTAACTGTCTGCTGAATTAAATTCTTCTTTGCTTCTTATAATTTTATTTATTGCTATCAGTAATAATAGTAGGAGTGACAACAATAATGGCAAAGTGTAAGAAAATGGGTGTAGGTAGTAAATGTATCTGCTTCCCGTTATGATTAAGGAATCAATTAACCTCTTATAAATCCATTAGCTATTTTGGACTGTGAGACTACCAGGATCAGGACTCTTTCAGGTATCTCTCACCATCCTGATTTCATTTCCCTTCGAAGAATTAAAGGATTTAGAGCTGGAAGGCACTTTTAGAGATGCTTGAGTTCAAACCGCTCATTAGACACACACACACAAATGAAACCCAAGAATGTAAGTGACTTATCCAAGGTCACACAGCCAGGCAGTATTGTAATCAAGACTGAAATCAAGGTCCTCTGTTTCCAAATCCAGTGTTCTTTCCACTACATCAAAATGCCTTCATATGATGCTGAAAGGGACCCATGTGTAATGCTGCTTTTCTCTCATTTCCAATGAGAAATAATCCAGAATTTAATTATTAAGCACTTACTGAGTTGCAGGCACAGTGATAAATGCTAAGAATACAAATAGAAGCAAAAAATAAAAATAAAAATAAATTCCCTGCCCTCAAGGTCCTTACATTCTAATGGTAGAAGACAGCACATAAAAGGAAACTGAAGAAAGTGAGGGTGGAAACATACCTGAGCAGGGGTTCAGGGGAGAAAGAAATCCAGAGAGCTGGGGATGGGGCCCAGAGTGGAATGGAGGAGCGAACATTGTTAGCTTGAATACTTCCCTAAAAGGGGGGTTCCTGAAACTGACAGATCAGAGGAAGGGGCTTCGCTTTTACTTACCAAAAACATTTGGCCCACCAATGGCCTGCACAGAGCTGAAGGCTGGCATTACTGAAGCATTCCCAGTTGGACATATTATACCAGCAATAATTCTATCTCTACACAAGTTTTGGCATCCACAAGTCTGCCAGATGTTGGAGAAGCTCTCCACTCTCTCACTGCCTTTCATGTTTTAGATTCAGAACTGTAGGTATCATCATAATTCATTTCAGCAAAACATTTCAATTCAACAAACATTTTTAAGTGCCAGATATTTAGAAGGCAGTATTAGCCAACATCTTTTTTAAGAGCCTACTACATGTAAGGAACTAGGAAGGAATGCCTGGCGATTCCCTGCTTTCAAAGTCAATGTATACCTAAATAGTGGGAAAATAAGACATGTGAGCAAAGAAATGATCAGCAATTCAAGGCCAGTACAAGTAGATGGAAAATGTCTAATCATGAAATATCTGAGGACCTACTATGTTTATACAAAAGGCAGTATAAAGACACGTGGTAGGCACAAGTCATGCAGCATGTTACCAGCGCTCATAATTGGCACAGAAAAGAAGTGGCATTCTGTTAAGGACATGTGACTACAAAAGGAAGCAGGCTGGTTACAGCCACTCGGCAGGGACGTCCTAGGGGATATTCTTCATCAGATAATATTTGGACAAGATGGATTCCAAGATCTCGTCCATCTCTGAGATTCTAAGGTTATATGTAGTAGGTGCTAAATGAGTGTACCAATCTCTCTGGTCCCTGTAAAGGAGAGAGATCACCATGACCTGGAATAAATGGGGAAGAATTCAGGGAGCAAGTAGAATTTTAGTAGGGCCTAGAGGGGAAAGGTAATGTGGGATAATAGATAGAGTGATGGTCTTGAAATCAGGACAATTTGGGGCAGTTAGGTGGGGCAGTGAATAGAGCACAGACACTGGAGTCAGGAGGACCTGAGTTCAAATCCAGCCTCAGACACTTAACATTTACTAGCCATATGACCTTGGGCAAGTCACTTAACCCCAATTGCCCTGCCTTTCCCCCTCCAAAAAGCAAAAAAACAAAAAACAAAAAACAACCCAAAACCCTGGAATCAGGACAACCTAGTCTCAAATCTCTCCTTGGACATTTTCTAGCTACATGATTTTGAGCAAACTATTCACTCTAAACCTTTCTTATCTCTAAAATGGGGATAATAACTGCATTTACCTCACAGGGTTGTTATTCGAATCAGATGCTTGCAAAACACTGTATAAATACTGGCTCATTCTTCATATTAAGGGAGATTAAGATTTAAATAAGCAGAGAGTGGTGGCAGAGTATTGAGTCATCCAAACATTTATTAAACACCTGCCATTGCATATGCCAGGTTCCATACTAGGCATTGAGGACACTAATACATAGAAAGAGACAATCTCTACTCTCAAGGAGTTTGCATTCAATTCATGTTTATTAAGCATTGTGGTTACCCCGCAGTGTGGTATATCAGGAGACCATGAGTCACATACAGATCTGGTTCCTTTGAACTCTTCAAAGCATTAGTGAACTTGGCAAATCTCAGTGACCCTGATCTCAGGGAAAATCCTGTAGGATTCTTTGGGTACCATGAGCCTGTCAGAAAATCCTACAGAAGAGATGATGTACTGAGAAAAGAAACCAGCATCTAGGAGGAAGTGCTTAGATGTGTCATCTTGTAACATTTACTAGAACCAAGGGGTGGCTCAGTTGGTGAGTCGTGAATGATTCATGGGAGCAGGCTGACCTCATCTTTGTAAAGCACAATGACCTGAGTATTTACAGAAATTTATTGGCCTCTTCATCTGCCCATACCTTCCCCAAGAAGTGCCCCATCTGAGTAGGACAGAAGGAGCTGCTTAGGAAGAAACAGAGTTCCCTGGTCACTCCTGATTGAAAAACACCCCTCAAAACCAATGTCAGTTAGTGGGGAAAAGGGGTTCTTTGTGTGAGAATTCAGTTTAAGAACTCTTACATTAAATATATAATTTGTGCCAGGCACTGTGATGGGTTCAGAGGATAAAAATACAAAATACCAAAAAAGATTTTAAAAACCCAACAAAACCAGTGTCTCTTCTGAAGGGAATTCCATTTTATTGGGGGTAGGGTACAACGTGTAAATAGTAAGCGTGTGTGTGCCAATTTAAGGAGAAAGCAGTATGCCCATCCATCTAAGGGAATCAGCCATGAAGGATGGCTCCTAAGCTGGGATTTGGAGAAAGACAGGGATTATGAGAGCAAGAGGTGTAGAGGGTGATGTTTAACACTGCCATCAGAATGCATTTGTGCCCCAGGTGGAAAATAGTATTGAAGAGCCCTTAAAAGAATCATTCAATGATGTAGGAAGAATCCAAGACCTAGAACTGGAAAAGACCTCAGAGATCATTTGGTCCAGCCACTTCCTTTTCCAAATGAAGACATAGAAGCCCACGGAGGTAACGTGACCTGCCTGAGGTCACAAAGGCAGTCTGTTGAGAAAAACATGGTGGGACCTGACAGAGTCGTGGAAGGAAGGCCGAGACCACAGTTTATCTAGATTGTTGAAATTCTGTTCTTGTCAAAAACCCCAGAAGAGTTTTTCTAATTATGGGAAATTGGTAATTGTATGAAACTTCTACTGTGGCTGATGTGACATATTGGAGATGATGGGCAAATAGCTCGAGGGGTGCTAGGATTACTAGATGTCCACAGAATGTAATATGGGCCTACAGTTCTGCTGGTCCTTGGCCTCTTTCTGAAGGTGTCAGGTATCTTAAAGGGACCACAGTGAATGAGACTGGCATTCTCACAGGGATTGTCCAGCCCTTCCTTTTTCCATTCAACTTCTTGTTCTCCTCAGATCTTCTTAAGGTTCTTCTGAATCTCTCTCCTGAATAGCTAAGCCCATCCAGAAGGCCTGTCGGAAAGTTGGCAGATATGGCACACGTAGGTGCTTCCCTTGCAGCAGTCTGAGGTGGGGCTGGGAGGGAGGCGGCGAGGGTAGCATAGATGGACCTATTTGCATATTTCTATGGACAAAGTCACATGGATATACCAAGTAGGCATTTTATTGTGGATTGTTCTATGTACTATTCCAATATACACCTAGGGAATTTATAATAACAGTCCACATTTTATAGCATTTTCATGACTTGAAATAAGTATTCTTTCAGTTTTTATCTTTGTTCACAGTGCCTTGAACATGGTAAATACTTGATAAATGCTTATTGAATTCTGGGCCCTGGTGAAGAAGTCTGAGGGTACCTAGCCTAGGCTGAGGGAGATATTGAATGATCAGTTGGCCTTTGTCCAGAGGGAAGTGTGGTATGGTGGGCAGAAAACTGACTGGACTCAAGAGATCTGGGTTTGAATCCTAGCACTATCACTGAATGCCTAGGACAGGCAGCATGGTATAGAGGGTTAGATTCTGAACTTCAAATCAGGAAGACTGAGCTTTAAGTCCTACCACAAGTATAAGTTTGGGAACCCTGGGCAATCACTTCAACTCTCTTGGCCTTAGGTCTTCATCTATAAAATGAGGGGGTAGACTTGATGCCTTCTAAGTTCCCTGCCAGCTGTAACTCTTAGATCTAATCATCCTGTGACCATGAACAAGTTACAAAATCATTCTGGGTCTCAATTTACTCGTATGGAAAATGAAAGGATTGGAATAGATAATCATTGAAGCTGCCATCCAGCCCCAAATTCTTTGATTCCATCTGTGTAGGTATGTCCTTTCCCATCATAAATCACAATTTAATCCCCAGACCCATGAGACCCCCTCCAAGTTTTATGAACAGCTATGGCTGAAGAATTCATGACCCATTGGCCAGGTTCTGCTAATACATCTCTCTATGCCAAGCTAAGTTGTTCCCTGGGAAACTGGAACGAAGCCTGTCACCTATCCCATGCTCAGAGCCCTTTCTGGATAGACCTGGTGAGGTTAAATTCTACTGGCAGAGCCTTCAAGAGCCCAGGGTTACCTCGCCACTGGTAGACATTAGTATAAAGATAGAAAACTAGAGTGTTATTAATGGTCATGTTGAAACATTTTATCCATATGAAATTGTTTGACTCTTTTAAAGTTGATGGGTCTGTACATGAATTTCTCAGAGAATTAAATGTGCTATATACTTTGATACTATCTTTTATAATTGTATACAATAGTACATTTACCATCCTTTACAGTTGTATTCAATAGTGTGTTTATATAGATTTTCAGCAATGATATTTTCATTATGAAGTTTATTTTAACTTCTACACTCCAAAGATTTTCATTTTGTAGTGTCTTTAATAATAAATCAACTTGATATTAAAACAAGCATCTGTGCAGCTAGAAATATTTTTTTAAGTATTTAAAGGTACAACTGGTAATACCTAAAAAATAAAAACAAAAAAACAAAAATGCTCTATTTTTAAAATTATGGCGAAAATTTTCTTAACAGACTTCTCCCATTTCAGATTTGAAGAAGTGACTGACCACACAGAGAAAGGGTGAGAAATGAGGCTCAGACCCAGTTCTTCTGCCTCCAAGCCCAGGGGTTCTTTCTGTGATGTCACTGTTTCTTGGGAGGCGGCCACAAAGCAGTACTTACTAAGTCAGCTTAAGGGGAAATGGGACCCCTGCTCCTGAAGAGTCCAGAGTTTTGTGGAGTTTTTTTTTTTTTTACCTTTAGGGCTGAATTGGGATGTACACATGGAAAAGTTGGAGCAGGATGGGCCTTGCCTTTGGGATATTGTTTTTTAAGTTCCTTTAATGATCCCAGATTTGTCCCTGGAGCAAAGACCTAAGTTTTCAATTGTAGCATTCCTCATAAGTAATGTATCTGCAAATGATGGAACACTCCAGTCTCACAAGAGTGGAAATTGATAACCAACCAAAGGGGAATAGAAAGATGCTTGATGGTTATTAAACACTGCAGCTAGGAGGAACAATGGATAAAGCTTGGAACCTGAAGTCAGGAAGACCTGAGTTCAAATCCATCCTCAGACACTTCAGCCGATTAACCTATAAAATGGATAAAATAGTAGCATCTACTTCCAAGAGTTGTTGTGAGGATTGAATCAGAAAATAATTGTAAAGTACTTCGCAAATCTTAAAGTGCTATACAAATGCTAACCATTGGCTATTATTATTAAGTTATAAATAAGGAATTATATAGGAGGAAAGGAGAAAGGGATGTCATCAAGGAAATGTGTGAATAAAACAGTTGGGGTGGATATGGGGCTAAAGTAAGCCACGCCTGAGGGACAACCTGTGTGCTCTGTTGGCACATGCAAGATATCAAGAGAAATTGATGAAGACACTTAGCATGTTGACTGGACGCAACCATGACAAACTAGTGAGGAGACATAGTCAACACTCAGACAGGATGGTGGATTATTATGAATTTCAATCTCTGTCCTTGGAGGAGATAGCACATTGGTGAGGTCATAGATCTATTTCTGCACTTAAATATGAATTAATACACCTGTGTGAGCCTCAGCCTCTGTTTCCATCTCTGTCTCTCTCTCCCTCATCCATCTTCTTCCCCCCTCCTTCCCTCCCTCCCTGCCTCTCCCTTTCTGTCTCTCTGTCTATCTCTCAATTTACCACCACTCCCAGCGGCTCAGTATCACTTTCCTTACTTGGTAGTCAGAACCAGTGCCTCTGGGTGGTTTAGTTTACTTGTCCTTCCCTATGGATTCTGCAGCTGACCATCTATCTTTAAATCTCTTCTATTTCCACTCTAACTGGAATTTTCCTTTTGCTTCTGTGGCCCACTATCATTCATCAACAGTGGGTGGGACCAGGGAGTTGGAAAGCAGAGAGGGGAAAACCCTAATGCATTCATTGTTCCCAGAGGGATGATTGAGGTTAACAGGCCTCAGTTCTGACAACGTAGCATAATCAAAAGAGGGTTGAATTTGCAATCAGAGGCTCACCTCTCATCTGCATAACTTTGGATGATGAGGAGGAGGAGGAGGATGAAAATGATAATAAAAATAGCAGTTCGCGTTGACATAGCACTTCAAAGTTCAAAAATTGCTTTTTAAGAGACTATCTCATTTGGAGTCATTTCTCTAGGATTCAGTTTTTTGTTCTGTGAAATAAGTGAGTTGAGCTGGATCAGTCCATCAAGGACCATTTGCTAAATGACTCCTGGCTAAATAATACCAGTTCTGGTGGTAGGAACTGGGGATATAAAATTTTTTAAAAATGAAAAAAATCCCTGCCCTTGAAGAGCTTACATTCTGGGGCGGGGGAGGGGGGAAGGAGAGGAATAACATGTATAATGTAATTATTTCCAAGAAACACAAAGCGAACAGAAGGTATTCTTGTGGGGAGTTATCACTAACAGGTAACAGGTACAGGAATGGTCTTTTGCAGTTGGTAGCACTTGAGATGAGGCTTAAAGGAAACCAGTGAAGGACTGCAAAAGCCAGAGGTGAGAAGGGAGAGTAGTCCAGACATAGGGGACAGCCCATGCAAAGTCATGAGGATAGGAGAGTGAACATATATTTTATAAGGACTAGTAAATGTTGGTAATATGATTAGAAAGGAGAGTATTATGGAGGGAGTCATACGTAAAGAAACTGGAGGAGTAAGAAGGGTCCAGGTTTTGAAGAGATTTAAATGCCAGAGAACTTGTCATTTTCTCATCCCAGTAATTGGGATCCACTGGATTCCAATCCAGGGTGGGGGGAGGGGCATGGTCTGATCTGTACTCTAGGAAAATCTTTGGGAAAAGTGTGGAGGAAGCAGTGGAGAAAAAAAGAGGTTTCAGGCAGGGAGACCAGCTAGGAAGCTCTTTTAATAACCCAGAAAAGAAGTGATGAAGGTCTGAACTTGGATGGCAGCTGTGTGAGTGGAGAATAGACATATCAAGATATATTGGGAAGAATGAAGCAAGATATGACAACTAATTGATATTGGGGAGTGGGTCAACAAGAGGGTGGAGTCAGGTATGACAGCAAGGTCTCAAACCCTGCAAAGAAGTTTAGAAGAGGGATGGGTTTTGTGGAAAAGATGATGAGTTCTATGTCTGTACATTGAATATGAGGTTATTGGAGAGCTGATCCAGTTAAAAGTGTTCATTAGGCAGTTGGTGATGTGAGACTGGAGGTAGTAAGGGAGAGAGCTTAGGTAGAGAGATCTCAAACTCACCTGCATAGAGACAATGATCAAACCCATGGAAGCTAATGATATCACCAAGGGAGGAAAGTCTAGAGAGAAAAGAAAAGAAAGCCTCGAACAGAGCCTTTGGGAACACCCAAAGTTAGTTGACATGGGTGATAAAGGAGTAAAGAAGACTGAGAAGTAGTGTCAGACAGGTGGAAAGAAAACTCAGCAAGGGCAATATCACAACTAAACAATAGAGGAAAGAGTATCCAAGGGGGAAAGCTGGTCAACTGTGACAAAGGCTGTAGAGAGGTCAAGTAGGAAGATTGAAGGGGAAAAACAATTAGGTTTGGCAATTAAGCAATAATCAGTAATTTTGGAGAAGGTATTGTTACCTCAGTGAGGAGACTGGAAACCAGAATGCAGAGATGAGGGTAAGAGGAAGGGTAATGATATTGGGGGTAGAGAGCTTTTTTTTCATGGAGTTTAACTGAGAAGAGGGTGAGAGTTACCGGTCATATTAAGATCTAATGAAAGTGTTTTACGGATAGGAGCGACTTGGACATTTAGTACCAATTGTACCAAAAAATTGGTACAATTTTTGCAGCTCAAAAAGGCCTGAAGGTTAGCCGACCTCTGAGGTTCCTTCCATTTATGGTCATTAGATTATAAGTCACACCTCTGTAGCTAAGAACCAGAGTAGAGGATGGTAAAATAAAACAAATAGGCAGGCTACCTGTGAGCATTTCTTTAAATGGTAACCAACTTGGAGGTAATGGTCAGTCAGCACCTACTATGTACCACTGTGTTATGCTGTGGAGATGAAAAGAAGGTAAAACATATCCCTCCCCCCTCCCGAAGTGCTTACAATCTACAGAGGGAGACAATGTACAGACAATTGTGTACAAACAAGTTATATAAAGAAAAAAATTGCAGATGATGCTAATGCCTTCTCTGTTGATTAAGAGGAATCAAGAAAGGCTTCTTGTAGACAGTGACATTGGCAGAGTCAAAAATTGAAATATTGTTTTATTGGAAAGGGAAGGATGAAAAAAGGGGGGTAAGAGAAGGTCGAGTTCCCCTTTGCAAAGTGAATGTATGCAAAAATTTATGGAATCATAGAATTTCAGAGTTTTAAAGAACATTAGAGGGCTTTAACCTCAACCTCCCACTCTGTATGGGAGTCCCCCCTCCCCATCATCCCAGAGAGCTAGTCATGTAGCTCCCTCTTGGGCAGCCTTCACTATGATAACGTTCTTCTTTATGGTGGCATAAAATCAGTCCCACTGTAATATGCCCCCATTGTTCAGGGTTCTTTTCTCTGGGACAACACAGATTAAAGTCTTTTCCCTCTTCCATCGAACAACCCATTAAATATTGGAAGACATAATTCATGCCTCATTCTATGAGTCTACATTCATCCATTTAGCTACTTATGAGATACCTACTATGTGCCTCACTCTTTGTTAGTCACTTGGAATGAATGAATCAATGAAAAAGCATTTGTCAAATACATATTTTGTGCCAAGCACAGGGCTGAGCTTGAGGAATACAAAAAATAAAAGCAAAGGTAATCCCTGCCCTCAAGTAGCATTCATTCTAATGGAGAAAACCTACCTAGGGGAATAGCGGCCATGGAGGAGTAGCCTGGTCCATATTTATTAAGCATTTACTATGTGTCAGGCAAATGTAAAAAAAAAAAAGTCAAGATCCCTGCCTTCTGAGAGTTTATGAGTTCTTTTCTTTAGAGAGACAAGACATACGTATAACACTGAAGAATTAATGACAGACAGGACATTGCACTTAAGCATTAATGTTTCAGTAGAGCTGTGATCTTGTCATTCTCCCATTGGCACAGAGCACAACCCCCCTCCCCCCATTCCTTCTCTTTCTGTGTGATGCTTACCCTTCCAATAAATCCTTCACAAAGAATCTTCCCAATATAACAGAAGATTAGACTCTGGGCTTTTTAATACTTTGTAGATACCAATGTAACACTTAATCTTTCAGTGATTATCTTTTGTTCTCACTTAATGACCAGCTCAATTTGTTTTCCAAGTACACAATGCCCTTACAGATGAATCAGAGCCATTCCTCGTGAGCAAATTTTTGGTAGTAATATGCTGCAATTTATGAATGCCCACCCTCGGCAGGGGTGTGCTGAATCTAGAACTGGCCATTAAATTCTCTGTGTGAACATATACACCTTGGAAATAGGAAAACACTACAAATCACAGCTTGATTTATTATTTTGTTGATTGTCTTGACTTAAGAAAATGATGGAGAAATGTTAGAAAAGCAGATTAAACTTCAAAGTGTGTCATGCATGCATTTGGGAGAGGGGGGAGGGGAAGGGAGGAAGAGCTAGTTGTTAAAGCATTCAGCACATCCTTGATTCTATATCTCTTTTATTGCCCTTTGTGGTATTTGTAATTTATATTTTTCTAAGATTAAAGAGTTCCATAATGCTGTCTATGGTTAGTTGGTTGTTGTCCTTCTTTCTTGAAGAGGGTCAAAATGATGTCACTAGGTTGAGGTCAAGGTACAGTGTGTCCAACTGTGGCTGATCAGACCAATATGAGCTCAGAAGGCTCTACCACAGGTCGGGCACAATAATCCATATAAACATTTGGAATGGAGATGCTTCTAAACTTGCACATCTCATGTTTCTTTCCAGCTCCTGTAATTCTGCCTCACTCATAGTGCACAGCACCTTCTTTGATGTGGGCACACCATGCTGGGCTATCCTGGGCCAGTGTCTTCTGTGTCTCATAATCAATTCCAGAGTTCTCCAGAGAGACCTTGAAATGTCTTTGTCTTGCTTCTTCTGGCCTCTGTGTGAACACTTGCCATGTGAGAGTCCTGCATAAAATAGTCTTTTAGGCAAACATATTTTTAGCATGAAGAAGACAGCAGCAGAAGATAGATGTCCAATTATTGTTGTAGGTATTCAGAAAAAGAGGCTATCAGTATAGGGTGGGAAAAGCTTTGTGGAGGAGATAGGGGCAGGATTCAAATAGACAAGAGAGGAGTAGAGAGGATAGACTAAGTAAGGGGAACAGCATAAGGATCTAAACACAGCCAGGAACTTAGTCAAAGGCATTTATGGAGCACCTACGATTTTCCTAACACTACATCAGGTATCAGTGGTGATGAAGAAGAAATATGGCAACCATGCTTGCCTTGTAGCTTACAGTTCATGAAAGAGAATAAGATCCACCTTGGTGAAGCAGTCAGAGGCAACATGGAATAATGACTAAAGAGTCTGCCCCAGAGCCAGGAAGACAAACCTATAGTCAGGCCCCACATCTGCCATCTACTAACTATGTTACCCTTGGCAACCATTTACCCTCTGAATGTTGTAGACCACTGGTGTGAAATTCCAACAGAAATAAGACACTGCACCTTATAAAAGGATCTTTGAGGACCACATATTGACTTAGAATCTGTCTTCTACTGTACTTCCCTTTATTTTGTTAGACATTTCCCAATTACATTTTAATCTGGTTTGAGCATTGCTCAGGAGTGTTGTGGACCCCATGCAGGCCTCAGGCCATGTGTCTGACACCTCTACTCTGAGCAACCTTCAAACTTTAAATTGCATAGAAGGGCCAACCTGCATTGGTGGAGAGAGGAGTTCTTAATACTCATGGAATCACATTTCCAATCCATAACTCCTATGTCTAGGTACAGCAATGTACCAATATTATCCTCCAGTATGGTACAGTGGGAAGAGAACTGATTTTAGAATCCAAAGATCTGGGTTCATATCATTCCTCTGTCACTCGGACACCTGTGTGACTGTGGGCAAGTCACTCCATGTCTCTAGCCTTCAGCTTTGACTCTGTTAAATGGGCCGGTAGGACTTGGGGGTCTCTTCTAGCTCTATAAATCCTATCCTCTGGTAGGAAATGATGAAATAGTAAAATAATTAGTGCAAACATGGAGGATATGTGGTGGGGAGGGGAACAGTGGGCTAGAATGATCAGGGAAAGCCTTTTGGAGAAGGTGGGAATAAAGCTGAACTTTGAGGGATTTCTGGGATTTGGAAAGTGCAAGGAGTGTCACAGAAACTGAGAGCAATTTAAGTCAGACAGAATGACTGCAATTGCATGTGTTGGGGACTAAAAGAAAATATAGAGGGTGCACAGAATGGGGGCCAAATCATCAAGTGCCTTGAAAGCCATGCAGAGTACTTTGATCTTTGTCCTAGAAAAACTCTTCTATATAATGGGTTTTTGTACTGTGAGCACTTTTGCACTGATTCTCAGCTGGAGTGTGTCCTCCTCTTTTTTAAAAATAAATTTTATTGATAGAATTTCTTTTTAGATAGCTGAACTTCTCTCCCCTCCCCCATATTATTCCTCCTGCCTCCCAGAGCACCATCTCAGATAACAAACACATTTTTAAAAGAAGAAAAATAGGAAGAAGAAAAAAACTAGCAAAACCAATTAAGACATTGAAAAAATCTGACAATACATATAATATTCCCACCCATGGGCCCACCACGTCTTCAAAGTAGTCAAAAGAGGTGATTTCCCATATCTCATCTTTGGCACTAAATGTGATATTCCCTTGTCTCAACTCAACTCCCACTTGGGTCAGAATTCAGAATGATACATGATGTACTTAGTACTGATTCTTATCACTAGGTGACAGATTTCCTGGCCTTAGCCCAGTTCCCTTTGTGATATAAAGAATGATTGCCTGATGACAGAAGATTTTCTATTGCTCCCCTCTTCCCTCTGGCTGTCAGAAAAGCATATGTTCGACAAGAAAAGGAGACAATATGCTACAGTGAGTAGAATGAGACTTGGACCATGGCAGATCCAGTTTCAAATACTGATTTACTGGGTCTTTGACCTTGGACAACTCCTTTACCTCTCTGAGTCATCTATAAAATGAGTACATTAGATCAGATGACCTCTAAGGTCTCCTCCAACCCTAAATCCATAATCTTATGAAAATATCAAGCCATTGTGTCTTGACAGAGTTCAGTGGTTGAAGGAAAACTCAATCAGAGTGATGCCCTTCCCTAGGTAATCCAGAAGAGCCCCAGTGAGGGGGTTGAAGGTTATTAGTGTGAATCCAATCTGGAAGAGAGGTCATGAAGCTCCAAGAGTCCAGTTTGAGAAGCAAGCTTTAAGTATTCCAAGTGCAATTCCCATCTGGGAGTCTGTTCACTGGGGAGAAACAGTGTTTTCAATAGAGGACCATTGGCCAGCACTTGCTTGCTGGCTATTGCATGAGGCACCTTGAGTCAGGAGGCTTTCTTGTAGAAGGAGACACCAGTTTCTGCCTCTCATTTCAAATTGCCCCTCGGGGCTGCAATTTGAGGGGGGAAATCTCTGGAGCTCTCAAGAGAAGTTGAAATAGGAAGTTCATTTTCAAATTATGCTTGTATCTCAAGGGGAATCATCTGTCTGGTAACTGTCAGGGGGTAAGGAGAATAAAATATGGAGCTACAGTGTCCTCAAACAAGTCAGAAAGCTGTTGCACAGCAAAGAAAAGTAATAACAACTGTCATTCTTGGCAGAGAACACTTTGCATCTATCCTGTGTGTGTGTGTGTGTGTGTGTGTGTGTGAAGAAGATTGCTGTGTGACATTAATGTTCATTCAGCTCTTATCTACACTTGCAGAGGCTTCTGGATCTAAGTATGGAAATGTAGTTATTAATACTAGTGGGATTGATTTTACTCTCTCCTTATTACTACCTATTCCCTCTCCCCCTCCCCTATTCTATTGTCCCCTTTGCCAACCCCATTAGTGGAATAAACCTTGGTGGGTATTATTTGGACATTCCTACCAAATGCTGATAATTAGGGCCTCTCTTTTTTGGATTCCATTGGAAGCATAACTGAGTAAGGACCCCAATTTCCCAGAGATATACTGGTTTAGTATAGTACAGACTTCAAAATTAAACTTCAAAAAGGAAAACTAATCTTTACCTTTGAGAAATAATTGTCACATTCTTTCAGACATACTTCCTTCTCCCACTGTGTTTCTGTCTCTCTTTCCCTGCAGACAGTAGTGAGATATACATACATATATATGGAGAGAGAGAGAATTTATGCCTCTCAACCAGTCATCTCTTACTCATGGGTCAATCTACACACATACACATATGTATATTTGTGTATGCATACACAAACTCTGTATGCATATGTAGACACATGTATTGGTGTATACACACATACATGCATATAACTGACATTTATTTATATAATTCTTTGAGTGTCTACAAAGTATTGCTTTACATAATTATCTCATGTGATCCTTTACTAGCCAATAAAGCAACGGGAGATGTGATAATAGATAGCTGTGGCCTTTATAAGAAAGGAAGCCCTGGCCCCTATTCCAATATTACATAGTAAAATCAGCTCAGCTTTCCCTCATAGTCAGATATGCCTCATCAGTCATAGGCTATGGAAGTTTCTTTTAAAGGGCTACCTCCCCGCAAATAGGTTCCTCTTGGTCATGCTCTATAGCAAGAGGGGATAAGCAAAGGCTGTAGCCCTAATGATCTCCAGTGGAGGTAAATGGTATCTGTTGGGTTCACAGGCAGCTGAGGAGGATGAAGGAAAAAAAGACACTGAATGGAAAGAGGAGAGATGAGGAAGAAAGCGGTGCCTATATTGACAAGTTGGGGGGTGACTAATTGTCTCAGGTTTTACTAGGTGACTGTGTAGGTGGCTGAATCATCAATGAAAAGTCTGGGAGTTAGAGAGGAACAACCATGCAGTGGGAGTACCCCACCTGTGAATAATAGGAGGTCTTTAAAGTCTGCAAATCACTTTCCTCACCTCAGTACTATGGGGTGAGTAATGTATATAGTATTAGCCCCTTTGCAGATGAGGAAACTGAAGTTTAGTGAAGTAAATTGACTTGCCTGTGGTCACATAGCTAGTGTTAGAGTCAGAATTTGAAATCATGCCTCCTGACTCTTTTAACCTAGACACCTCTATAATAAATCAAATCGGATCATGGATTTAAAACTGAAAGGAAACTCAATGGTTATCTAGACCAACTGTCTTGTTTTACAGATAAGGAAATTGAGTCCCAGAAAGGCTAAAGTGCTTGCCCAAGTCAGGCCAGTAGTAAGTAACTAACAGTGGTGAGATTTGAATTTGGATCCTCTGACTCCAAAACCATTGCTCCCACACCATGGACGTTGTCCTTTTAAACTGTTTCCAGGCTGTATAAGTCACTTGCCTCACAACAGTGCTACCCAGTAGGTAAGTATTCTTACCCCCTTTTATAATGAGGAAAAGAGGGCTAGAGAATGTATTTTGCTCAAAGTCAACAGGTAGAAGAAAAGAGAAAGACTTGAAGCTTCTCCTACCTGTTGTGCTATGGTTTAGAAAGGTTTGATTAATTTAGGCCCTATGTCTTCTGGGCAGGAATCATTTCTTTAGCTAGTACAGATATTTCAGAAGGCAGCTTGGTATTGTTAAAAAAAAAAAAGGCACTGAACTGGGAGTCACCAAAGCTAGCTAGCTCTGAATACTTACACCACGACTTAAAAGACTTGCCTTTGTCACCTTGGACAAGTCATTTCACAGAATTCCTCACTGAAGTTCTGCTTCTGACTCCCCATACATTTCCTCCATGCCTCAGCTGCCTCCTTTCTCTAGAAGTTTGCTGATCTCTTAGGGCCTTTTCACCCTCAGCCCCTCTGGTCCCCTTCTCCCATTGGTGAGTTCCTCTTGGGGCCTCCATGTTGAGGAAGGGCCCAGGCAAGCCATCCTTCCTTCCCTTCCCAGCCCAGCTTCTGACTTTCCAGACTTCTTCCTCCCACCTTGCCCCTACACGTGTATTTTACCTGTTCCCAACACACACTTTTCAATACCCCTCTCTATGATGCATCCACCTGTTAGAACATAAGCTTCTTGAAGGTAGGGACTATCTTTCTTTTGGCACAGTACCTAGTACATAGTAAGTACCTAATAAATGCTTGTGAACCTCTCTCAGACTCAATTCTGCATTTTCAAAATAAATGGAGCTGGACTAGCTGGCTTCCAAGGTTCCCACCATCTCCAGATGTATGATTCTATGATCTCCAAAGCACTAAATCTAAACCCTATTAATGTCCTCAAAACCCTCTGAGTATCATTCTGACCTAGGCATATTGTTCATATATGGCATCCTGGACGGTAAGTAAATAAATAACCCTTAGCCACCATGGATCAAGAAGCTAAAAGAGAAGTCAGAGTAATTACTCTGCGTGTAGGCATCTTTTCCCTCATGTTGGTTTGGTTTTTAGACTTAGCATAATTTCAACACCTTCCCCTTAAGCTTCAGCTGCAGTGCTAGTTTGGTCCATGAGTTCTGGGGGATTCAGTATCAGAGACAGCAGAAACTGTTCTCCTTGTTTGTGTACCTGATGCTATAGCCAACTCCCCAGTCTGAACCAGTGCCACTCTTCAGAAATAGCATGATTAACTGCTAAGGAAACACTTACCTGAAGACTTCTCAAAATGAGAATGGGGTCAGTCCAAATGAACTTTTTCCTCTGAATCCATGCAACTACCCCTTACTGGTCACACTCAGCCTACTACTTCTGACTTCCAGGGCAGTGAACGAAGATAAGTACATGAGCTATCCATTCATCCATCCATCCATCCATCCATCCATCCATCCATCCATCCATCCAT
>NW_027185804.1:10317758-10343018 GCF_028583685.1 Petaurus breviceps papuanus
ATCCATCCATCCATCCATCCATCCATCCATCCATCCATCCATCCATCTATCCATATCTCCATCCATCCATCCATCCATCCATCCATCCATCCATCCATCCACCCATCCATCTATCCATCTATCCATATCTCCATCCATCCATCCATCCATCCTCCCACCCACTTTTTCCCCAACCCAAGAGACCTGGACCACTGAACAGTGGCCCAATCCCTGGGCAGGAAAAGTTTAAGCCCTGGTAAAAAGAGATACCTCTTCAATATTTTGATTCTTGGGGCAGCTAGGTAGTACAGTGAGTAAAGCACCAGCCCCGGAGTCAGGAGGACCCGAGTTCGGTTCTGGCCTCAGACACATAACACACACACACACACACACACACACACACACACACACACAAAACTAGCCATGTAACCTGGGGCAAGTTACTTAACCCCAATTGCCTTCCAAAAGGCAAAAAAAGAGGTACCTCTGAGCCTAAGGGTGGTGTACCCTAAGAGAGGGAGATAGAAATTGATCAGTGGCTAAGTGACCGACCAAGGTCTTTCTCCAAATGCAGATGTTTATTAGAAATATCCTGAAAGCCAAGCTGACTAGAGGATTAAGACTTGATTGGCAGTGTCCTAGGGATGGGGGAAAAGGCCATCCTTTGCTACTCCTTTTAGTACCTACCTTCCAGGGTTGTCACAAGGATCAAAATGCCATAATATTTATAAAATGCTTGTCAAATTTCAAAGCACTATGCAAAGGCTAGATCCAATCCCATGTGAAACTTTGTCCATATACTGTCCCTCATGGAACCTCAGTTTCCTCCTCGATAAGGGGATAGGGTTGGAATAAATGAACAATAAAATCCTCATCAACCCTCAGCTATTCTGGAGTGCATAGCTCATTCTTCTGATTTGTAACATTGTTGGATTTTTTAAATCTTAACTCTAGAACTGCAGCCTAGTTAGACATGTTGGATGTTTCCAGTGATATAGCTATCCCTTAGACAACAGTCAGGTTAAAGAACCAGGCTAGTTCCAGAAGAAAAGAAATATGTTTTAGTTAACCCACATACCCAAGGAACCTGTGCCCTTTAGAAATATTGGCATTAATATGTCTCCAGAGATTACCAGTCTCCCCCACCTACCATCCACCACCGCCATTTTGTTAGTGTGTTTCATAAACTAGCTATTCTAGTGATTGGCAGCCAGTGATACTGAACACACAGGAACACAATGAGCCATGCAGAATTGATGGCTAGCCGTATTCATTTGCACTTTTCAGCCTGCAGTTTAGTATGGTTTATAAGGTAATGCAAAAACTACGTGTATTTTGTTTTTATATAAAGTGACAGTCTGAAAAAAAGCTTTGGTTCTATAGCATTGAAGTAATATAAATCATTTGCACACAAAAGGGGAATATTGGTATGGACTAATGTAATGGGGATCCCTAGTCACTTTTACAAAGTGCTTTCCTTGCAATCCTCTTGTGAAGTAAGCAGAACCTGTAATAACGCAGGCCTATGTTAAAGGGTTTCTACCAGGTCGTAGGATTAATAAATAGCCACTAGTGGAAACCAGGACTTCAGATTTTAAGCTGCTTTCTCTGCTGTGCTGTAAATATTGCTTAGCTATTCTCTTCTCTCACTCTCAATCATCCCTTCCCACTCTCACCCCCCTACCACCCATGGCTCCTCAAGGGCATGGACTCTGTTCTCTTTTAAATGCTTCTGTACATCTGATCTCCTCTACAATCTTAACCTAATGCCACATCAATTGGTCCTGGGTTCGTGACAGTTATGCCAATAACCTCTCCTTTCTTCCCTTCTCTTTGCCTCTGTTCCCCTAAACTCCCTTCCCTCCCTACTCCTTCCCTCTTGTTCCCTCTTCTCCCTTCTCCTTTATGTGGGAAATATGTTATTTCCATGACTTACATTTTGACCCTGAGGGTTGTTGTGGGGTCCTGCTGCCACAAGGATAGTTAACAATGTTGATCTCTTTTTATAAGTTACCTTTCATATGTCATTATATGCTTAGAATGGAATAGTACAGACAAAATTGCATAGTGGATAGAGCTTGGACTTATCATTAGGAAGTTCACATTACTTCTCAGAAATTTGCTAGCTGGGTGACCACAGGTAAATCTCTTAACTTCTCTTTACCTCAGTTTACTCATCTGTAAAATAAGAGGGTTGAGCTCAATGGTTCTTATGGTTCCCTTCTAACTCAAAATCTGGGAGCCTGGGCACAATATAGAGAAGATCCTAAGGGGCACACATCCCATTCTTAGGCATATTTTCAACTCTAGTGGCCCTTTCTACTTTTTTCAGTAACTAAGGGTATGTTTCAGAACCCTGTTGGTTTAACTCCAGCTGGAAAAACTACCAGGTCAGTATAGGAACACCTGCATTGCTATGGTTATTGTTCTGCACTTCTCCAGTTGTTTTTGAGCACCCCTAAAACCACCTAAAGGCTCAGACAGAAGTGAGAGATGAGTGAAGAAACTTGGGTATTTTCTTAAAGCCACACCCTGAGCTTGGCATGGCCCTATCTTCTCATTTCTGTCCATTTCTCCCTTCTCCTGCTGTGACCAGGAGCTTTGTCTGATTTTACTGGTAAATTTGGACAATGGAAATATTTGAATGCCATTCTAACATGTAACGAGCAGAGATCATGAAACCAGGATATAGCAATAGGCTCCATCACCAGGGAGATATATGGGTCACTAGCAACCAGACGGAGCCATACATTAGCAATGCACTGTGTGCAAATTCCTTGGCTTGGAGAGAGCTGAAGAGCTGTATAATCCTGATGGAGCATCCTGGCTATACCCAAAAGTGGCAGCTACAGAGGATTGGCCAGTCTAGCTTTCTGCAGGAAAAAAAATAGAAAGATACACAGGCCCTGTCACAGGATATAAAGGCAGAATCCTCTGATGAAATTTAACATCTGCTTATTAATTTGGCTTTTGAATTTGTTTTTTGCATTGCTGATTGATTTTTGAGCCTCAGCAGAGCATTTCTTTTCTACAAGTAATTAATTACTTCTTCTGGAAAATTAATTTGGGAAGAAAAAGAGAATTGTCTTTTAGAGAATTTCTTTAGAGAATAAAGATTCATCATCCTTACCCAGCACCTGAACGTGTTGTCCATAAGCACTGACCCTTTCCAGATCACTCTTATTTGGGAGAGATAGATGTAAAAAGCAATATATAGCTTTAGTATGAGCCAGGGCCCTTTGTAATAATCAATGATTTGGGGCAGAGGGAATGGAAATGAAGTTTTTTCAAATGAAATTTGTAGTATGAAGACAGAATGGCATTTCTTCCATGAGCATGACATGGTTCTAATGTCTTGGGTTGTTTCTTTCCTTGTTCCTACATCCATTGTTCTTGCTAGCTAGTGGTATTTTTAAAGTGGAATAAATACCTCAGTAGATTTAATTAAATTCACCAAACATTTTTCAAGTTTCTGCTAGGTGCAAATCATTGTGAATATAAAGACAAAAAATGTCCCTATCTTCACGGAGCTTTTATTCTGTTGGGAGTTGGGGACAGGGGAGAACAACATGTACATAGATAAATAAACCAAAAAAAGATGTATAAAGTAATTTTGGTGGGGGAGGAGGGGTGGACAGGGGGAGATGAGGAAAAATCACTTGAAGACAATGCTTGAGCTGAGCCTTGATGAAGTCCCAAGAGGTGGGGATAAGGAAGGACAGTTTTCCAGGCACTGGAGACAGTCCATGCAAAGGCATGGAAGGATAAATGGTGTGCTATTATGTGGAAAACAGCAAGGTTTAGATGGACGATTCCGTGTGTAAGGAAGTTGTAATATATAATCTACCTGGAAAGATGAATGACGTTGAGTGACAATGATATGCTTAGATATGTGCTGTGCACTACAGAGGATATAAAGAAATAGAAGGTACAGATCCTGCCTTCAGAGTGTTTGCAGTTTAGCTGCAGAGAAAAGACATACACAAGATAGGATACATAACAATATGTAACATGTAACAAACAGTATACATTATAACAACATACAATGAAGTGTATACCAAGGGTCCTTTACTGATAGTAAGGTCTCCTGCTCAGAGAGGAAAGAAATCCTTCTAAGTTGAAGTGGTTATAGAAGGGGGAAGAAATCTGGGGAGGATTTGATCTGATCCATGAAAAAGTGGATAGAATTTGGATAGATGGATCTAAAGGAAGGACCTTCTAAATGAAAGAAATGATTCCAGGAGGCAACAATGTGACAGGTGAGTTATGCAAGGGAAAGGGAATAGATTCATCTGGTCAAAAACTGTTTATGTTGGAGAATAGTAGGAAATAGGTCTGGGAAGTAGGTCAGGACCAAATTTTACATGGCCTTGAATGCCAGGCTAAGGAGCTTCATGGTCATCCAGGAGGTAGGTGTGTGCATGTAGACACACACATATACAGAGAGAGAGAGAGAGATAAAGAGAATAGAATCTTTCACATATAGTATTTTTGTGTTTTTGGCAATCAAGTAAACGGTACGGTATAGAGTGCTAAATTTTAAGTGAAAGAAAGGATCTAGGATCAAATCCCAATTTTTGCCTGTTTTATATACACATGTATATATGTATTAAATATATATGCATATATATGTGTAGATACATATATTTATGTATATGTTTGCATATACATACACATATATGTGGGTATAATGCATGTTATGTTCATATAATATGTATTAGTGTATATATGGATGGATGGGTAGATGGATAGATGTATGCTCTCAGGACCAGAAAGGCCTAGGTACATCTTAGGGGAACTTCTCACTCTTGTGGCTTGTAGCTCCTACCTAGAAACTTGGGAATATGTATTCATGGCATATGTCCTTCCTTTGGATCCATCTATCCAAAAAGAAACAACCTAAGACATTAGAACCATGTCATGCTCATGGAAGAAATGCCACTCTGTCTTCATACTACAAATTTCATTTGAAAGAACTTCATTTCCATTACTTCTGCCCCAAATCATTAATTATTACAAAGGGCCCTGGCTCATACTAAAGCTATACATTGGTTTTTACATTTATCTCTCCCAAATAAGAGTGGTCCAGAAAGGGTCAATTCCATCCCCTGTGTATGGAGGCCCATTACAGGCATGCATTTCACAATATTACTGAATAGTTTCAAAGAAAGCAGAGAAATAAAACAAATGCTTGATTAAGCAATCATTACTCCCATAGATGTTGGAAAATCCCTACTCATTTATAATTCTGAGTATAAGGGCTTCTCTGTCAGAACCCTGCACTCTGATTCTAGTCTTGGCTTATGGTTCCTAGCCACTTGAAAGTGAGAGGGATAGCTAAGGTGGCGGGTAAGTGCTGCTTGCCCTCCCTCCTCCCACTTTCAACTTCCTGTCAATTTTCATGGCATTGTTGCATAGTCTGCCATTTTCTCAGGCAAGCCCATCAAATCTCTTCTCCAAGGCCCTTCTGTCCTTTAATGCCATCGCCCCAGAGGATCCCAGAGGAAAAAACAGAAACAAAACCAAAACAACAATAAAGCATTAAAACCTTACACTGTCCTTTTTTATTCTTTCCAAGTACCCATATTCTCTCATAATAACTGTCTTGAAATATTTAAAAGGATCAGAGGTTCATACAGTTTGAGTTAGAAGGCACTTAGAGTCTAGTCCAATTCCCTTAACTAACAAGATGAGGAAACCAAGAGTTTAAATGACTTGCCCAATACCATGTGGGTAGTAAATGGCACAACTGAGATTCAACCCTAGATCCTTTCTTTGACTTCAAATATAGCCCTCCCACTGCACCACATTGACTGGTCTGCCACACCCCTCCCCCCTCAAAAAAAACAAAACAAAAACAAAACTAGATGGTCCTCTTGGAGCTAGAAGGGCAAAAGATACAAAGAGGCAAGTGTAGGTCTACATAAGGACAAACTCCATAATGACCAGAGCTATCCCAAGATGTACTGTGTTCCCTGGAAAGGGAGAGGGGTCCTCTCACTGAAGATCTTCAAGCAAAGCCTTGAAAATTGCTATCCCAAGCTTTACCTGCTCTGTCTAAGGTAGGGGAAGCTTTGAATCAAAGGTGTCAAAACATGATCTGCAACACTTCAGAGTTCTGCTGGAACAAGATTAAAATATAATTAGAAAGTATTTAACAAAATAAAATAAAAATACAACAAAACATAGAGGACATTGCACTTACATAGATGACATTATGGTCATGTGTGGTTTAGCAGTCCCCATTTTTTACTGAGTTTGACACCACTGCTTTAAATCCATTCTTTGAGGACCTCTGGCCCTTGGGGGAGGGGCAATGGAACTGTTTTCACTGGAAAGTATATAATTGTCTTCAGAGTAGAATAAGGGTTTATCCTAGTCAAGGTTTTCAGCTATTGCTCTAAAGAGGGATGGATCTTTATTTGCTTTCATTTTCCTTGGAGTAAAAATGGTATTTTATTTTCAGTGGAGGGAGAGGGACCAGACCTTCTGTTTCAGTTGCAGTCCTTCCCTTATAACCTATATGGTAGGCAGAGACTCTGACAGATATTCAGTCTTGCAAGCTGATCAATAAGCAGCTAAATTGTAAGCATCCCTGGAGTAGGGATCTCATATCTCATCTCTTACTTCTCTAGCATCCCTCCTAGTGCTGGACGGGAAGCATTTAATAAGTACTGTGGCTTTCAGTTGAACCAGCTGAGTTCTTGATTTCTTAAGTGCCTTAGTGACACATCCCAGCATATGCAAATGTGGCTTTCTCATTTATATCTGGTGATCTTTCACCATTTTTAGGCACAGTGGGGTCACCTTAGGCGCCAAGAGAGATTTTGGATGTCTTAATTCACTGAATCAGACCCTTCTTAAAAATATTTTATTTTGTTAAGAACCAAGAGAGATTTTAGAGATCATCTAAACCCAGCCTCCATATTTTATAGAGGAAGACACTGAGGCCCAAGAGATAAAACCACTATGTTAGGGACAGCTATAACTAGATCCTTGGTGTTCTTTCTATTACCCAGTTTCTCAGGTTAAAAGTTATCTCAAATGAACAGGGTAGAAGCAGGGGAAGGGGGAAACCTTAAAATGCCCTTACTAAAGGATCGCACTTTCCTTGGTTTAGTCATTCCCAAAAGATGATGGCCAGCTCTATGGTACAAAACAGACTGTTGACTGCCCCACTAAAAGCTACAGAGTTCCTCCAAAAGTGAGATTAATGGTAAGCAGCATCTGCCCTCAATCATGGGAGCTGGTTGTGAAAATGAATACCACATGGTTTGGGCCATGCCATGACAGAGTCTGACTTTCCAAAGAACATCTCATTGAGTTAGCAGTGACCAAGAAGGAATTGCTCAAAAACAGGCAGCATTTCAGTGGCAGAGTTCCAGTATGACATCTGTAGCCCCTTTGGGGCTATGAGATTGGGAGTATTTTCATGCTAAAGCACCATCCGTGAAATACATCTGACAGCTTAGTCCATACATACATATGTATTAATTGGTCAGTCCCTACATACATGCATGTTAATTAGTAGAAGTCATTGAATTACCTCAGAAGTACTGAACTTGATACTTTAATAGTGTCTTCAGTGTGTATGGGGGTTATATACAAGTGTGTATGAGATTAAGACTTCTAGTCCCTTCAGAAGGTCTATTAAGGACTATCTTATGGCATATCCATGTTTTTTTTAAAGTGGGTTCCACACTGGATGAATGGCTAAATTTCTTGGCTACTAATTAAGAAACATATCTCTCCCCTTTCCTTGGAAAAATGGACAATTACAGGAGTAGAAAATTCCATACAGTGTCAGATACGTTCACCATGGCTGTCAATTTTATTTAGCCATTTTTCTTTAAGGGAAGATTCACTGGGGAGGGGCATCTAGAAATGATTATAATATAAAAACACAAAATGTCAGTTAAACTTAAAATATGTATATATGTGTTCTCTGTATATGTAATATATATGTATACATGTGTGTGATAAAATATGATTATTATCTACTGGTGCATGCATATTATAATAGAGAGGTAATATGTTCTAGTGGACAGAGAGCCAGCTTTGGAGTCAAGAGGACTTGGCCACAAGGTCCAACTCTGACAGAGATGCTGGCTAGGTGAACCTGGACAAATCAGTTAATCTCCTAATGCCCTGAAGCAAATCTCCAAAACTCTAAATTGCAGGGCAGGTGACCATCTGCTTGGATAGAGGGAGTTTCCTGATAACTTCTCTATGCCAATGACATCTCAGCACCGACTGAAATAGACACAAACACAAACATTTAAGATCATCCTATCTAGTTCCATTTTGCAGCTATCTGCTGGCTTTGGGGCCCCTTTTTATAAAGAGGTTCCGAAGCTCCTTCCCCTCTGAGATCCAAGGATAAAACTATGAGTACTTTTCTTCCCTGTGTAGCCACAAAGTTTTCAAATCTTTAAAAAGAAAATAGCAAATTCTGAAAGCCAAAATTTGAGAGTTTGCCTTACTCTTTTCATATTGGTCTTTACTTTGTCTTCTTGTATTTAACTGACTTGGCATTACTGGGCATAAAACATGTATATTCAAGAACACATGGATATTTAGGATTAGTTACAGGGTTAGGATAGTTACAGAGACAAAAAAACCCAAATATTGTCAGACTTTGATTTGTCAGAATGCTTGGACCCTAGGATGTCCTGGTCAATAGAAATTGCTGGGCAGCTCAGGGATAAGAAAAAAGCTTGTTTCAACTGTTGTTGCTATGAATCTTCCCAAAATTCCAGAGTTCTCTCCTTAGGATATTATAATAGAAAGCAATCTCCTCCAAAGCACTGACTGTTTAATTCTTTGTATCCTTAGTACATAATATCTTACACACAGAAGATGTTTAATAAATACTTTTTAAAATTATATTGAATTAATTGGATTTTTTTATCTCAGAAGCATTGGACATCAGCTGTCCTTATATCAGACTATAGATGAAGAAGGTGCTATCTTCTGAAAGTCCTTCCTTTTAATGAAATTATCCATTTATTTTCTTGTATCTGCTGATTTCTCCTAAAAGTATAGGGTAAAATTCCATTCACTGAGGATTACATAAAGTTGGGCTCTAATCATTTGATCTTTCACTAAATTTCTTCTATTTTATCCATGTAGACACAGCCCTTAATACAAATTTCCCAGTCTTTACTCCTTGATTTTTGGCATAAAATGGAGTTGATTCCAATTTGGCCCAGAAACTTGTGAACAGGAGGAATCCCTGCCTTTGGAACAGACAGACCTTTGCCTGGATTGCCTGGCTTCATGTCGGCCCCCTGTACCCCTTGGAAACTACCCATGGCTGAGATTACTCTATCATTCCCTACATCCCCAACCAGGATGTGTTTCCTCCACCTGCACAAGTAGGGCAGAGGACATTCCTGGGGTCGTCCTTTCTAGCTCAGGAACTCTTCATTTCCAGATGGCTGGGTTTGACCAGTTAGTTGTGTGTTCAGCTCTTCCATATGTCTTGGCCACATAGTTCGAGTCAAAGATTAATTTTCTGCACTTCATCCCCTCTGCTGCCTACTGGGCTCTACCTGAATCCATGGCTTCAGGCACCATTTAAAGTCAGCATCATTTTTGCTTCTGATCTAATCGTGTGGCAATATCATCCCATATTGAGGGGTGGGAAGGTGGGCAGGATATTTACCATATTATGTTTTAGGTCAGATAAGTTAAAAGTTGTTTGCTACTCAAAATTTTCCATTGTCACATGGTTGGGGTAGTGAATGACAGAAGGAAGATAAACCAAAAAATTTTCCATGGATTTTTATGTTGGTGTCAGCCTGATCAACTCTACTCATATGTACAAGGTACTAATTTCTATGTATCTGAAACTAAAACGTACCATAAGTCTAAGATGGCCCCTCAAACAATTTGCTCATAACAGCACACTTGAAAATTGTCCCAAAATCACCCTTTGGAATACAAAAGCAAAACCTAGACCATTAAAAAGAGAACTCGTTCTTGGATGAGCTCGCAAACATTCTTCCTGCTAATGATGTTTATCCCTCTCCATTTGACAAATATTGACTTCCTCCCTCCCCGCCCTCACCTTTGCCCCTCCTTTTATTTGAAGTAGAACAGGAATTAATATGGTTATCTTCTTAAATAACAAATGCCTTCATTCAAGCATCAGTCCAGTAATTGCAAAACAACATTTTATTTGGGGGTTACTGCTGATGGTATCACTGTTTGAGCAAAGATCATGTAAATTGTGACTTGTGATGGGGTTAAAAAAAAAACTTGTCAAGCTGAAGATGCACTGAAAAGATGGGCTGTTGTTTCTTTTCGAGGACTTCTTTGCTGAAAGCTGATAGGTAAGGGCCAGGACCTAGAGCTGTCAGGCTGGAAGATTTTGAGACTCAGGAATATCAGCATAGAGTCAGGGCTAGAGCCATTGGATGGAGTTACCTAAAATGGAATGTGAGCCAGACTTGGAATTCAGAAACCAGACCTAGGTCAGGAATCCAAGAATCAGCATTAAGGGCAATAGGAGGGAAAGTATTTGAGTTTTTGATTCAAAACCTTGTGAACATGGGAGAAGATGCAGCAATAGCTACAGTTAGGGTCAAGTCTGAAGGCAGGTCCTTATTGTTTAAAAAAAAAAACACTTATCAACTACATTGTCTATGAACCATCTGTAACTCACCACCCTCCCTCATCTTCCATACTCAAGTAGCTGCCAAGGCTTGGTACTACTTCCACAACACTTCTCTCATTCATGTCCTTCCTATTGACAAGAACACCACGCCACTCAAGCCCTCACCACACCTCACTTGGATCACTGCTGTGGCCTCCTAACTGAGCTCCTTGCTTCTGCTCCCTCCCCTCTCCAGGCCACCCTTCGAAGAACTATCAGAATAATCTTCCAAAAGCACAAGAAGTGCAATCTTCCTTATAGTACTTTCTTTGCTCTAGAATCTTAAATGACTCCTTGTTTTCTGTAGTATAATATGTGAATTCCTCAGCTTGGTATGTAATGCCCTTGACCGTCCGGTTCTAGCTTACTTTTCCAGATTTCATATTGCTCCTTTTAATGGGTGCTGTTCATGGACCTGGACATTTCTCTTTTGTCTCAATCTTTGCTTAGGCTGCTAAATGGTGCTGTGGATAAGGCTCTGGACCCGGAGTCAGGAAGACCTGAGGTTCTAATCTAGCCTCAGACACTTTCTAGCTGTGTTGCCCTGGGCAGATGACTTAATCTCTGTCTGCTTTAGTTTCCTCCTCCATAAAATACGAATATTAATAGCATCTACACCTACCTATTGTGAAGATAAATTGAAATAACATTTATACAGCTCTTTGCAGATCTTAAAGTGCCATATAAAAGAGTCAATAGACTTTTATTAAGTATTTACTAAGTACTGTGCTAAGCCCTGGAAATACAAATATGAAAAAGAAAGACAGTCCCTTCCCTCAAGGAGTTTGCAATTTAATGGTGGGAGATAATACACACACGCACACACACACACACACACACACACACACACAAATTGAGAGAGAGAAAATTTGGGAGGGGAGGTAGTGAAGAAGGTAATTGGCATAGGGGCATGTTTGAGAAGTAAAAGTTGTACTAAATGGAAGCAGCTGGGTGGGAAATGAGGTGATGCCAGAGGAGATGTCTGTCCTGTGCCTTCTCCTTAAATGGAGGAGTTCATGGCTCTGCTCTCCAATAATAGGGGCAGAAGATATGATGGAACTATGTGTACCAAGGCTGATTGGATCTTATAAGATAATGAGACTTCCAAATGATGCGCTTACTATAAGCTTGCTTGAGAATTCCAAAACAATTTTTGCTGGAGAATCCAAAGCAATAACTACAATAACGTGGATGATGAGGATGATGAGGATGGCGTCCCTTATTATTGTTAGGCTGTCCCCTATGTCCAGAATGCTCTTCCTTTTTGTTTCTATTCTTGGAATTTTTCACTTCCTTAAAAGTTCCGCTCAGATATCACTTCCTTCAAGAAGCCAAGTGGAATTCCCAAAATATCCCAAACCCTTTCCTTCACCTGCTCAACAAGAAACATTCTAGATTTAAGATGGGACTAGACCCTAGAGGTCACCTGATCCACCCTTCCCCCCATCTTGGTGTTAGAAACAAAGGGCAAGAGTGGTGAAGGGACTTGCCCAAGTTCACTGAGATAGTCATTTTCATAGCAAAGATTCAAGACTAGATTCTCTAACTAGTTGAATTTGGTGCTTTCATCACTGTATCACATGGCCTCCTCAAGAGACAAAGGCAAGATTAGAGGCAAAGAAGCCCCGGAAAGTATTTGCCATGATTTCAAAGAGGGCTGCTGTGTTTAAGACTTGGCACAAAAGACATTAATAAGTATATGAATGGTTTCCAAAGGAGAATGGTTGGTTATGTTGAAAGAATGGGAGAAACAGATAGACAATCTAAGTGGTACATTATTACCCTCCAGATATGAAAAAAAAAATGGACAAGAGCTGAAGGCTTCTAGCACATTAGCTACATACAGCCAGACAAAAAGCCACCCATAATAAGAAGCCATTTCAATCCAAAGAACATTGATTAAGTGCCTAGGACATGTAGGGTACTAGGCTCTAACACTCTAGGGATTCCAAGATAAAAATAAAATAATTCCTGGCCTCAAAGAACTTATATTCTTTATAAGTGGGGATAATATTGTAAGCAATGGATTATTGAAAGGGCAAATCTCCTTGGGTATCTCCTTCAAGGGAATGTAATCTGCCTCTGTGTGTAAAGGTATCTTTCTCCTGAATTCCTCTGCCAAATGCCTGTCGGGCATTGTGAACTGCCTTTCCTGTAGTCATCTCAAACTCCACATGTCCAAACCAGAACTCATTATCTTTTCTCCAAAAACAACCCCTTTTCTGAATTTCCATCTTTCTATTAAGATGTTCCTTTCACTCATTCAAGGAATAATCCTTGACTCCTCACTCTTCTTCATCTCCCCATATCCAACCAATTGCCAAGTCCTATGGATTTTACTCCCTCATCATCTGTTGCATTTATCTGTGTCTTTTTACACCCTAGTTCAGGTCCTCTTGCCTGAGGCATTGCTATAGTCTTCTAATCAGTGCCTCTGCCTTAAGTCTCTCTCCATTCTAATCCATTATCCACACAGCTTCCAAAGACATATTTCTAAAGTACAGATGAGGTCATGGGCTCCCCTTCTCAACATATTCCATTTCATTTCTAAGACCAAATATGGATTTTCTGTTGGCATTTAAAGCCCTTTACAACACAGCTTCACTCTACCTTTCCAGGATTATC
The DNA here is from genome assembly GCF_028583685.1 of Petaurus breviceps papuanus. NCBI lineage: Eukaryota > Metazoa > Chordata > Mammalia > Diprotodontia > Petauridae > Petaurus > Petaurus breviceps. The sequence goes on from NW_027185804.1 coordinate 10,331,023, forward strand.
ATTCATTATTACTACCCTTAACACACACTCCTGTCTAATCAAACTGACCTTCTGGCCACTCCTCACACACAACTATCTCCTGATCCTATGCTTTTTCATTGGCTATGCCCCTTGTTTGGACTGGTGTCCCTCCAAACTTCCAAGTCTTAGAATTCTTACTTCCCTTCAAATATTGGTTCAGGCTCCACCTCTTACCTAAGAGCTTTCCTGATCCCCCTAGCCTCAGCTTTCATTTGTCTTCCCAGTCCTGAAACGATTTCCCTAATCCCTCCCCATTGCAGGAATATGGCTTTTCTGCACACATGGTACGTGGGCAACATACATTGTCCGCAGTGTTTTCTTATCCTTGAGGACAATCTCACCCTCGGCAGGAGGACTTTCCCAATCCCTCTATATTATGGTGCTTTTCCTCTTCTCGTGATTCCCAACGTACTCTCTATGTAGCTTCTTGTAAGCTCATGGAGGGCAGGAACAATCTTTTGCCTCTTTTTGTATCCCCAGTTCTTAGCACAGTACCAGGCATATAGTAGGAACTTAATAAATGTTTATTGACTGGCTGACCAGGAATCAGGAAGCCGAGTTAAATTCCAACTCAGACATTTACTGGGTGACCGTGGACAAGTCACTTAACCTCTACCTGACTTAGTTTCCTTGACTGTTAAATGAGGAAAATAATAATACTCCCAGAATTGTTGTGAGACCAAAATTAGAAAACATTTACAAAATACTTTATAAACTTTAAGGTGCTAGATAAATGCTAGCTATTATTGTCATTATTATTATTTTCCCCAATAGAATGAAAACTCCTTGAGAGCAGGGGTTGTTTCAATTTTATCTTTGTTTCCCCATTTCCTAATACAGTGCCTGGTACATAGCAGATGATTGAAAATGCTTGTTGATTGCATGAGGAGGATCATTGTAGCAGTGAAGCTAGACATACATCAAAACATTAATCAGGTTCTAGGTAAAAGGATGGGAAACTCAGTCATCTCTCTCTAGTAGCAATATGACTTCAAACACTTTGTTCTCCACAATTAATGCAATTAGTGTTCTTGGATTAAAGATTCTTGTCCCAGGAGCAGGCTTGCATTGCTGACTAGCAAGCAGCCTTCGTCTAATGGTAATGACCTTTGTTCCCTGTTGGCTTCTTGCCCCTGCTTGAACTGATGATTTAATAATGGGACGTCTCCAGAATCCAATACTAAATTTCCCTTGTTTCCTTTTTACTCTCCCTCCCCCTTCCTACCCTGCCCCCGGCAGGGGCTAACCCAGATATTTCTGACATGGTTGCAGTTACCACAAGAATATTTCAGTTTGGTGAAGATAGACTGAGTTGATGGAAAAACCTAAGGACAGACTATGGCAATTATTTTTGTTTGGCTTGAAGTTGGACTGTTGGCCACTCTAACTCTTTTTACTTGTTCCAGTATTTCTTCTGTAGCCTATGATACCTACTCTAATAATGTCATGGATTACATATGAGGCTTCAGGAAGAATTCATTTTTCAAGAGACCCCCCCCCAATCCCTGATCTAATGGCAGTGGCAGCTCTAATGATAACTAGCTTTACATGGTGCTTTAAGACTTACAAAGCACTTACCTCCCAGTCCTCCTTAATCTTAGTGCCTTTCTTCTGCTTCTTCCACCCCAATTTATCTTGTATATATCTTCTTTTCACATAACTGTTTGCATGTTGTCTCCCCATCAGACTCAGAGCTCCCCAACACTTAATACAGTGCCTGACACATAGAGATGCCTAACACATACTTATTTACTACCTGATTTTATCTTTATAACATCCTTGTGAGATAGGTGCTATTATTAGCTCCTTTTTACAGATGAGGAAACTGAGGCTGATAGAATTTAAGGGACTTGTCCAGGGGACGTACTGCTAATAGGTGTCTGAGGCAAAATTCAAACTTAGGTCTTGTTGACACCAAGTCTGTAGCTATGTCCAATATACCATCTAGTTATTAACACCAAGGACTTTATTTTGAGGTGATCTTATTTCTTCCTAATCATCCCCCTGCAAAACCCAAAGCCTAGGCAAGGTTAGATATCTCATTTGAAGAGTGAAGAAGTAGAATAGTAGAGTAGACCTGTTGTGATTCTGGTCATCTCCATCTGATTTCATCAACGTTCCCAGATGGAAAGAAGTTTTATTGCATGAAACAGAAGCAATGCATTGTGGTTAGGATTGCTTTTCTGATTTCCAGTTTCTTAAAAAGAAAGCAATGGTGACACTTAAGGGGCATTTTTTTTAGAACTAGTTAAGGCCAGAAGCAATTCTAGCACCTTGAAATCCATTTCTTCAAACCAGAGGTCCTGGCTTCTGCATAAAGCCACTGTCCCAAAGTAGTGCCATCCAGCATTATAATCATCCACCAAGTCAATGGACCTAATGGATGGAAAACTAGGGACTCATATCCATGATTTCATTTCTTTGAGCATCCATATCCTCACCTGCAAAATAAGAACATTGGACCAAGTATTCTGTAAGGACCTTTCCCAGTCAGAAATTCTAGGATTCCATGATTTTAAGTTCCAGCTACCCAATTAGAGAGGTTTTGATGGTTCCACATCTGCATGACTCATCTTCCCACCTAAACTAAATTACTAGAGAGTGGAAACTTTGACTCATCCTACATCAAACAAACATACCTCACAAAATGAGGGGTATCCTAGGTATCTAATAAATTGATGGTGAATAATTGGTTGATGTTATAATCTCTTTCTAGTTTCCCCATCTGGAACTTTGTTGGATAAGTGGCCATCTTTTAACCCAACTTTCCTAGCATTCTACTCTATCTGGCCCCCATTCTTTCAACAGTCTTCCCTACCTCAGCTTTCTGGGTTGACACCTTTGAGTTGAGGAGCAGCAGATCTGGCCTGTGGCTCCCCACAAAGTTGGCAAACAGTACACTCCTCCTGGATTTCACCATCCTAGAAGTACTCTTGGCATTCTTGGCTCTGTAAAAAGGGCAAAATCCCATTTATGACCAAATGACCATACTTCTCTTGAGAGAGGAGCCTCTCTCAAGAAAAAGCCTACTAAGTGGTCTTCCTGACATCAGTCTCTCTCATTTCCAGTCCAGCCTTCATACTGCCAGGCAGGTCTCTTTAATACACGTATGTGATCATGTTGCTCTGCCACTCAAAAACCTGCATTGCTTAAATATGCAGAAGACTGAGTTGGGTATTCAAGATCCTTTACAATCTGGTTTCGACTTGTCTTTTGAATTTTATCTTATACTCTTCCCCTGCACACACTAAACATTCCAGCCAAAACAGACGACTCTTGTTCCCCAATTTTTATCCTATCCATATGCACACATGTGCACATTCATGCATACAAATGCATATATTTATACACACATGTATATCTATGTGCCTATCCATGTGTATGTGTGCACATCTCTAGGCAAGCCCCCTCCCCAGTTCTGAACAGTGCCCTTCCATTTTCCTCCACCTCATCTCTGCAAATCTTCCCTTACTCAATGACCCAAGTCCAAAGCTATTTCTTCTCTGCAGCCTCCTCCGATCCTCCCAGCTATTAGAGATCTCTCCCTTCTCAGAAATCGCACACCACCCTGTTTGGACCTCTGCTCTGCATTTATCATATTTTAACTTAGAATTTGTCCTACATTTGTCTAATCTACAAATTCCTTGAAGCTGCTATATATTGCTTCATCTTTGTATACACAACTCCTAACATAATCAGTCATTGTCCCTTGCCTTCAGAAGCCATTTATTAAGTGCCTACTATGTGTCTGTCTCATAATGGGTACCAAGGATGCAAAGAAGTCAATGACAAAATAATCCCTACTCTCAATTAATGTACATTTAAGTGCTGGATTAAATTGATGCCAGTATCTAATATCGAGTCTTTTCCAGTGCTTCACACAGTGCTTCTGGCATTTAACACGGTGCCTGAAACATAGTAGGCACTTAATAAGTGTTCATTGATTGATTGATCTTCCAGAAAGATTCTTTCACTCACCTGGCCTTGCTTGCAGGCTTGTAGCTGCCTAGAGAGAGATCTCTTGTCATCAAAACCTAGAAGAGACCACAGAGTTCAACCCCTGTCATTTTACAGATGAGGAACCTAAGAGCCAGAGAGGCTAAGCGGCTTGCTGTAGAAACAGCAGATAAGGAGTCAGATCTTAGAACTGTAAGCTCAGCACTCTTCCCCATCAAAGTCTGAAGAGTCCCCTGGCTGAACAGAACCTCTGTTCTCAGCATCATGTCAGACTGCCCCTTACCTACAGCCAGATCATTCTATCCTGGCATCCATCTGGTGACCTCTGCTATGGTCCTGAGTTCACCCCTGGGATTTGTGGGGTGTAGGGTGATTGTGGGCAAAATGTGCGTTTGGCATTCACACGAAGGATTTTGTCCCTTTGGAGTTACCATCTGAGGTCTGTCCAACAGCTTTAGAGAGCTGGCTGTCTCATTGATCTCTGCTAATGCAAGGTCGGAGCTCAGGCATTTGTCCATGTGCTCATTTTTACACTGTAGGCCAATTAGTCTTTAGAATAAGAACTGCTCCATCAGCGTCCTTTGAGAGAAAAAGAGGGATTCGACAGGGTGCTCTGAAGCTGGATTTTGCCCGGCCACTAACTTTTTTCCCTGTGTACATAGAAATGCTAGTCTCATTTTCAGAAGGCTAATTGAATTTCACTAGCTTTAAAAAAAAAGGCTAACCTTCTGCTCAGAGTTCCTTCTGTCACCATGGTATCACTGGAGGAGAGAGGAAGGCTAATGACTGCACAGCTTTGCTTCACTTAAATCCAATTCACTTTGAAAGTCAAGACATCGCCCTTGTGATGTTATTGTTCCCCTTCGAGAATGAAGGACAAACAACTATTGGTTGGATTATACCTTTTTTTCACCTGGGATCATGTCTGAGAAATAATCAAATGGACCAATTTCACATCTGGAACTATCCCAACCAATGGAAGTTTAGGGAATTTAAGAAAGATCAAAAAGCCTAATATAAATATTGCTTTCAGTTCAGTCAGTATTTGTTAAGTTCCTACTATGTATCAGGCATAGTGCTAGGAACTGAGGATATATAGTCCAAAATAAAACAGTACTTGCCTTCAAGGTGCTTATAGTCTGCTGGCCTTATTTATGTCTGACTCATACTTGAGTCTTCCTCTTGGTATATCAGTGAACAGTTCTCTGTTTCTGTGGAAGAGGAGGGGCTTATACTTACAAAATATATAGACCAGTATATTTTGGTCTGGTTGTCTATTGATCTGTATTGGTCGCCATTTCAGTTTGCACCTTTACTCAAGGATGCTGGTATCTGAGGGGCCTCGCTTCTTCCCCACAGCAATGGTTGACCTTAGGAGAAGGGAAGGAAAAGAAGACTTAAGATCCCTAGAAGGTTGGTTCCAGGGCAAGGGGCATATAGAGTCCACTAGATAGTTCCTTCCTTTCAGGTGAAAATGGGCAATGTAACTACGGAACAGGCCAGAGACAAGCATTGAGTTTAAAAGAATAATCCATAATCCAGACCATAACCCATCCCTCCTCAAATGAGTTTCATTTGGGCCACCAGAATTCCTGGCTATTGTCCTGGATTTGTATATTCCTATAATGCCCAGGACAGCAGCCCAAATATATGAGAGTTGAAGAAATTCCATTTGGTGAAGGTGAACTCATGAGTCTATTGATTTAGAATGGAAATTAATTTTTAATAATGACTAAGGACCTGGGCTTTCTCACACTACATATGAGAGGTATGTAAACAATTCCCACTAATGACAAGTAGAAATGACACTCAAGATAATAACCACACTCCATCTCCCAACTCCATCCTTTTATGCTGATACCCCCCCCCCATGCCTTCCTTGTGCCTGCCTCCTGGTTCCCTTTGAGATTCTACTTCAAGAGGCCTCTCCATCCTCCCAACTGCTACTGTAGCCTGGATTAACTCCACTTTACTCTACATATACCTTGTATGTATGTGTATTTTTTTGCTTCTTGTCTCTCCCATTAGAATGTGAGCACCTTGAGGTCAGGGACCATGTTTTTGCCCTTTTTTGTATCCTGAGTATTTAGCATAGCCCTTAGCACATAGTAAGCACTTAACAAATGCTTCTTGACTTGACCTGACCATTACTCTCATTTATATAATATTTTAATGTTTTCAAAGTGATATGAAAATATGAAAGATATGAAAATGAGCCTTCATTCTTGCCATAAGTGGAGTCTGTGGGGTCTAGAACATTGCGTGTGGTATAAGACTTGGTTGATGTATGGATTTGTTTTCCTGACTCCTCCCCACCTCCTTTTTTTCTCTTTTTATTCTTTGTTATAAAAAATGGTTCTCTGAGTGGGGGAAGAGGAAGGGCATATTAGAACATGGAGGTAAGTCAAAAAGTTACTAAACTGTGTATACCCTTTGATCTACCATTAGGTATCCCAAAGAAATCAAAGAAAGAGGAAAAGGACTCCTAATGTAGAATAATATTTATAACAATTCTTTTTGTGGTAGCAAATAGCTGGAAACTAAAGGGGGTACCCATCAAGTAAGAAATGACTGGATAAAGTATGGTATATGATATAAGGAAATACTGTTGTACTGTAATAAATGATTTAAGGTGTGGTTTCATGGAAATCTCAGAAGACTTGTATAGCTGATGCAAAGTGAAGCAAGTCCAAGCAGGAGAATATTTTATACAATATAAACAGCATTGTAAAAACAAACAACTTTGAAAGACTAAAGAACCCTGATTAATGCAGTGATCAGTTGTGATTCCAAAGGACCGATAAGCAAGCATACTATCCACCTCTTGACAGAGAAGTTATTGTTACAAGATGCAAAATGAGACATACATTTTTGGACATGGCCATTGAGGGAATTTGTTTTGCTTGACCACATATTTATTTTTCTTTGCTTTTTTTTTTCCAGTGGGGGGCTGGGGTTGAGAGAGAGAAAATAAATGCTGGTTAATTAAAAAAAATTTAATATAGGTGATATAAAAACAATTTAACAAAATAAATTAGATTTTCAAAAAGAATGCAATTGAGATTTGATGTTCAGGAGTCTAACATAGGAGAGGCCCCATGACATGGTAGAAAAATGTAGGACTTGGAGTCAGGGGATCTCAATTTGAATCCTCGCTCCCATACTTTTAACTGAACACCAAGCAAGTCACTCAAACTTTCTGAGCCTCCCTGAGGTACAAAAATGAGGATAATATTATATGACTTCCCTCATAGGATTGTTGGGAAGGAAGTGTTTTATAAATCTCAAAATTCTCTATAAATGTGATATATTACATTCTCTACAATGCTTCATATACTATAGGTGGTCAGGAAATGTATCACATCAGCAAAAAAACTAGGTCAGGATTTGTGCTTGGGTGTGCGGAGGGGCAGACACTAAGTGAAGCCAACAGGATGGGACAGGGATTCAGTACTGAACTTCAAGAAACACCCAGAGGTCCTCATACAGCTTTTTTTTTCCTGTTTAAAGATTGTTCCTGCCAGGTACACTCAGATGTCTGGGGGTAGTCATTAACCAGCCAGCCAAAAGGATTCCTGGCTTTCAAACTGTGCTGCGTACTCTAAGCTATTACCACTCTATTAATTTTGTCCATAGAGTCAGACTCTGGGTATCTGACTACAGGACAAAAGGGAGACAGTGCATAGTTAAGTCTAACTGTACACAGAGTGTTGAAAGGAAAATAGCACCTGATAAGGTCAGGAAGGTATGTTGAAGGCAGATTGTATGTGCCAGGATAAGAACACTGAACTAATCAATGTGTAGAAGGGGAGGCCAGCAGGGGACAAAGAGGAGGATAAATATAATAAATAAATAGAGATACCAGTGTCCCTACTCTTAGGGAAATTAGAGACAGAGACAAAGACAGATAAACAGGCAGAGACAAATAGAGAGAGACAGACAGAAATAAGAGAGAGATACATTAAATATGTGATACCAGAAAAATAAAATTCTTATAATTTAATTTATTAAATTATTCTGGTAGGAAGGTTTGGAGGTTCAAAGAACTGAGTAGTACCATGAGTTTTCTGGGATGATGATTTCAGATCCTACCTTGTCACTATTACAGTTTTTGACCTTCAAGTCTTCCCTTGAATTTCCTTCACTGCACCACCAATCCTGCTTACAGGATCACTGGGTTTTAAAAAGATCCCATTTCATAACATTCTACCTATTTAAGCCTCTCCATGGACGGTTATAAGTCATAGCTCAGAGTACTTCAGCAGCTGTGGTAGGGCTGAAGCCAAAAAAGAACTAAGTTCAAATCTGGCCTCAGACACTTACTGGCTGTGTGACCCTGGGCAAGTCACCTGTTTGCCTCAGCTTCCTCATCTGTAAAATGAACTGCAAAAGGAAATGGCAAACCACTCCAGTATCATTGCCAAGAAAAACGCAAATGGAATTATGAAGAGAAAGACATGACTGAAATGACTGAACATTAACATGAGTTTCTGCACCTGTGTTGGCCATGCCTTCTTCTCCAGGCTTAGCTGGTGGAAGGCCTATTAGGATCTCTGTCATTGACCAAAGGTAGAGTTTTCCAGATTATGCTCCCTCCCTTGTGCAGAGTTGGCCAACATTTTAGAGAATTCTGGATGTTTCATTTCATGTGGCGTTGCAGAGGGGGTAGCATTGTATCAAGGCACAAGTTCCACTCCCAGTTGTTGGATGAACTAAGGAGTGATCAAGACTTCTGTTCAAGTTTACCTCATTGTGGAGTGGAGATGGTCTGATATAATTCCCTGTGATTTGGTAATGATGAATTCAGTAATAGCTGCAGAACCTTGAACATTGTAGAGAAAATTGCTAAGCAGATGCATGAGTTCTTTGTGCAAGGTACACAGTGGTTGCCTTCTTCCAAGAGCAAGGACAGTCATCATACATGCAGAAATGTGATAAAGGATCCACAAAAATCTGGGCCATGAAAATTAGGCCTGTAATCAATTTACTGGATTGTTCATTCATTTTTCACATATGTCTGCTTTCTTACATCTCCTTCATTGTCTCATATCTTCCACAGCACCTAGAAAGGGTGCTCAACAATGTTGACTGGTTGGCTTAGTATGGAGGGGAAGCTTGAGAAATTAGTAAGAACAAGGCTAAAAACCTTTCCAAGAGCTGGTGGTGATGGATGTGGGTAGGAATTTGATTTGGGATGTGGGTGTCAATTCCCTGAAGATTGACTATTTAGGTTAAGAATCCTGCCAAGTGAGGAGAGGCAGTGACAGAAGCTTAGCCCACAGGGACTTAATTAACTATGGGCCAGTGGGGCTTCAGTCCTGTGAGGGAATGAGAGATGACATTTTTACAGTCTTCCTAAGAAGAACTTGGAGCAAGGGGAACTTGTAATTACAGCCCCCATGCCAACAGTGGCAGACTGTCTCCAGTTGGTCTCCTGTATAATGTGGTTTCAAAAGAACTGAACTCCTAACCACCCCAGCCTGGACATATTCCTGCCCTTCCTTGCTGGTGCCTAAACCTAGGAAGTCCTTCATTTGGGGCAAAGTGAAAATCCCACATTAAAGTGCAATCCACTCCATGGGATTTACACTTGGTCAAGAATGAGTACCTAATTGTGTTATTTTGTTTGGGGAGTATTTTAAATGTTTTATTAATGCTTTTTGGTGTTTATGTCACATTCTCCTCCCAAACAGTCAGTTGTTCTTAATCTTTTTTGTGGATCAAGGATCCCTTTAGTTGTCTGGGGAAACCTGAAGACTCCTTCTCAGAAGAATATATTAAGTACATGAAATAAAATACATAGGATTAAAAAGGAAACAAATCATGGTGCAATATAGTTACCAATTTTTTTTTAAAAAGGACAAATTCACAAACTCCAGGTTAAGAAACCCTGCAATAAATTAATCATGCCATTAGCACTCTTTCTTACAACCAAAAAGAAAACTCCTTTAACCAAATCTGTTTAATAGTGACTGAGATATATTAGGTTATTTTAATTAGTTGTCCCCTCAAAAAGCAAAGATTAGGGTCTGACAGAATTAACAGGTGACAAGTAAACCCTGATGGAAGGGAAGCCTGGAAAGGGGAAGTAGGATCAGCACATGGGACACACCCAGGAAGGCAAGCTTGGGGTGGGGGATGCTTTTGTAGGAGCCTGTTGACAATTTGAGGGTTCTGGGCCATTGTGTGGAAGTGTTCCCTTAAGACCCAAACAGTTGTATCCCAGTCCATTAAATACAAGAAAATATCATACCTTAACTCCATATGTATGCTCTAAATTCAATGGCAAGGACTCAGGACACATCTTATGGTCCCGGAGCTCTTAGAAGCAAGTATGCTTGTTTGCCCTGGATTGTCAATGCTTTCCCCCACTCTTTGCTTCCTCCATCTCTACTCGTCCCTCTCTAGAAGTTTTCTCGCAGGTACTATTGGAGGATAGAGGGCTGAAGAAAGGGGTACCACTTTCAAAGTTCTAACTCTCCAAAGCCACCCTTCAAGACTTCCAAAGACTTAGAAGGGAGGTAATGGACCAGAGAGACAGAAGCAAACATCCATTCTCAGATGTGGCCAATATCTTTACCTGTTTTTCTTGACTATTCACATTTATTATCAAAAAGGGGCTTTTATTTAGGGGGAAGAAATGTGTCTAGGTGGGCTGAGATACGTAGGGAAAAAGCATCAAAAAGCATTTTGAAAGTTAAAAAAAGAAATTAAATGGAAGCTGTTGGTTATGTCACATTGTGAACTATTATATATTTATATGTATAATTAGCAATATGATAATTACTCATAATCATAATTCTGATATATAATAAAGCATTGTTATAAAAAAAGGAAAGACAAATAGAGATGATGATGAGTAACGCCACTCTTTTTGCCCTGCCTAAGTCTTGCTGATGAGGATGGAAAAGTGTGAATTGGTATGGACGTCATTTGTCATCCTTCCTTGTAACTTAGGAAAGAACTGACTCTCCCACAGGCTACTCTGATTTTCTATGCCTCGGGCTGCCTTGGAATTCAGTGGGTTCTGCTGATTTTGATTTGTTACTTTTTTATGTTTCCATTTCGGTAGTTAAAGGCAGAAGACATGTGTCAGTACAATGACATTGTGTTTGGGGAAAAGGAAAAGGTGGTGCCCTAGAAAGAGAAAGCTGTCACTCAAGTGGAAAAACAAGTCTTTGGCCCAGCTAATCTATTATTACCTCAATTCACCAAGCATGTATGTGGCTCCTATATGCCTGGCACTGTACTAAGTGAGTGGTATCCAAAATCAACAATAAACTGCCTCTTCCCATAAGACCTTTACATTCTGCTGAGGGAGAGCTGCAGGAACGAGATGTAGATATTAGTAAACACAAAGTATGTGTATAGCACCCTGTCTGGCCTCAGTCTCCAAACTCCGTATTGTATTGGCACATTTGGTCCCTAGAAGAGTGCTGGGGAGGGAAAGAGAGAACATTCCGGGTAAAAGAGACAGTCTGCGCAAAGGTGGAGAGGGGAACATCAAATACAGCAAATTGCCCAGTTTGTCTGGAATTCAGAACGTGTGAGGGGGAGAGGTGATGTTTTGTTCACATCAACAATTTGGCATAAAAGCCATTGATATGATGATAGGAAAAATCCATATATTAATCTACTTGGCAAAAAGACATAGCCACAGCACACTACGTGTATGTCTCTTCTGGGAAAAATTAGACAATTTCTCTGCAAGATTGTGCACCTGTCTGTGAGATAGACCTGGTATGAGGAATTGAAGGAGCCTCTGCTGAATTCTGGCCAACTGTGGAGTGATGCAGATAGCTGGCTAGAAGCCCACTGAGCAAGCAGAGCTATTTGGAGGTTTTTCTTCCAGATTTTCTGATTCCCAAATGATTTGTTTGGAAAGAAAAGAAAGGAAAGAAAGAAAGAAAGAAAGAAAGAAAGAAAGAAAGAAAGAAAGAAAGAAAGGAAGGAAGGAAGGAAGGAAGGAAGGAAGGAAGGAAGGAAGGAAGGAAGGAAGGAAGGAAGGAAGGAAGGAA
>NW_027185804.1:10343028-10356233 GCF_028583685.1 Petaurus breviceps papuanus
GAAGGAAGGAAGGAAGGAAGGAAGGAAGGAAGGAAGGAAGGAAGGAAAGAAAGAAAAAGTCTCAGTTTAAGTCTCTCCATCTTCTCCCTGCCTTGCCTATTCAGGAAGTCCTTAGTCCAGGATATGCAAACCTCATACACCCATCATGAGTGATAAGAATTACAAGAAATCACCTCTCTGGAAGAGGGCTCTTAAGGGTTCATGGCCTCTGACCCCAAAGCTCTTCGCTGTGGACATTAGAGGGCACTCATGGAATGAAGTTAGTCAGAAAAATGTTTGCCAGTAGCGTGATCATGAGCCCACCCAGTGCCCATAACTCCAACCTTTCTGTTCTGGGAAAAGCTGGAGTGAGGTAAGGATAAATGGGGAACCCAGAAGTGTGGGGGGGGGGAGAAAAACCTAAATGTCCTTAATGCATAGCACCATTACTCTGAACTACCTCCCTGGAAGGCTCTGAGCTGTAGATATGCTCTCAAGGGCGAGCCTCTTTCCCCAGGATTCTGGGTAGTTACAGATGATGCCCAAGAAATACAGAAATAGAAATGACTGAACTGAGAAGCTTGAGAAGGTAGGAAGGAAAGAAACAACAGGTATTTGATGGAGGACCCAGTGACTATGAGGACAGGTGAAGGTCTGACCCTGGGACAAAATCATAGACTTTTAAAAATTGGCATTAGTGATCATTAGGGTCAGCCCGTCAGCCCCCCCCCCCCATTTTGTAGCTAAAGAAACTGATGTCTTGGAAGGGAATGAGACTTCTCCAAGGTCACATAGAAAGTGGCAGTGCTAGCACCAAAATCTGGATTTCCTGACTCCTACTGAACTGTTCTTTCAACTAAATCATGGTGTGGGTGTGAATATCAAACAGAGTGATGGCTTAGATCGATAGCTTTGCCAAGCAAGGAAAGCCACTGACCAAACCTTAGCTCACAGGTATTTGCTGAAACATGAGCCAGTCAAGTTTCTACTATATGAAGGGACACAGACATATCTACATGCTGTTTTTTTTTGGTAAAACCTAGAACAGAACAGTTGAGACTGAATGAGGACCTTAAGGTGCAGTGAATACCAGCCCTGGAGTGAGGAGGATCTAAGTCCAAATCCAGCCTCAGACACTAGCTGTATGACCCTGTGCAAGTAACTTAACCCCAAATGTCAAAAATAAACAAACAAAAAACAGGCCCTCGGAGTCATGAGGCTAGAAATTTGAGTGTCTGAAACAAAATTCAGTAAGGACCCCTCACTTTGAACAGCAAAATAACCACCTCTCTACTTCATTTCAAGGTCTATTTGGGTGATGTTTACATGTGAAAAAAGAAAGAAGAAACATATGGAAAAGACTTGGATTACCATGGCTAGCTTGTTTTCCTCTGCTTTATCTTTTTGAGCTATGCAGAACAAAATCCAATGAAGAATTAGTCATTAACAAGCTAAATTGCTCAACAAGTGGGTACCTCCTGCCAGTTTAAAGGGCTTAGCTGAAGTGAGCATGGCATGCTAATAATGCTGAAACGGCTTTAAATATCCTTTGTTGACCTAACATGGTTTGGGAGAAGGTGGGGGATTCACATGGCAGTCCTCAGACTGTGACTACTGTGACTTCTGAATTAGGCTTTGGAGGTGTCTTCAGTATCTAGGAATTACTATGAATTCAAAAGTAGGAATGACTGTGAATTCAGAAGTAGAGTAAAAGAGGAAGATCTGAACCAAACCCAATAAGATCGCAAGAAAAAGAACCAAGTCTTTCTTTTGGCTTCATTTTGTGAGAAAGCATTGCATGTTATTTTTTACAGTGGCCTATACTTGATGGGATGGTAAGACAGTAGGGGACTCTGCTCCTAGTCACAAGAGGTTACAAGCATCCATACATAACACAAGTAGAAAGCAGACCTAAGCTAAAGTTAATTAAAATAAATGAATCATTGGATTGTAGATTTACAGGTGGGAGGGACCTTAATGGTCATCCCTCTCCTCTCATTGAAGAACCTGTGGTCCAGAGAAGTTTAGTAATGTACCTGTGCTCACCTTGGTAGCAAATGTCATAGCTGAAATTAAAACCCAGATTTTCTTACTGCAAATCTAATACCTTTTCCACTGTACTTCTCTGGTAGATATAGTGGAACTAGATATGTGCCTAAATCCTGGAGCGATACACAGTAACAGAATTATCAAAGTTAAGAGTTTCTATTTCATTGAGTTAAGGCTTGTTGATTGTAAAGGAGGAAATGTGTGTATGTATATATCTATATGGATAGCTGGATAGATATTTGAATAATAGTTCATAATCTGGGGTCCATGGGCAGCCAAGGCTGGGGATGTGAGGTCAGTGAATAAATTTCATGGGATTCTATGAGCTTTTATTTTTGCGAACATTTGTTTTCCCCTCTGTTTCATTTTATTTATTTATTTATAAATGTTGGTCTAAGAAATGGTCTGTAGGCTTCACCAGGCTGCCATAGCAGTCTATCACTCTCTCTCTCTCTTTCTCTCTCTCTCTCTCTCTCTCTCTCTCTCTCTCTCTCTCTCTCTCTCTCTCTCTCTCTCTCTCTCTCTCCCTCTCTCATAAGTCTTCACTTGGCAAATTGGGATATCAGAAAGACCTTTCAAATATAAGGAATAGAAAAATAAGGAATTAAAAAAATCCAAGTTGATAAAGTGATATCTTAGATCAGAAAAGATAAACTGGAGTGAGAACTGGAGCTAGATAAAGGGGGAAACAAGAAGGAAGAACCTTTCAATAAACTACAATTTGACCTATTGGAAAAGGCTAAAAAAGGACCTGGGCATATTGGAGTTGATTTGAATTGCTTGATCCTAGTGATGGGCTAGATAGAGACGATATTTTAGCATCCATATTCTGAACTCACCAGAAAGGGAAGAGGTTTTAGTTGCCCCAGGAATGTATACAGATTGTCAGAAATGTAGATGAGTGAATCATACTCAAGGCTCCAAGAATGATACAGATGTGAATGCTATAGAAAAGGGCAGAGAATCAAGAGGCTACTGTACACATTTATAGCAATATTGTAAGGATAATCAACTGTGAATGACTTAGCTACTCTGATCAAGACAATGACCCAAGATAATTCCAATGAAAAATGCTATCCACCCCTAGAGAGAGAACTGATAAACTCTGAATGTAGATTAAAGCATACTTTTTTTAGCTGTATTTTTCCGGGTTTTGTGTGTGTGTGTGTGTGTGTGTGTGTGAGTGTGTGTTTTGCAACATGGCTGATATGGAAATGTTTTGCATGACTTCACATGAATAATCGATATCAAATTGCCTTTTCAAGGAGGGATGAAGGGAGGAAGGGAGGGAGAGAATTTGGAATTCAAAATCTTTAAAAATGAATGTTAAAAATTTTACATGTAATTGGTAATTTTTTAAATAAATAAAAATATATTAGAAAAAACGAAGAGGGCTTAGGCAGAGATCAAGTGTTTAATCATCACTGTGTTTTACCAACAAACATATCCATGGGATGCTCAAGTAAAGACCAAGGGAAGTAGATTTAATGGCACACACCTGAAAATAACCTGGGCAGACTTAGGGTAAGGAAAGCTATGCTCAGGGTAGATCCTGAGAAAATACAGGTGATGGTGCCCTCCAGAAGGAGAAAGGTGAGCAAAACAAGAAAAACCTAGTAATCATTATGGATGGAAACTCAGACACTGGGGTCAAGGACACAGAGAATCTGGGAAAAGATTCTAGAAATGTGTGTCTGTAGCATGTTGGTAAGTCAGGACTAGAGTTAAACCATGGAATTGTGGAAAGCCAACAGGACAATTCGGCAAACATTTATTAACCCGCTACTCTGAGCTAGATGCTATACTGACTGCTGGGGGCCAAAGGAAGACAAAAAGTCTTGGATGTGGAGTCTGAAGGCCAAGATTCTAGTTAGAGATTTAGAACTGGAAGGACATCAAGTCCAACCTCCTTATTTTACAGGGAAAGAAACTGAGAGTTTGTGACACTTAGGGTCACACAGCTACTAAATGTGAAATACAGGATTTGAACCCAGACCTTCCTGATTCCAGGACCATCACTCAATTGCATTGCCTCAAAACCCTTGATATGTGACTTTTGGCAAGTCTCTTCCCTTGCCTGGGCCTCATTTTTGTGATCTATAAAATGAATGGGCTAGCCCAAATGATCCCTCAGGTCCTAACAGCTTTAACACTCTGAATATAATGGCTATAGATAGATGGGGGGAGAGGGGAATATGCATTTATATAGTGCCTACTTTGTACTAGACACTCCTCTGTGCACTTCACAAATATTAACTCATTTGCTCCTCAAAGCAACTCTGTAAGGTAGGTATTGTCATTATTCACATTTTACAGTCGGGGAAACTGAGGCAAGCAGAGATTAAGTAACTTTCCCAGGATCACACAGCTAGTAAGCATCTGAAGCCATTTGAACTATGTCTTCTTGACTCCAGGCCCAGAGATCTATTCCATGTCACCTACATGTCAGTTTTACAAAGTATTTATATACTATCATTTGAACTTCAGTATACCTTCTCTGGAGTAAGTATTGCAACTGCCATTATTCTCATTTTTTCAAATGAGGAAAATTGAACTCCAAGTTATCAAGTGATTAGTCAAAGTTCACAAAGTTAGTGTCAAAAGTGGGCTTGAGAATGATGTTTTCCTGACTGTAAGTCCCATTCTTTAAGAGACCTCTGTGATAGTAATAGCAAAAAAGTATTCTAATGATGTCCAACCCGAAGCACAAACTTTCATTTTCCCAGTCAGATTAAATTCTACCATGTACATGATTCAAAATGTTTGTTCACTTGAAGCTCCAAAGTTTTAAAAGATAGTCTTTGTAGAAATTGCTGAGTCAATATATTATATTTGGCAATGTTTTGTAAAGCTATAAACAAACTAACTTCATTAGGCTCCAATTTGCGACTTTTCCAGAATGTCTTCTGGACCAAAATTCAAATTATTTTAATCTTAGGAGTGAAAATGACTAACATTCCTTCCATAACATTGAGTGTCAGGGAAAATGATATGCAGGTCTTGTTTTGGAGTTTTTTTATGTTTAATAGTTCCTTGCCCCATTGTTTGCAAAACAATCCCATTTGATTCCAGAAAACAAAATAAAATCCCTGCATATTTTGTTCTTCAGCCTATGTTTTGGATGGAGCAGAAATCAACACAGCTGTTTATGTTTAGTGACTTCAAATGATATAGTGTTTTTTTTTTGTGCCCAGAACAACCTTGCAAGTGGGTCTGCTTTATCAGTTGGTATCAATCCAACTCTGACTTGAGCTGTCTATTTGATGGGCAGAGTATTCAAAATTCCCTTGTGAGATACACGCCCTGAGTGGGGTTTATCTCTGGTGGATCTCTGCCCCTTCTTTCCTCCTACTCCTCTCTCCCTTGTGGGAAGAATACCAAGTCTTCGGACCATCCATCAGTGCTTGCTTAGAAAAACCTAGGTATTTCTTCCTCTTCCTTTCCCCCTTCCCTTCTCTTCCCTTTTCCTTCCTCCCTCCTCCCTCTCTCTCTTTATTATTATCATATTTTTTTTACTGTTCAAGAGTAGTATTGGAACCACTGTTTGAGAACTCTGACATCATAGTCATGGTCTTCTTACTCCAGCAGATCATAGGATCATAGATATAAAGCCAGGATAGAGCCATCTAGTCTAACCTCATTTTCTATGTGAGACCCAGAAAGTTGATGAGGCTTACCCTTTTCACACAGGTAGTAAATAGCAGAGCCAATATTCAAGCCCACCTTTCTGGTTCCAAATTGAGCACTCTGCCCATAGCACCAACATGTATTAACTCCTCCCAGAACAGAATTAATTGATAGATAGCATTGCCAGCATTGAATATAAAAAGATCAACAAGTCAAGTCAACAAGCATTTTCTGCTTGGTCATTTCAGTCATGTCTCCATGACCCCATTTGGAATTTTCTTGGCAGAGATACTGGAATAGTTTGCTGTTTCCTTCTCCAGCTTATTTTACAGATGAAGAAACTGAGGCAAACAGGGTAAAGTGACTTGTCCAGGGTCACACAGCTAGTAAGTGTTTGAGGCTGGATTTGAACTCAAAGCTTTCTGGCTCCAGGTCCAGTGCTCTATATCCCCTATACCACTTAGCTGCCCTAACAGCGTTTACTAAGTACTTATATGCCAGGCACTGTGCTGAGTCCCAGGAGCTGGGAGGGACTGGAGAGAATGTTTTTAGTCCAGCATCCTCATTTTATGAAGAGGAAACTGAGATCCACAGAGAAGTCACTCATGAGCAAGGCCAAAGAGCTAATTTTTGAGAGGACCAGGACCAGTCCAGGTCTCTGGACACTGAGTTCACTTCTCCTTCCTATACTTGCACCACCATGACTAATTCTTCCAAATTTATTATGTAGGCACTCAAATATGGTTAAGCAACCATGTCCAGAAGCCTGGTCTTCTCGCACTCCTCACAAGGGGGCACAGCTGATACTGAGGTCAGTATATTCTAGTCCTCATTTGTTGTCCTTCTGGCTCCATTAAAGTCATCTCCTGATCATTTCTATATAGATTAATTTTAAAGAGAGTACAATAGTGGAAAGTTCATTCTACTTGTAGTCAAGGAAGACCTCTCTGCTTACACTAGCTAAGTGACCTTGGGAAAGTCATTAACCTCTGTGAGCCTCAGCTGGAAAATGGGCTTAACAACACCTATAGTAGTAGAATTAAATGACATAATGTATGTAAACCTTAAAGACTATGTAAATGTTTCCTATTACAAAATCTTATACTGCATACTAAAACTTAATACAAACCATTTTGGTAATATTAATTCACATTCACGTAATATTTTAAGGTATACAAAAGTATTTCCCACAAGCCTGTGGTGAAGTTACAAGTATTACAATTACAGAAGAGGAAACTGAAAATCAGAGAGGTCAAGCATTGTCCATGGTCACACAGCTAGCTAGTGTCAGTGGATATTTGAATCCAAGTGCTTTTTCCATAGTAGTTGACATAATGGAGTTAACGCCATCCTGAAAATGACCTCTTATTCTACTTAGCACAGAACACTACCTTTCCTGATCATATACACCATATATTGATCAGGTATGCATTTCTCCATGTGATGTTTTTCAAAGCCTATGATTTTAAGAAAAATTACGGGTAAGCACAAACCCTTGAGATGCAATAAATGTTTCCATTGCTTTCAGTATTATCCCCAAACAAAGCTTTGTGCTATTAAAAAAAAAAAAAACCAAGAACACCAGAAGAAGAAATGTGGCATTGAAGTTGCAAAGACAACTTTATTACTCAAAAGCTTGGAGGCCTAATTTGAGCCACACTTTAATACCTCACAGTCAGGACTGCTTATTTTGAGTTCTATCTACACAACCAAAAAGCGGGAGGGGTTTGTTATAATAACTGGTTAGTTTGGGCTGTGTAAGTAGTCAAACTGATAATTCAGCAGAAAGGGAACAGGGGGAAGGAGGATTAATCTCAGGGCCTTGATTTCTCATATTAATTAGGGTCTACACTGATTAAGTTCACCAGATAATTGCTAAATTTTCCCCATCCTTGGTGTTGTGTAGACAAACTAAAAGTCTTTGCTGAAAGGAATATCTCCAGTGGGGAAGCATTCAGTACATGCCCGTAGGCCCACATTGTTGAAACGTTATTCCTTGTTCTTTCATTCATGCCACTATCAATTATAAAATTCAACAGCAAAGCTTTGCAGAAAGAGCTACGTTTTACTCAAGGGCCTCAAGGCATCACACAGCAATTGAGTTCAATGGGTCTCATAACAAAACAAAGAATAATTTCTAAAATACATGCACATATATATAATATAAATAAATGTTTATTAACATTATATAAATATATACTACATTAATGTATAAAATAAATATATTTACATTATATGACTATATACTATACATGAATATGTCTGTTATATAAATATAATATAAATAACTATATTTATGTATAACATAAATAACTATATATTATATAATTTTATGATATACATGAATCTATATTACATAAATATATACTGTAAGTGACTGTATAGTTATATTACATAAATGTATAATATATAATATAAATAAATATCCATAATATAAATAAAACCACAACAAATCAGGGATAGAGCCTGGACCTGTGATTTTGTGGGTATAGGCAATTCCCTGGTAGGGAAATTTCCTCTACCGATGCAGATTGGAACCTTCTTCTGCAATTTATATTCTCAGAGAATTCCTTAGAGCAGAGGTGTCAAACACACAACCTACAATACTCCTGAGTGTTCCAGAACCAGATTAAAATATAATTGGGAAATATTTAATAAAATAAATAAAATATAATAAAACAAATGTAATATTACTATGTGATTTTCTAAATTGATATGTGGCCCACAGAGATTGTCACAAAAGGTATAGTTCTCTGTCAGTTTGATTTAACTGGCCTTGAGCACTGAGATTTTAAATAAGAGACAGCACCTGATCCCAGGTCTTTCTGGTTTCAAGGCCAGCTCTCTGTCCATAAAACCTGTAGTTCCCATTTAGTGGAAGGAAGACGGCTCAAGGTGTCCACATCAAACATTCTTTAATGGAGTCTTGACCAAGCAAATAAATGCCCAGTTAGGTTACAGATATATTCTTCCTCTGTAACAACCACTATGTGCATGTTTGAAGTATTTTAAGGTTTGTTGTTTTTTTTTTCCTGCAGTGATTTAAAACTTTTTTGGGTGAAAATTATCTTGTCATTATTGTAAGCGCTTAATAAATTGAACAAAATATTATGAGTAGCCTATTAAATCACCCTGGGAATTCACAACAGATTTTGTTGTTGTAGTAAAGGGTTTGAGGAACCAAAAAAAAGCATTGGAAACCACTGCACTAAGGCATCCTTTTTCTCTTCATTAATGTCTTCTGGCGCTGAATCCTAAAACCGATACTTACTAGCTCTATGACTCTGGGTAAGTCACTAAACCTCTCTGAACCTGAATGTCTTTGTCTGTAAGATGAGAATAATAGCCCCTGGAAGGGACCTTAGAGGGCATGGAGTCTAATCCCCTCATTTCACAGAGGAGGGAACTGAAAGCTAGAGTTGTTTCATTTGATTTTCCCAATTAAAAAAAATATTCCAAGAAGGCATTTAGCATTTAATCAACGTTGTCTTGATTTTAATTCTCTAATTATGAGTGTATTTGAGCGTCTTTTCATATGGCTAAGTTAATATTTTCCTCCCTTTTAAATTGCATATTCATACCCTTTGATCATTGTCCCTTGTATGTCTCATGTATAAGTTTTTTTATAGATACTGATCTTTACCAGATATATTTACTAATATATCTTGACTAATATTCCTAATATTCTCAAAGGGATTCCCAATTTCTATAACTCTGTGATTCACAAAAGCGAATTTAGACCTTTACAACCTCAGGTCTGCTGAGGCCTAGTACAAAGTATTGTCAGGCAGAATAAATGATGAATTGGTAGGTTTGGTCCCTTGTAGATCAGTTTTAAAGTTCAATTTATATTCACATAATCACTAAAGGTTTGTGTTGAGGATTTGAGAGAATGAAGCAACTAACTGGTGGTCCCTGATTGAGGGACTTATATCAACGCTTATGAAAATGGTAATATACAATTGGTTTAGGCCTGTGATTTAGTTGATATAAGGAATTCCCACTGAAAAAATCCTGCATCAATGCACATCTGCACGTGCTCTACAATTTATAGTTTGAGAGAGGGGCTTAGGAGGTCTGGAAAGTTAAGGGCCCTGCTTTCATCATCCAACCAACATATGTCAGAGTCAGGGTTTAACTTGGGTTTCTTATGACTCTGAAGCCTGCTCTCTAAGACACACTGCTATGAAGGGTGTGATTTAGAGGAAAGCAAAAAAGACTAGAATTCAAATCCCAGTCCTTTTTACCACCTATGCCAGTTTAGATAAGTCACTTAACCTCTACATATGTCTTATATAACTGTATGTCTCATGGATATCTTAAATTCAACAAGTCTAAAAAAATACTCAATGGAGATCATCACATAGAGAATAAAGCACCCTCTCCCACTCACTCCCCCATACATACTCTTCTTTTTTAATGGGAGTCAGAGCTAAAGGGTGAGCAGGCATGATTATTTGCAATAACATTATCTTTTCCATCAAAGGCTTATTGTGAATTTCCCTATTTCATTTCTATGGTGGATGCCGCCATCTTTCCAGTCTCCTAGATTACTAACCTCTTTACCTTGTCTTGAGTTCATATCTAACCTTAGATACTTACTAGCAATGTGACCCTCAGCAAGCCACTGAGTCTCTGTTTGCCTCAGTTTCCTCAGCTGTAAAATGGGGATAATAACAGCTCCTACCTCACAGGATGTTCAGAGGAAAAAAAATGAGATGATGCTTGAAAAGCACTTAGCCCAAATGCCTGGTATATTAGTAGGGGCTCTATAAATACTATTGCTTTCCCTTCCCATTTTCCTCATTCCATTGAAACTACTCTTCAAAGTTACCAATGATTTCTTAATTGTCAAATCTGAAGGTCTTTTTTAAAGTTGTCTTATTTCATCCCTCTTCTGCAGCATTTGGCACTGTCTCCTCCTGGATCCTTTTTCCTCTATATGTTTTTTTTTTTCTTCCTGATATTGCTTTCTAGGTTCTCCTGTTACCTGTCTGACCAACTCCTTCTTACCCTCTGTGGGTGGATCATCATCCATACGTTCCCTAAATGTGAGTTTGTTCCAGGGTTCTGTCCTGGACCCTTTTCTCCCCTCTCTGTAAACCCTCTTTACATCAGCTCCCATGACTTCCGTTATCATCTCTTTGCAGACCACTTTCCAAATCCAGCCCCAATCTCTCTGTCTAGTTCCAGTCCCACTCTATAAACTACATATTGGGCATTTTGAACGGCATTACCCATAGACATTTTAAATTCAACAAGTTCTAAAACAACACTCATCATTATCTTCCTCTCAAATCCATCCCTCTTCTAAACGGATCTGCTTCTATTGAGGACAACACCCTTCTTCCTATCCCTCAGTTTCTCACTTGGCCTTATCCTGGACTCCTCGGTTTTCCTCATGCCCACATCATTGCCAAATCACCATCTCTGCCTCCATATCTCTCATATTTCTCTTTATTCATACAGTTACCACCCTGCCTCAAGCCCTTGTCACCTCTTTTGGACTATTGAAATAGACTCTCAAATTGTTTCCCTGACACAAGTCTCTCCCCACACAAATCCATCCTTCACATGGCCTACAAAACCAAGTCACATCCCTCCTCAATTCCAGAAGCTCCCTGTTGACTCTAGGCTCCGTGATTTAATCTCTATCTCATCCTTTTTAAATGTCTATTTTTGAGTATGTTGTACAATGTACACCATTACTGGCATACTACATGTATAAAATTTATAAATAACTACACGCATGGGGGGCTGGTGTCAGCATTTTTTTTTCATGGATAGGATCCAAAAATTTTGAAGAGCACTGCGTTAGAAGGCTTCTAATATCCCCTTTCAAGCCTTAAATCTAGTGTCTTACAATCCTTCCAGCTCCCTATTTACGATCTCTTCCCACTCCTCACTGCAACCCCCCTCCCCTTCCCATTAATGCAGCAAGAAAATCTGGGGCCAGAGAATGCTTTTGAGGCAAAGGTCAGGGACGGGTTCCCCCAGTCAAGCGAAGTATTGTTTCTCTGGAGCCGGCCAATGTCATGAATACTCTCTGGCCCACTCTAATTACAGAGTCTGTGGTAGGTTGTAAGCAGGAGTTAGTTTAGGGCGGCTGCTTTTCCTGGGTATTGTATTTGCCCGTAAATACTTCAAATAGTTGCAGTGAAAATGCGTAGCCTTTGAAAGCCGGGGAGGAGTAGATTTAGGGAGGCACCCTCCCTCCAAAGGAGTTACACCAGCGTCTTTCTGAATGGGTAGAGAAGAAACGGTTATTTCCTTAAATTTGAAAAAAGAAAAAAAGAAAGGTGGAGAAGAGGGTGGGGAAGTGGGGGGAGTGCGGCGCACTGGAGCAGATCCTTAAGGCAGAGCAATGCCAGAGATCTTATTCCGGGTAAATTCAAACTATAAAAGTGACCAGTGGAGGGGGGCTGGGGTGGAGGCGGGAAATAACAAACATCCTCCTGGAGGCTCGGCGGCTGCCAGGGTACGTGTTTGAAGAGGCGTTTGGACACTTGCCGCCGGGTTTCAGGGGCGCTGCAAGGCCTCCGCCCCGGGTTCTTCCAGGGCAGTGCCCCCCGCACACTCCTTAGCGGAGAAGCGAGCTGCGCGGCAGCAGCAGCCCAGCTTTGCACTGGAGAGAGCCCCCCCCCCCCCCCCCCCCCCCCCCCCCCCCCCCCCCCCCCCACCGCGCCCGCCCCCCCCCCCCCCCCGCCCCCCCCCCCCCCCCCCCCTGGGGCGGGGGGGGGGCCGCCGGCGCCGCCGCCCCCCCCCCCGACGCCGCGCGCCCCCCCCCCCCCCCCCCCCCCGCGCATCCCCAAGTCTGGCTGCTGTTGGAGTTGAGGCCCCGCCCCTTTTGCAGGCAGCTCCTGGCCTTCTGATTGGAGCGCGGACTACCAATCAGCAGGGGTCCTGACGAGAGGCTGTCAGTTTGCAAGCTTCTCGCGCTCAGGCTAATCCCCGCAGCCTTCTTTGGTAGCGCTGCTCCCGCTGCGGCTGCTGAAGCTCGGGCTCAGGCTGCGGCTGCGGCTGCTGCTGGTGCTGTTGCTGCTACCGCCGCTACCGCGCGCACTCCGGGCAGCTCTGGCCTCAGACCTGCTCCGCCGCCCATGCAGGGAAACAAGTGGGCGCTGCTCTCGCTCGCTCTCCCCGGCTGGATTACCGCTGATCGCTCTTCCTGCGCCCATTCCTGTCCTTTCACTCCATAGACACACGCCCAGGCCTGTGAAGTGCAGGCAAGGTGGTTTCCCCCCGGGATTTCGATTTTGAGGGGGAAGGGAAGTGGTGGCATTTGTGAGCTTCATGTCATGCACCGACCATTCCGCCTCCTGTGATTTCTCTCGCTTTCCTTCCCGGCTTCATCAACCCCGGCAGATATAAAGATATTAAGACTAAGAAGCTTGGCTCTCTGAGGCTCGTGTCCAAGGGCATCAGTCACTCGTGTTCTGGGAGCTACATCTGCTTCTTGGCTAAAGCTGAAAAAAAAAAACATCTTAAGCTGGAAATCCTGCTTGCTAGTTCTCGCTGGCATCTCTCTCTCTCTCTCTCTCTCTCTCTCT
>NW_027185804.1:10356333-10359263 GCF_028583685.1 Petaurus breviceps papuanus
CTCCCTCTCCCTCTCTCTCTCCCTCTCCCTCTCTCTTCCTCTCTCTCCCTCTCTCTCTCTCTCTCCTCCCTCCTTTTCCTGCGGATCTTTATTCCAAAGCACCGTCTCACTTTGGAGATGCAGTGACAAGATAATGGAAGTAAAAGTCTGGGTTTCCAGGAAGGAAAATTATAGGAAGCAGTCAGTGGAAGGAAAGAGCAGTTAAAACAACCTCAGTACATCTAAGAAGGGCCAGCAAGATCAAGGTTGGCAAGCTAATAGAAGAGAGCTGGTATTCCTGAAGGTGTGCCTGCTCCTAGCTGATCATTATTATTATCGGTTATTATTTTAATAAACTGCTTGGAGCTTCGTGGGCGAAGTAAGGACTGCCTTTCTGCCTTCTCGTCTTTCCCTTTGCCCGGCTACTGCTGCTGCTGCTGCTGCTGCAGCTGACAGAAACGTGTTAGGAAAGCAGAAGAAGATGCCAGCCATCCTGGTCGCCTCCAAAATGAAATCGGGACTGCCGAAACCTGTGCACAGTGCCGCACCGATCCTCCATGTGCCCGTGGCCAGGGCCGGCCCCCAACCTTGCTACCTCAAGTTTGGGAGCAAGGTAGAGGTGACCAAGCCCATTTATTCGAGCCAGATACCCCTGAAATCTCAGGGGCTCCATGAGCCTGCGGGGGATGGGCTCCCCCTGAGGAAGAGCAGCTCTGTGGAAAACGGATTTGACACCCAGGTGAGAGAGAAGGCTGGTGGGGGCGGCGGGGGGGGGGGGGGTGGTGTTGCGGAGGTTCGGGGATATTGAGGTGGAGAGGAGCAGGGAATGAATTGGAAACAGAATTAGAGTAGCATGTGGGAGGGGGTGGAAATCTTAATGATGGGGGTACGAGGTTTGGAGATTGTAAGGGACATGGTGGTGGTGGGTGTGGCTAGAGGAGTCCTTGGGGTATAGAGATTTGTATGAGGGTAGGTTACTAGGTAGGTATGTATGTGATGGAGGTTCTCTGGCATATGGGGTAGTTGTGTTAGTGGAGAACATATTAAGGGTATCTCTTTCTCTTGACTCTTAGGAAGGCATGCCAATGTGTATTTTCAGGGGAAATAAAAATATGTGTGCTTTTCTATCATCCAGTAATAAATATAAAATACTCAGCTAGCCACTGGCATAGTGCATTACCAGTTTGTCTAAGATGACAGGGGTTAGTTTCTGTTTGTTAGTTCTGGCTTTGGTTTAATGTCTGGTTACAGAATCATTTGAGACACATCTATTTGCACCTAGATGGTATTGCTCTGGGCATTGACGTGAGACTCAGGCAAGCATTATAGGAGAGTGGAAAAAGCCTTCCTTCTGCTTGTTGAATCATGGTTTCTAAGGGGGAATGTTCAGAGCTGACAGTATGGTTGGTGTGATGCTGGACCTAGAGTATGCAGACAGGCAGCAAGTGAGGGTCCATGGCAGACCATCTGAAGAGAACAGACAATCTGTCTTAGCTGGCTGGCACCTCCCTCTTCACACTGATGGGTTGACAGTATGGGGTGGATTTCTTAGTGGTATCATGCCCGAAGTCTGGGACTGACCTCCTAGGTGGCAGGTCATGGAAGACTGTCTATAAGGGAAAAAGATCACATCTCCTACTTAGATCTGTGATGGCTAGCCCCCCTAACCTCTCCTAAGGAAAAAAATCATGGCTGCCAGTTGGTTCTGTTGGCCTGCTGCCTTGCTTTTACAGTGACGGGGTGGGGTATGAGCTCTGCTTTCTGGCTGTCTGACAGCAGAGACCTTTTGGGTCAGATAGAACAGATGAATGTAACTGTTATGCCCCAGACCCTGTGGCATAGCAACCCTGGGAATACTGAATTCTCCCAGCTGATTCTTTGCTGAATGATCCCTGGGTTCTCCTGCTACTCTATTCTCCACCTCTGCCTGTTCTCCCCCTTCTTCTGTTTCATAAACCTTAGTAGGTTATCTGAAAGTGGGTGCCATGCCAGCCAGTTTTTAAGCTCCTCACTTAAGCCCTCCTTGCAGATTTCAGTCAACAACCTCTCTTGCCTGTGCAAAAATGTTGCCCAGATGCTGAAATGTGTTCGCGTATGTAAGCTCCGTTCTGTAGACCTTAACACCAATGTTGAGATGTCTTCCTTAATCCTACCAATAGCTCAACCTTAAGATCCTGGTAGTAGCTGAGCAAGAGGTTTCCCTCCTACCATCAAGGGCCCCGCCCCATCAACTGCAGTTTTCCTAATGATGACCAGTGATGCCTTATATGTTGAGAAGGTGTGGAGGTGAGTCTTAACGACCAACTCCCACTGCCCAAGGAAAGGAGGACATTTTTTTAACATTGCCTGCAGGAGATGGATGGTGATACAATCCTGGTCTCAGACAACAGAAGAGCTACTGCTCTGGGAGGTTGTCCATGGAGCACAGACAGGCCATTCCTGCTGGGCTACTTTTCTTCCATTTACCATCTGTAATTCCTGCAATTGTTACCCTATCCTTTGCACCACCTGCTTGAAAGCCTAGGAAATGATAGACTCCACAAGACTATGACCATTTTTTAAGTTAAATGAAAGTACATTGGGCAAGGTAGGGGGAAGTGTGCAAGCCAGATTTGCAGCTCTATACTGAGTGATGCTAATAATAGCTAACATTATAAAACCCTTTAAGATTTGCTGAGCACTTTACATAGCTCATCCAATTCTCACAACAACCCTGTGAGGTAAGAACTGTTGTTACTTCCATTTTTACAGGTGAGGAAACTGAGGCAGAGAGTGGTTAAATGACTCTTGGTCACAAAACTTGCAAGTATTTGAGACAAGATTTGAACTTAGGTCTTCCTGACTCCAAGCCTAGCACTCTTCTATCCACTTTGCCACCTCATGCCTAGAATCTGGTTTACTTAGTGTAGCGGCAAGCACCCCAGTGTCCCCAGGGTGCCTGCTCACACAGG
>NW_027185804.1:10359273-10385713 GCF_028583685.1 Petaurus breviceps papuanus
TTGTTCAGGAGAAAAGGTCAGCACCCTGAACCTCAAAGTATACAGGCATAATTATCAAGACAGAAACATCAAGTAGACAGATTTCCAAACTGTCCAACCATTACATCCATACCCAGTCAACATCTGGGTTTCCACATTCTGGGTTTTTCAAAGCCGGGGGACTCTCAACAACGGCTTCCCAGAATTCAGATCAAATCACAGAACATTTCTCAAAGTGAGTCCCAAAACAAAGCTACACATCAGGGCTTATATAGCCTTCTCCTGGCTCAGAGAATGTAACAACCTTATTGACCCACTGGCCAATCAAAAAGTATCTACTGAAAAACAAGCCTCCCACCCCAGGCTCCAGGTGCACGTTAGCCTAGGGGCAGGGAAGATCTTTAAATCTGCATTTCCATTACACTTAGCAACTGCTTTTCCTGGGTCTTGTGTTCTACACTCTTCAGACTCTGCGATCTGGTGACTAGCCTTTTCTCAGACTACCTATTGGCTTCAGGCACTTCGCTGGCTCTCTCCCATTCCTGGAATTCTCTCCCTCCCGGCCTCCCTGACTTGTGTCAAAGTACAGCTAAAATCCCACTTCCTCCAAGAAGCTTCCCTTGATCTTCCTCCTACTACTGCCTTCCTTCTGTTGATTATCTCCAGTCAATCCTGTCTATATCTTATTTTCATAGAGTTGTTTGTATGTTATCTCTTCCTATTTTGAGTATAAGTTTCTTGAGAGCAAGGATTGGATTTATTTTTGTTTGGGTTTTTTTTGGTTGTTGTTTTTTTTTTTTTTTTGCCTGTCTTTGTATCCACAGAGCTTGGCCCAATGCCTGACATGTGGTAGGTGCTTAATAAATGCTTGTTAACTCACTGACTTGCTGTATCGAATTATTACAACACAGAAAAAACTTAGGGGACATATACCGCTTGTGCTCTTGGTTACCCCTCCCACCATTTTCATTCCCCGCTATGAGGCATCACATAGAAACTGGCTTACTGAGGTACACTCACCTTGTTGCTGGTACTTTATCAGCTTACGTACACTGTTTGCCATAAACCTGGAATGGATGGAAACATATAGAGGCAATCACCTGTGTATCTCCCTTCCTGCTTTGGGCTACCTCCACAACCTATCTATCATCTTTGGAATGCTAAACGTTATCTGTGTCCCAGATTCCAAGAGATGGAAAGCAGAAGAGGGTAGGTTTGAGTTCAGAGCATTATAGCAATAGCAGATATGTTCATCACACTGTACCCCTCCATACTGGGGTGACAGTGAAGACCTCTATACCTCTGTATCCTTTCTGGCGAGCATGCTTTCCTTATGTGTTTGCGTAAACTGACTATTAGAAACACATACTTTAGAAGGCATATTATTGTTCTGTAACCAAATTAGGCTCGAAAGTCATACGTGCTGTATTGGTTAGTATGTCATACATGGTAACAGTTATTTGAACCTGAGAATTTAAGTAATAGTATGGAACAAGATTGTATGGTTTTCTCCAGTGTTGTGAATTGTGATGGTGCCATTTTCTTTCTCAGCATACTTTTCATGTCATAAAGAACAAGATCCATTGGCATGGTCTTTGAAATGGGAAGTGGTTTGCTCATCTTATGGATTTGGATGAACTCATGTATACTTGCAGCCCTTTGCTTCATTTGTCCTTGAGTACTGGGTGGTGTAAATGGGAAGACGTTGGGGTCAGCCAGAATGGTGACTTGGGGCAACGTCGATATTCAAGAGAATGTCAGTCACTGAGTTCAGTAAGCATTTGTTAAGTTCTTACTATGCATCAGGCACTGTGCTAAACATCTGGAATACAAAGAAAGGTAAGAAACAGTACCTGCCCTCAAGAAGCTTATATTCTAATAGAAAAAACAATATATAAACCACTAGATACATACAGGATTGCTATAGAGCAGATGAATAAAAACCTCAGAAAAAACAAAGAATGGGAAAGGCTTCCTGCAGAAGGCAGGGGAGGATTTGAGCTGAGTCTTTAAGGACTTTAAGGAGATTAGGAAAAATAAGGAGAAAAAGTGGTGTTTGAAATTATTCATACCAAGGAAAGTTGTGTTGTTGGTTTTTTTTTTGCTTTTTCCTATAATCAATGTATATAAACTCCTGACTGAAAAACACTAAGAGAAAAATGAATTCTGGATTAGATCTGAGCTGCCAGTCTTTGTTAGGTGCTCCTTGGCTGTATAGAAAAACCTTCAATTGTCAGGATCCTACAGCAGCTCAGTACCAAGGTACCAAAGATGCCCCTGAAAAGAAGGAAGAACTCAGAAGATGTCCTCAAAGACTTAGCTACTACTGACCTTCTAACACAAAGTCATTGTTGCTAGATTTATTTTGCACTTTGTGCTTATGAACTCAACATAGGGATACACAGATTGTTCTTTCATATACAACCTGAGAGAATTCAGTCACACAGGAAAAGTCACCCAGGTAAACAACGTCCCCAAAGAACCTCTGGGCTTCTCCACCCCAGAGAGGCTTCACCTACCTGGCTTGCATCTTTCCCTTCTGACATAATCAACTCTACAATATAAGAAACCTTTTAGAATCCAAGTTCCTTGAGGGCAGGGAGTGTCTCTTTGTGTCTCCAATGTTCTGACTGTGATTGATACTTGGTAAGAACTTAATAAGAGCTATTTATTCATGGAATCAGTCAGTCCAAATGTTTCTGATCTCTGCTTTTGGCTGCTGTCAACTGGCAACCTCAGAGGGGAAGAAGTCTTCTTAAGAGACATCCAATTTTTGAGCTAATCAGAGTTCATTTTTGAGGGGAAAAAAACTTTGTGATCTGTTCTCTCCTGTGCTTAGAATACATGGCTTCTTCATCTCTAGCTTTTAAAATCTCTATCTTCTATTAAGGCTCAGGTCAAGTGCCACTTTCCCTTATTCCCTTAGAGGTTCCTGGTCTCCTTCACATTATCTTGAACTTACTTGTGTGTGTAAGTGTTATGTAAACTCCTTGATGTCTACAGGTGAATTGTTGGGGACTCTTTGTCTTTATCTCCACCATTTCATCAGTCTGCCTCAGTTTTCTCAATTATAAAGTAATATTAGCCTCTCTCTACCTGCCTGTGGTGAGGGTCACATGATATAAGATTTGTGAGTACTTAGCACAGTGCCTGGAATATAGGAGATTCTTAATAAATGCTTGGCTGTTTCTTTTCTTCCTTCTGTCCAGAACCTAGTATAGTGCCTTGTACCTTGTAGTTACTTAATAAGTATCTGTTTAATTAAATTGAGTGGTTGGTGTCCTCCTTAGGGCTATTGGCAGCATTTAAGCCCTTCTTACTCCATTACTTCTAATTATCAAAGCCACCAATCTTATCTGAACTTCACTTCTTCTCTATGTGTTTCATCCAACCCCACCTAAGACCTTACGTACCAAGTCATGTGAGAAATCATGCTTTGGATTTTTCCGTTTTGTCCTAATAGAAGTCACCTGGGGATTGTCTGGGTAAAGTCTCACTAGAGCATTTCACTGTGGCAGCAGGAAATACCAGACCTGACCACCTTTTGTCCTCTAGTTACTCATCTTCCTGTGAAAGTTTGGACTTCTTTGGAGCAATTCCCAGTGGAGCAGGTGCTGGATCCGGAATCTTCTCGTAGGTAGCTCCT
Source organism: Petaurus breviceps papuanus (assembly GCF_028583685.1). Taxonomy (NCBI): domain Eukaryota; kingdom Metazoa; phylum Chordata; class Mammalia; order Diprotodontia; family Petauridae; genus Petaurus; species Petaurus breviceps. The sequence continues at coordinate 10,362,899 of NW_027185804.1, forward strand.
CCTTACCCTCGATTCAAACTGAATAACTAGTGGGACATAATGAGGACAGAAGTAGCCTGGGATGATTTCAGTAGAGAATGTAAAGCTTAAACTGCACTTTGAAAAATAGCCGGGATGTAACCAGGCAAAAAGCAAAGCTGAAAACCAGCGGTGTTTGAGACCATTTTTTTCTCTCCTCCAGTTTATTAAAGAAGGAACCCAAACCATTGTGATTGATGTCAAGAGGGATAGGAGTCACATAGCAAGGAGGACTGATGTTTAATCACTTAGGGAACTGAGGAAGAGAAAGAAAGAGAAGGAGGAGGTCAAAATGGTTTGCCTGGGGCCGAAGGGGTGCATTGTGGAGGAATAGAAAGACCAGAGTTGAAGGGAGAAATGTTAGCTCTATCAAGTAGGTTATTGTCTTTCCTAGTCTGTAGAAGTAGAAAGGAAGGCACAGGATAAAAATGAGCTAAGTCCATATAGTGTTCAAGCTGCATAGCACTAGGGTCCTAACATTCATCTGACCATCACAGACTTTGGCCACTTCAACCCTGTGTCTATAGGAAATGCATACATTCCCAGGGTCAGCCACTGATGCCAGATGCAATTGTTAATGCATATTTGAAAGAAAATGGCCTCAGAAATGTACATTCGCCATGGCATTTTCATGACCTGAATGACTAGTGGGATTCACATTGCTCTCCATGCTCCAGACATCTTTCATATACCATAATTCTTTGTCCATGGAGTAGGTAGGAGCTCCCCAAATCAGAGAATGCAGAATCACAGAGTTTGAGAGCTGCCCTGGTCAAACTGAAGGGAAGGGAATCCCCACTAAAACATACCATTGGCAGTTATCCAACTGCTACTTGAAGTTCTCTAAACTGGGGAAAACCATCACCAATTAAGGAAGCCTGTTCCACTTTGGGAGAGCTCTAATTTTAGTAAGCTTGTCCTGATACCAAGCCTAACTTGTCTCTTCGTGACTTCAATCTGTGACTTCTGGTCCTAGTCTCTGAAGTCATATTGAACAAATTTGATCATTTTTCCACATGGCAGCCCTTCACATAATTAAAGACAAGTATTTTGTTTCCCCCCTTGACTCTTCCCTTTTTCAGGATAATTATCCCCAGTTCCTTCAACTGATTCTCATGTTACATATTCAAGGTCCTTTGCCATACAGGTTACCCTACTCCCAAAATTCTCCTTAAGCTGTGGTGCCCAGAACAACAGCCCAGATGATGTCTTATGATGGCTAGCACACTGAGAGGATCACCTCCCTCTCCTGGAAGTTATGCCTCTCAGTGCAGCCCCAATTCAAGTTTTTGACTGCCACAGCATACTACTGACTCATACTGAACTTTCAGTCCAGATTAATATGCTGGATACAAGGAAAGGAATGAATGAATGAATAATAATAACAACAACAGCTAACATCTATCAAGCACTTTAAGAGTAGCAGAGGACTTTAAATAGCCTTTCTCTAGTTTCTTACTCTGTAGCTTTTCTTTAGGGTCATCTAACATGCTCCCTTTCCATCAGAAATTCTGATGCCTTCAATTTGTCTCATAGTCACCACCACCAAACAGCTGTACAAAAAAATCAAGTCTCTCTACTAACTCTATTAATGTGTTTTAAGCCCCATGGTGGAATAAAGTAAAAGTCTGTTCCTTTTTCTCTGGGAGAGATCTGGGAGATCCCTATTGGATTCCTTTTCTGGCATCTTGTGACACCTGGACCTTTCCCCAAGAATGAATATTTATAGCATTGGCTCCCTTCACCTACAGCATAAATTGTAACCATGTGCAAAGAATTGTTTTAGAGACAGGTTCTGAATTAGCCCAGAAATCTCTGTCCAGAAGACTGCAAGATAAGAAACCGCCGAAGGCTGTTTGAAGAGAACTATTAAGCTCCCCCCCTCCCTTTTTTTTTGAAAAAAGCAACAGCAAAAAGGATATCTTTAGTATTTTCCATTTTTAGGAGCTGGTTGGTGTTTAAATTAGGCTCATTTCTTAAGAAAGTAATTAGAGGTGATTGAAATCCTCCGTGGGTGTTTCAGATGTTTAAAATAAAACTGAGGAGGCCACTGGGAAGAAAGCTTCAAGAACGCAACCTGTTGCAACTTGGCACCATTGTGTTTTGATTAGAACTCTTCATCATCATAGTTGATTATGGGTTTGATTAGTGCATTTTTCTGCTGTTGTGTTATTCCCTTTCTTCCATTTCTCAATCCTTTAAGGAGGAGGTATAGTGTGATTATCTGCCAATATGTTAGTATGTTTATAGTTTACATATTATTTCTTACTATATTGGTTAATTATGAGCCTGAGCAGAGGTTTCTTGAGGGGTAATTATATCCATATTATGTAGATAAACATGAGAGGTGGCCCTGGTATAATGGGTAGAAAGTTAGCCTTAAACTCATGGGATGGCCTGGATTTAAGTCCCACTTCTGACCCATATTTATAGTGTGACAATGAGAAGTCACTTAATCTCTCAGTATCTCAGACAATGATCTAAGCCTATAAGTTACAGATGGGTTGCTAATCTATGTTGATGAAGATTTGAGACTTGGAGCTCACCCACAATGATGAGGTGAAAGTTCTGGACCCCAAATATAGATAAACATATGCACATGACTCCTACATATGGAATATCTCTAGGTAATCATAAAAATTAAGGGTCTGGTGGAAGCCATTAGGTCCCAAATGTAGATGTCAAGACACCTGGTTTCATAACTAGGACTCACCAAATTACTCTCCCACATTGAGCAAATAATTAAACATCTCTGTCTCTTGTTTTATAAGATGTGATAGCCGAAGGGCAATGCAAAGACACATAGTAGTTATAAATTGGCTACAACGTATTAATAATGAGAAGGTACACTTGCGAAGTGGTATAAAAAGACAGCATCAAAGACATGTACGTTCTCTCATTATCAAAGACTTGTATAAGGAGGTGGGCCAGTTTGGGAGCCACAGTGAGGGATTGTGTATCAGTGAACAGCCTGAGTTCTGCCCTTGTGTCCAAGAATTATGAAGAGAACCCAAAGGAATCCTTTGACACGTAGTGTAAGATGGACTGAAACTGAAGTGAGGGGGAGAGGTTGTAGATGAGCTGAAGTCTGTGCCAAGGTAGAGTGCCCACATTTGAAGAGATCAGAGATCAGAATTTTGGAATAAGATGAGATTGATTGTATACATTTAGAAATGGACTTTTTTCAATCATGTCTGACTCTTTGTGACCCCCATTTGGGGTTTTCTTGGCAAAGGTACTGGAGTGATTTGCCATTTCCTTCTCCAGCTTATTTTATAGATGTGAAAACTGAGGCAGAGTTAAGTGATTTGTCCAGGGTCACACAGCTAGGAAGTGTCTGAGGTCACATTTGAACTCAGGTCTTCCTGACTCCAGATCTGGCACTCTATCTGCTGCAACACCTAGTTTCCAGAAAGAGACTTTAACCAAACATTTGTTTAGTCCTTGACACTGTTGCAGAAGTACCCACCAAGTGGATGCCCATTTGAAAAACATTCTGTTTCTAAGGGTTATTCTAACATCACTGTTCAACCTCATCACTGGTCATGTTAATACTACAGGCTCCTGTTTCACAGAATCATAGTTTTAACTGGAAGAGACTGTCATAGATGAGGACATCATGGACCACAATGACTAAGCAACTTGGCCAGGGCCATACAACTATTATATGGCAGAACTGGGCCTCAAATCCAGGTATTTTGACTATAAATTTTGTTTTCCCAACATCCTCACCCTAGAAGAACAAATGTCAAGACCATCTACATTTGTACCACAACAGGAGGAAGGAATGGGGTCTTTTCATCAGGTAAATGGGGGCATAAATCTGGGAGAGAAATCCTTGTCGGGGAGAGATCAAGGTCAAAGTTCAGCACCCAAAATAGATGGTTTCTGCAGCATACTGACTCCTTTTGTAGGCTCAAACCCAGCTGTCACCAATCCAGTTGGCTTGTGTTCTTTGAAGAATCAACTCCAAAAACAGACTGACAAATCCTGGGAAGAAAAGCGCTGCCCTTCAAACCCAAAAAGAGACAAAAACAGACTAGATGGACCCTACATTAAAACAATCTCACCAATTCAAAGTAAATTCATTTTCATGGAAAAGAACTTGTGTGTGTGTGTGTGTGTGTGTGTGTGTGAGTGTGCACACACACATGCACTCAGGTGCATCCTCAAGCACTTGGGTGAAAGGGGAACTCAGGCAGATGGCAATGCCAAGAAAAAGGGCTGAATGGTGAAAGGATTCTAAAACACCGCTTTGTATGAATAGGATACTATTGATTAGCTATTGGACATATACAATAGGTATATTACATATTATATAGATACATGGTAGGTTAGATAAATCTGTACACACATATACAAGGAGGGAGGAATTGCTGCTCTTTCCAGCTTTCTGACAATGTTTTGTTCTGGGATTGAAATTAAACATGAGCTGAAATTCTAGTCAAATTTATCAGCTTGCTATTCACCTCCTGTTTCCATACCTTTGCACAGGCTGTCCCCCATGCCTAGATTGCCCTCTCCTTTAGCCCCAACCTCATGAAGATCTCTGGTTTTCTTCATGACTCAACTCAAGTGTCACCTTATACCCAAAAAGTCCAGTCTGATCCCCTCAGAAATACGAAGTGGATTGATGTAAAAAAAAATATATATATATATAATATATATAAAACATGTTTTATATAAATATAAAATATAGCTATATATAGGATATATAGAGTATATTATTACATATATATAGTAGAGCTATATAATATAAATAATAGGTATATCTCTATGTTACATATATGTTTTTGTAGTTCTATAGTAGATATAGAATGTATCTTTCTATTTAGACATATAGAGTAGGTCTATTATGTATTATATAGATATATGATATAAATTTATATAGTGTATATAATATATAGTTTATAGGTATATAGTGTACATGTATGTAGTATATATACCGTGTTTCCCCGATAATAAGATACTATCTTATTAATTTTTTTGGAAAGAAAACCACCAGAGGGCTTATTTTCAGGGGAGGGCTTATGTTGTCCTGCCTCAGCTCTCCTCCGCGGCACTGCTCTCAATGGCACCAGCAAGCAAATCACTGGGGAAGAACAGGATGACGCGCTCACTGCTGCAGCTCTGATTGGATGCAGCTCGGAGCACGGCGTGCGTTTCACCCAGGGGGGAGGGGCACGGTGCATACAGAGGGTACCGTAATGTAGCGTGTAGAGCAGGGGATCACCTTCACTACAGTAGCAATCTCAATAGGGCTTATTTTGGGGGGAGGGCTTATTTTAGAGGAATCTTACACAGTAAGGGGAGGGCTTATTTTTGGGATAGGTCTTATTATCGGGGAAACACGGTAGTATATATGTTTGTATATAGCATATGTATGCGTGTGTGTATATATATATATATAGTGTATATATGTATGTGTATATAAACATGGTTTAATCCACGCAAAGTTGGGTTATCTGAACCCAAGGACAGAATTTAAGAGAAGAGGTTCGATCAGAAAGCAGGTGAAAGTGAGGAAGATTAAGGCTTCTATTTCCTGTGCATTATTGGCATGGAAGACCAGGATTAAATTCTAAGACTCCTGGAAATTTGTCATTTTATACTTGGTTCTTTATTGCAACCCTCCTTTAAGGTACTAAGTAATGATATGATCTAACTAGGGGCAGCTAGGTGGCGCCATAGTGCATAGTGTGCCAGGCCCAGAGTCAGGAAGACTCATCTGAGTTCAAATCTGCCCTCAGACATTTATTACCTGTGTGACCCTGGGCAAGTCACTTAACCCTGTTTGCCTCAGTTTCCTCATCTATCAAATGAACTGGAGAAAAAAATGCAAACCACTCTAGTATCTGTATCAAGAAAACCCCAAATGAGGTCACAAAGAGTTGAACATGACTGGAACGACTAAACAACAACAAAAGATCTTTATAGTTTATTTTTAAGTGTACATGTTTTCCATCAGGTGATTGTCAGCGCCTTAACTACAAAGCTTTTTTTATTTTTGTTTTTGTGTCCTCAGCTGAAAGTGTTAGAAATAGCAATATAGTAGGTATTTAAGAAATGCTACTTAATGAATGACTGAATGAAATAATTTGTTCATTAAATAAATACCTGTGGTACCATAGACCTGCTGTACATCTGGGTCCTCCATTTTTCTTCCAAAAGAGGCAGCTCAGTAGCACAGTGGATAGAGCTCTGGGCCTGGAGTCAGGAGGTCCTAAGTTCAAATTTTACTTCAGATGCTGTGTGACCCTGGACACATCACCTAACCTCTATTTGCCTCATTAAATAAATGTAAAATTTATAACGGTAAAATGGGGATAATAATAGCACCTACCTCACAAAGGTGAAAATCAAATAAGATAATATTTGTAAAAAGCACTTATCAGAGTGCCTAGGAGTTATGTAAATGCCCTTCCCTTCTTAAAAGCAAGTCTTAGAGCCTGCTTTCTTGGCTCCCTCCCATGGCTTACTACTTTTACCCTTCTCCCCCAACCTGGTTTTCTCATCACTGAATTTCCAAGTCAGGAGGAGCCCCAAGATCCTCCCCTGTCTTCTCCATCTTCCTCCTTGAAGTCAATAGATCATTTTTCTTTGTTGGGTATTTTAAAGGGTTTTTATTACTAGTAAGTAAAAGTAGGTTGAAATAATGAACAAAATGTAAAATGACAAATTTCCAGGAGCCTCAGAATTTTATCCTGGTCTTTCATGCCAATAATGCACAGGAAATAGAGGCCTTGATCTTTCTCACCTTCACCCACTTTCTGATTAAATATCTTTCCTTCAATCCTATCCCTGGTGTCAGATAGCCCAGCTCTGCCTTGGCCAAGCACTTGGATTGGTATGATTATATAGATTTAGAGCTGAAGAATTTAATGTGATCTCTCTCTCTCTCTCTCTCTCTCTCTCTCTCTCTCTCTCTCTCTCTCTCTCTCTCTCTCTCTCTTTCTCTCTCTCTGTCTCTCTCTCTCTGTCTCTCTCTCTCTCTTTCTCTTTCTCTCTCTCTCTCTTTTCTCTCTGTTTCTGTCTGTCTGTCTCTCTTCTCTCTCTTCCTACCTCTATATATAATGTATATATCTATATAAATATGTACAATAGGTATATTTTATATAACATATACTACATAGATATATAGAAGGTTACATAGATAGATCTGTATATGTATGTATATACAGTTTAATCAGGCAACATCCAGCTTCTTTATTTTACAAATGAGAAAGCTTAGACCTAGAGGAGTTCAGTGACTTACCCAAGGCTACACAGGTAGTAAGGGTATTGTCATTGTTTGTTTCTTAAGTAGGATTCAAGTTCTAGGTTTGGAAGGGACCTCAGAGACCATCTAGTCTGATCCCAAACCTTAGACCTGGTATTTGAACTCATGTCCTCTGACTCCAAATCAGTGCTTTTACCCCCCTGTACTATGCAGCTCCCCAGTGAAAAAGGCCATACAGCCTTGGCACCAGCATACAGCCACCCCCTCTAAACTATCTGTGGCATTACCCTTCAGGTAAATGAATGCCTAGGATACATCTCATGCCTTAGACCTTGTCCCCATGAAGGCCACCTCCAGCATCATTGCTACCACTTGTTTCACTGGTTTCCCAAGGGAGACTAGCATACACGCCATGCAAACATGGCAGATAGAGGATGCAGTAGATAGAGTGTTGAGCCCAGACTTAGGAAGACCAGCCTTACTAGCTGTGTGGTCTTGAATAACTCATCTATCCCTTGCCCCAATTCCCTCATCTGTAAAATGATGGTATAATAGTGCCTACCTCCTAGAGTTGTTGTGAACATAAAACGAAAAGCACTTTGTAAACCTTGAAGTCCTACATAAATGCTAGCTAGTGTTACGTAGCTAACACATTTATCAAAGATCTTAGTACACATGGGGACATTCTCCTACTAACAGTTGTATCTCTCTATATAACACTTTAAGGTTTATAGATACATTTCTCACAAAAATCTTCTGAACAATTTTGTATAAAAATCATTGCAGATGAGGAGGAAGATAGCTAGAGAGACAAAGGTCACATAGCAAGGAAGTTGGCAAACCTAGACTTCAGCCTAGGATTCTAAAGCACTTATTCTGCTAGCACATGCTGGGTTTTTTACCATGCCTGGTGCATAGTAGGTGCTTAAATGTTTATTGATACTGGCTGTAGTCCTTTTCTAGGGATAATATCATAAGGTCATAGGATTTAAAGAACTGGAATGGACCTTAATTACAATTTGGTCTAACCCCCTGACTTTGTAGATAAGAAAACAGGCCCAGGAGGGTTAAAATTGTTTGCCCAAGGTCTAAGGGCAAAGAGTAGCAAACTATTTCAAGCTGATTTAGATTTGGTTTGGCAAGGCTTCCAAGTATCTATACCCTTCTAGAATCTGCTTTGGAGCTGCTGACTTTGGAATGGTAATTCTTCCCTTAATCCCTCTGTTTCCCCAATAATTTTCCCCTTCCACCCATCCCCCAATGCCTAGCACCAAACTTTGTACTGTCCTGCATGGCAGTGACCTCCTGATTCTTATTCTTGATGGCTATGGGCTCCTCTGATGTCTTCCCCTCACCAAGGCTTCTTGGATAGTATAAATTCCTTATTTGGTCATCAACTGTCCTCCCCCAGACTTCCTACTTTCTGTACCATCCTCTCAGTCACCTCCAGGGACCTCTCATTTACCTCCTTCCCCTGTCCTTGAGGTCTCTACATCTGCAGCCCCTACAAGGTCCTAACTTGTCTTTGACTCATCCCTACAGTTCTCTACAATTTCACAATAGAAGAATACCAGCCTGAACAGTAAATTCTACTTAATTTACTTAAAAATGTACTTAAAAAAAACACAGACGTTTCCATTGATGAGAACAGAATCCTAGCACTATACCATATCGTGAAAAATTGGTTTGAATATTTTCCCACCAACATGACCATTGAACCAACCATCACACACTGAGACATAATCAAATTGTACCCATTTACATGGTGACTTTGGATTTCTTCCACCCTTTGGTCAAAGGAGAGAAAATTCAGCCCCGCCACTTCCTAGACAGAGAGCAACACTTGGTAATGAATTAAAGCTTTTGTCAATGCAAGATAATAGCAAGTTACATGGAGATTTCTCAGGAAATTTATATCACCCACACAAACCCCAAAGAATGACTCAGGACTGGTTGCCTCTGATTCCCATGAAAACAGTCCTGGTCTTGTCATTGAGCTATTTTACAAACAACAGCCTGAAACCCCAGTGTGTTTTGTCTTTCCTTCTAAATGTGTGCCTTTATACCTTGGGCGACCTTCAGTCTGTGCCAACCCTACAGCCTCCAATGTGGGAGTAGAAGATGCCATGGGAACATGGGCTAGAAGAGTTCCCTCAGTGCCTAACTCCTGAGTTCCCACTCCTGAATATTTGGATCTTGGCTATTTTGGACATCTCTGAACAAAATCATTTACTTATTGCCTTGGGGGTTAATTGGAAGTGCAAACACACATGGGAGCTAGGAGACTTGGCTTGTAGCTGTGGCTCTTGTTAATTTACTGCATGAATGTAAGCAGATCACTTAACCTCTTTGGGGCTCATTTTCTTCATCTAAAAACAGGTAGGAGGAGGCACGGAGTAGATGAACTGTAAGATCTTTTCCAAATCTAACATACTGTGATTCTTCATATTTACTAATAAGCACAAAAGGAGTCCCAAAAGACTTGGGGTACTTTGTAGTTGTTAGGGTTCAATACTGCCCTAAGCCTTTTGGGTTGTCCTTCCCTTCATAATCGAAGAGAACCAAATGACATCACTATGTCAGGTCGGTGTAGCTTGTCTGACTGGCTGATCAGACCCATATGATCTCAGTAGGCTCTACCGCCAGTCCTGTATAATGACACTGTTCTAGGCACAGAGGGGAGGTCATGAAGAAATATAAAATATGGCCCTTGTATTCATAGAACCATTCAGTCTTATATGAAAAAAGCAGAGAACAGTACCATTGGGCCCAGAGATGCTGTGAGAATGTGAGATCTAGATAGTAGGTGCAATTCAGTTCAGAGTAAGGAGAAATAGCGATAGGTTGGTGTGTTTGGGAGTGGCTTAAACGTGGATCAGATGCATAAGTAAGTCTTGGGGTATGATTTGCTTGAGTGGAGAGGAGGTGGGAGGCTATTTCAACCAAGTGAGAGAAAGACTAGAAAATGCCAGCAGAGCTCGCCTTGACGCACTCCTCTGGTCTCTTCATACTGCCTTAGATGAATAGAAATATCCTGTCTTCTCAGAATGTCATCACCACTTCCTCTGCCTTGCTTCAAGAAGCCCTTCTTCAGCCTCATTCATCCTTGTCTTTCTCTGAGCCTCCCTGCTGGTTGGCCTGTCTTTTCTATGGTGCCCCACTTGGCTTTCCTCATCCTGCTGCAATCTGGGAATGATTCTTTTCCCTGTAACCTACTCTTCCTGCTGCGACCCAGGGTACCCCGCTCCTACCACCCTGACAAGAGCCTCCCATGTGTCTGACAGCTGGATGGGTTCCTCTCACATCCTTTTTCAGCTTCTCATCTGGCTCAGCAGAACGCCTCCATTTCATGCCCATTCCTCTTTGATTATTTTCAGGCCTGGGAGTGACGCATGTTTCTACCGCAGTTTGTTGGCCCCAAACACCCCAAAGCTGTCAGCCTTTCCAGTTTATGAACCACTTGTCATTAGCCACTCTCTCTCTAACTGGACAGGACCCTCAGGGAGAAGAGGTCAGTATAGGGACAGCTCCAAGGAGTTCATACCACTCAGGCAAATAAAGTATAACTAATAAATTCACACTTGTATAACATTTGAAAGTTTATAAACAAACCTGTAAAGTAGATAATATAAACATTATCGCTGTTTACAGGTGAGGAAACTGAGACTCCAAGGTCACACAGCCCTTTCTTCCTATCCTATATTGTCTATTCTAGTCAATCTGGTCTACCCTGGAGTAGTCCATCTCCCAACTCAATGCCTTTACCCAAGCTGTTCCCCATGTTAATGTGCTCTCTCTCTCCCTCTCTCTGTCTCTCTCTCCCTCTCTCTGTCTCTGTCTCTCTCTCTCTCCCTCTCTCTATCTCTCCCTCTTTTTCCCTCAAAGCACAGCACAGGTATCACCTTCTACTGCAGACTTTTCCTCATCCCTCCTCATTTCCTTCCCCTCAAGATGCCCCATCCCCCTGAAATTACCTTGTGTTTTTTCTTTGTTTATGTAGAATATACTTTCATTGGAACATTCTACTCCATGCCCAGTAGAATATAAGCCCCTTGAGGTCAAGGACTTCTTAGTTTTGGTTTTTTCTTTGTATTCCCAGCACCTGACCCAGTGATATAACAAATGCTCCTTCAGTTGACTGAACTGTCAGAGCCAGGATTTGAGCGCAGGTCTTCTGATTCCCAGACCAGGGATCTTTCTGCTGTACCAGCTGTCTCTCTGTGGAGTTAAAATAATGCAGTGCAGTCTGGGAATTATATACAATTCCCTTAGAATTGCTCTTACTCTGGGATCTGAAGACCCCTAGATTTCAGGGCATCTGTGAACTTGGATCAGAAAAAAAGACTTACATCTTTCTTTTCACTTCACTCTAACTGAAATCTAACATTGCCTTCAGTTACTGAAAAAAATATCCTTCTGAAAAGGAGTCTGACTTTACCAGACTGCCAATGGGGGATACCAAAAAGGGTTAGAACCTCTGCCATAGACCAAGGAACATTAAGAGACTCCTTTAGCTTCAAGCCTATTCATTTGTCCATCTAAGATATAGGCAGGAGAGAAGGGGAAAAAATAGGAAAGGAAGGGAGGGAATGCTTGCTTCTATTATTGGGTGTTCTACTCTGAGCAGCTTGGCAATTTTAGAAATTATAAACAGCTTGCCACTAAATCATTTTCTCCTCTTTCTACCAAATGGAGCCAGACCAGTTTCCTTATTATCATTATCTCATACAACTTTGAATTTGGAACAGTAAATTGAATGAAAAAAGTTAGCACCCTTCCTAGAACCAAGCCTGCATGCCACATCCCTTTGCTGGTGGGTGGGGCTGGGGGCAACTGCTACCTTCTGATTCCCTCAGATGTAAAAAGTGTGACTCGGAGAAGCAAGGAAATTTGTAGAAGGTCACATAGCAAATGAGATGCAGTGACATTGACATGAACTTGGCTTAGTCCCATGCTGGGTTCACTAGCATATGTCTTTATGTACTTAAAAAAAAGAGGACCCAGTTTAGTCTCCACTTTGGAGTCCATTATCAGGAATAAATGACTATCTGGGCCATGAGAAAATGGGTTTTTATACTGCAGAGTTTATGGTTCTTTCTGATCACTCTTTTATTCCCCAGTTATTACAGGTCTGGACTTGTTTCTTTTCTGGAGCAAGAAGCAGAAATAAATATACATTTGACCCATTCCCTAGAAATGTTTACCTGGCTAAAAATACTCTAGCTGGGTCTTATTTTTAGAGGGATTTATATTCGAAGTATATAAATTGCCAACTTTGATGTGTATTATTAGGCATGAACTGTTCGTACATTTTATAACAGGAAGCTTCTGGTTTTCCATTGAGGAGAACTGGAACTTGGTCAGAAACTTGCCATTTGAAAATTCCTAATGTTATAACTCAATTGCTGTCTTCCAAAGCATTTTGTCATAGACCTTTAGTGATTTGGCCATTGGATGACTGGAAAGCCATCAGCTGCCTCTGAGTGTTCACTGAGTCTACTTTGGAGATCCTGCCATGTTTTAAAGAAGGTCTCCCCTAACTTTTCTCTCCATAGGCTTGTGATATTTTGCAATGTGTTGCCTTTGGATTGGTCTGTGATCAGACATGGTACTTATTTTAGAGCTGGAAGAAGAGAAGAGACATCAATAAAATAATACTGAGTGGAAATACATTTTGTGGTTTTAAAATATCTGCCCTGGTTAGGAGAAATTGTGTGTGTGTGTGTGTGTGTGTGTGTGTGTGTGTGTGTGTGTGTAAATCACTTTCAGTTTTCTCTTCCAGACAATTGGAAATTGGTGATGAGAAGGAAGCTCAGGGTTAGAGGAATTTGCTACCTGCCAAAGCCTCCCATTCCATTCTTGTGGACAACTGTGAAATCTGTTTCTTTGTCACTTACAGCCCTTGGTTCACTACCTGGTTTTCTCCCCACCTATCTGAATGCTCCTTCCTAGTCTCACATTACCACAGGATTTTGGATTTGGAAGGCACCTTCAGCAGCCATACAGTCCAACCCAAACCCCACAATTGGTCCTGCAGCCTTTTCTTGAAGACATCCAATCCAAGGAGGGGGATGTTGTACCTCTTAAGGCAGCCCAATTTCATTTCTGAATAGCTCTAATTGAATAGCTCTAATTTTCTGACATAAAGCCAGAATTCGTCTTTTTGTAGCTTTGGTCAATTTCTCTTGATTCTTTCAAACAGAACAAGGCTCCTCCTTCTTCCACACATCAGCATTTCAAATTTTTTTTTTACCATGGCCATTATGTTTTCCCTGGATCTTTGCTTTTTCAGTGTATGTATCCATCAGTTCCTTCAGCCAGCCCTCATATTCCATGGGCTCAATCTCCTTTACCATCCTAGTTACCCTCCTGGGGTTGGAAACACTCCAGTTTATTGATATCTGAAAGTTCGGCTTCTACAACTGAACATAGTGCCCCCAGTGCTCTGACTAGGGCAGGGAATGGCAGGACTATGACCTTTGTCTCTTGTGCTAGTTCATAATTCTGAACCTGTAGGCATTTCTACCTCCAGAGCAACATGTCCAAAGCTGAATTCCTCACCTTCCAACAAAGCCTGTACTCCTTCCCAACTCCTGCTGATGGGATCACCATTGTTCCATTGTAACCTCAGGGTCTTCTTTGGTTCTCTCCCTTTGGCATGACTCAAATCCTGTTGAGTCCACCTCCAAAACTTCTCTCACACCTGTATCCTCTCCAGTCATACTTCAGTCTCTAATAATAACTTCATCACCTTGGGCCTGGACTATTTTACTAGCCAATTAAACACCACCTCCCCCCACCCCTTCCCCAATGCTAGGTGACACAGTAGAGAGGGTGTCAGGCCTGGAATCAGGAAGATCTGAGTTCAAATCCGTTTTCAGGCACTAGCTGTGTGAGCCCAGGCAAATCCCTTAGCCCTGCTTAACCCCAGTATCCTCATATGTAAATTGAGCTGGAGAAGGAAATGGCACACTACTCCAGTATCTCTGCCAAGAAAACCCCAAATGGGGTCACAGAGAGTTGGACAAGACTGAAACAGTTGAATAGTTAACCCCATCTTTAGTCTGTTACCCATCCTCTGACATCTTCACATAACTGCCAAAATAATCTTCCTAATGCACAGATCAGATCAGATCATCCATATTATTCTTTTTACTTTCAGCCTTCAGTACTCCCAATTTGAGGGCATCCATAATATGGTTCCAACTTCCTTTCCCAGATCTATTTAAAACTCCTTCATGCTCTTTAGATTTTAGCCAAATCACTCTTTGCTAATCTTGCTTCCCACTCCCCCCATTTACTGTGTTGACAAAGCTTGGTATGTATGGCTTGAACACTTCATCTTCCCTGAAATCTCTTTCCCTTTCAGATCCAGCTTTGGTGCTACCTCCAGGTAAAGCCTTTCCCAATTTCCCCACTGAATGGGATCTGTCTTCAGATTTATGCTGTGCTCCATGTCTGTTCTTTTCCTTTGACATCATTACATTCTGCTTTGGGTTATAATTATGTGTGTGCATGCCCTACCCTCCATTTGATTGTAAGCTGTCTGATGGCAGGGGCTGAATTGTTTTTTATCTCTGTACATGCAGATCCTAGCACAGTGTCTTCATGTCTAGACATTGTTATAGGAAATTCCCAGGGAGGAAACTGCCTCAGCCATTGCCGTTCAGTCACTGTTCTGTCTTATAGTATTAGGGGGAGTCCTGGGACAATGGGAGGTTAAATGACTTACCCAGAGTCACACGGAGAAGGAGGTAAAGAGGTAATACTTGAAGCTAGGTCTTCCTGACCCTAAGGCTGACTCGCTTTCTACTATACTGGACCACATTTTACTTTGCATGTAGTAGATTCTCAGTAACTTGTTTATTGAATTGAACTGGTCCTGGGACCAGTAGAATAAGTCTACCACCTTTTCCAATTACCAGCCCTCCAGGTACTTAAAGGTAGTGAGCCTGGCCTCCTCTAATTTTTGTCTTCTCTAAGCTAAGGGTCCCTAGTTTCATCCACTGTTCCTTCAATGGTGTGGTTCAGAATCCCCTCACCATTCTGATCACCTTCCTTTGGGATGCACTCCAACTTGTCAACTTCCTTCCTAGAATATGGTTTCCAGAATTGAACCTGGTGCCCAACATGTGGTCTGAAGAGGACAGACTCTAGAGGGACTGCAACTCTGTTCTGAACAATATTTCTCTTAATGCCACTTAAGACAGCTTTTCTGCCTCCCACTTGGCACCATTGACATCTATTAAGCATGGAGTCCCCAAGACCGCTAAAATGTGTATCTCATTCCAATGCTTAGTGTGTGTGTATGTGTGTGTTTTAACTCTACCATATTTTAAGCTTCTTGAGGACCAGGACCATGTCTTACTTATCTTTAATTGGTCTCATCACCTAGTACCATGTGTTGTATGCATTAAGTGCTTAGTATATGTTGACTGAATTCATTTGAATTGAATACCTCCACTCTTTTCATGTGATATGTTGGTTGTTTTTCCTCCTGCTTTCTTTTAAAATTATTGTTGGGAGGGATAGCTTGCTGGGTAGGTCAAGGGGAAGGAAGGATATATTTAGAAATGAAGGTATAAAAAACAAAAAATATTTTGAAAATAGATTGTAAAAATTGAGCACCACTGGAGCAGAATCATGAAGTGGTTGAAATCTGTCTCATTGACTTTTTGAGGTGCCCCTTTCTCTTTAAAGTCAACATCATTCATTCATTCATTCATTCATTCATTCATTCATTCATTCCCCCCTGCGTAATGGAAAGCCAAAGGATACTCCTGTCTAAAAGGAATGGGGTATTCCATCTAGTCCTTATGGAGCCCTATGATGATGGAAAATCCAGTTCCCCATTGGACTTTGCCTCTGTGCTAGATTGTTGTGTGCTGATGGAGGTTGGAGATAATGACATCCTTCAGTTGGGTTGACAGTGGACTATGGTTGCCATTAGCCATTAAATCCTTCGGAGATTCTTTGGTAACAGCAGGCAGTAGTCATTGTTTTCTGATTAGGTGCCACTTCCCAAAGTCCTTGGATGCTTTGAGCTCTCCTTTCCTACCTCCTGATTTCAGACAAACGTTAGGCTGACACTTCTTTGAAAAGATGCTTCTTCTGCTCATATCTGCATTCCCCACAAGTCTGGCCATGTGGTGATTGTGCCTTGTTCTATCCTCAGTTGTTTTTGGGCGACCACAACTCCCCCTGAGTGTCTGGAAAGGGTTACTAAAATTACTTGGGCCTCCTCCCTGAAACATCTGGATCAGAAGTTTTTGACCATTTTTGTTTGTTACCGACTCCTTTGGCAGACTGAGGATGCCTATGGACATCTCAGAATACTGGTTTTAAATATGTGAAATAATACAATTACAAGGGAAATCAACAATACTAAATATATGTATATATATATATTCATGTATATATATTTATATATGTATACATACATGTGTGTATATATGTACATATATATATAATATAATATAAAATCCAAGTCATTGGCTTCCAAGTTAAGAACTTCCAAGACTAAGATGGAAGGGGAGGAGACCAGGTACTCCTACTGGCATTACTGTTCACTGGGAAGGGAAAAATGTTCCTGCTGAACGTGTCTGTTATTCTAAAAAGACTATGTGAGGGGCGGCCAGGTAGCACAGCGAGTAAGAGCACCGGCTCCAGTGTTGAGAAGACCTGGAGATCGAATCCCGGGCTCAGACACTTAGCACCCACCCAGAAACACCTGGCCATGTAACCTTGAGCAAGTTACTTAACCCCAATTGCTTAGGGGTGGCCAGGTGGCTCAGCGAGTAAGAGCACCGGCTCCAGTGTAGGGATGACCTGGATCAAATCCCGGCCTTGGATACTCAGCACCACACCCACCACACCCAGACATAACTGGCCGTGTAACCTTGAGCAAGTTACTTAACCCCGATTGCTTTAAAAAAAGATAAAAATAAAAAGATTATGTGATTTAAAAAAAATTAAACTATTTTTAAATTGAATTTTTAATTTTTTTAAAAGGCTTCTGTAGCATCATGGAATCTCAGGGCTAGAAGGGGCCTCAGGGGCCACCTAATTCCACTAATAACTGAACAGGAATCTATGTTCTATAGTATCTCCAGAAAATGGTCATTTAGGCTCTTCTTTGGGGGCTCCCAGTGATAGGGAAGTTTTTCCTTCTGTTAAGTCATTGTTTCTTTTTCTTTTCTTTTTTTTTTTTTAAGCAATTGGGGTTAAGTAACTTGCTCAAGGTTACACGGCCAGGTGTTTCTGGGTGTGGTGCTAAGTATCAGAGCCCGGATTCGATCCCAGGTTATCCCGACACTGGAGCCGGTGCTCTTACTAGCTGTGCTACCTGGCCGCCCTAAGTCATTGTTTCTTTATAATTGCTACCCATTGGCCCTGTTATTGTTGTTCAGTTGTTTCAGTCACATCTAACTCTTTGTGACCCCTTTTGGGGTTTTCTTGGCAGCAATACTGGAGTGCTTTGCCATTTCCTTCTCCAGCTCATGTTACAGATGAGGAAACTGAGGCAAACAGGATTAAGTGACTTGCCCAGGGTCATACTGCTAGTATGTCTGAGGCCAGATTTGAACTCAGGAAGATGAGTCTTCCTGGTTCCCAGGTCAGTGCTCTATCCACTATACCATCAGCTGCCCACTCATTGGCCCTAGTTCTGCCTTTTGGGGCCCAAGAAAAGATGTCTTAATTCATCTTCCACAAAATGGTCCTGAAGATATATATTCAGTGTCTTCTTCTTCTTGTTTTTCCTTTTGTAAGCTGAACACCTGAAATGCTTTCTAATATTTTCCAGGTATTTTAATAGCAGGTGTGTCTCCACACCATAGAGTTGATCTCTTCTGGACTTCCTGCAGCTTCTCAACAGCCTTTCAAATGTGGCACCTAAAGATGAGCCCTGTCCTTCCCAAGTGACATGCAGATGCTAGTGTAGCTTCCTCAATGTCTCCTCTCTTGCTCTGGACAATACGCCTTCACTGACTTCAACCAAAATTCAAATTCATTTTCTATTGCCCTTGGTGGTGCCTCTTACTAAGAATAGGACCAGTGAGCAAGCTTTCATTCTGCTGAACCAATTTGATTCATTTCAGTTCAAGTCATTTATTAAATAAATGCCTATTATGTTCTAGAATGTACCTACATTTTATAGAGGCAACATTTCCTCAAACCAGAATGTCATGAAATGTTGGCTCTGAGGCTCGTACTTAACATCTGAGCCATTTTTGAAAACTTCTGTAACAGTCTGAGCTGTTTAAAAATTGTTGGCATGGTCACTGATACCATAGAAACCACTGCTCAAGCAAGGAAGCTTTCTCTACTCAGCCAAAGCTAGGCTGCTCCAGGATGAAGAAGATTGGGTAATGTGGGAGCAAGCTTCATTTTTAATAGCATTTTTACCAGGATAAAATGATAAGATCATAGGGGTCAGGAGGGACTTTGGAAATCATCTACAGGCAGGCCCATTATCCTACTTTTACAGATGGTGGAAGTGAGGTCCATTAAAGAGAAATGACTCATTTCGCTGCTTTGTTAGGGTCACGTGCCTAGCTCTAGCTCGTGGCAGAGGGAGATAAGAACCCAGGTCTCCTGACTCAAAGTTCAAGGCTCTTTCCACGACACTACCAGGTTATCTATGGGAGAGAGCATTTGGAAAGACAAAAGTGTGATTCAAACATGAGTCAATAACGGTAAATGAAAATATCATTAGAAAATAAAGAGACATTAAGTTATTCTTTTAACAGATATTTATTGATCTCTGATTATTTGCATAACATAGGTAGTGTGGTATATTGAAGTAAATTTAAGATACCTTTCATGGCTTCCAAGAAAGCTAAATAACCATAAAAGACAGTGGATGATAAAATGTCAAATGAATGGTACAGATACCATGTACTACAAGAGCTCAAAGGCTAAATTCATTCTAAATTATTTTATATTATATTATATTAGTTATAAATTCGTTATGAATTTATATTATATTCGTTATAAATTCATTGCAGAAGGCTTGGTGGTGGAGAGAGCTAAGTTGTGAATAATGTTTTGATTTTATTTTACTTTTTTGTTGTTTTGATTTTAAAGAGAAGGAAGAAGGACATGTAAGATTTTAAAAGAAGCCAGTGTGGTAAAGTGGAAAGAGGATTGTCTGGAGTCAGTAGGCCTGGGTTCAAATCTCACCTCTGATAGAATCTGGTAATGTGGGGCAAATTACTCCACACTCTGGGCCTCAGTTTCCTTATTTATAAAAGGTTGACCCAGGACTACATGGCCTCTGAGGGACTGTCCAACTCTAGATCTGTGATCCATATACTTCATGGATTTAAGCTAAAATTAAAAACTCTTGATTTTTCCTTTCTTCAGCATATAAGTGTAGGCAGTATCCCAGGGGGACTTTGGACCTAGTTTACTTGGGTTCCTAGGAAAAGGCCAGTCACTCAATGCTTATTGACTTGACTTCACATTGACCAGATTCTCCCATTGCCCTTTGGAGAATTCCACCCTATCTCCCATTACCCTGTAGGTAATTTAGTCTCTTTACCCGGGTCATTTAATCCATAGCACCAGGAAATAGTGGGTGATCTTTGGGAGATGCACACATATGTTTTCTCGAAGAAGTAGGTGAGAGACATTTGGAGAAGTACAGGCAATTAAACCATTCCCCATTATTACAATGCACCCTGAGTAATAATATAGTAGTAATGATAATAATGGACAACCTTTATATAGCACTCCAAGGTGTGCAAAGTGCTTGACTTATGAGTCTCACAACCACCCTATGACATAGCTGATATTATCATCTTTATTTTAAAGATGAAGAAAATGAGCCTTAGAGAAATCGTGACATGTTAGGTTGCACAGTTACGAGATTGGAAACTAAATCCGACTCCCTGTCTAGCTATCTAACCACAGGGAAGGGGGTTATGGCTGTCTCCTTCAGATGCACCACCTTTCAGAAGGTGCTTTGGCCCCTTTATCTGACTGGGTCTAAATTTCTTGACCTTGAAGTTGGGTAGGTGGTCCACGTTTTTATTCATGGAGTTTGGGATTGTAGAAATTGGTTATGTTGAGTGGGGACTCTAGAGGGAAGGGAAGCATTCCCTGACACGTGTGTCCACACCCACCCACTCACAGCAACACCCACACAACTCAACATACAGGTTTAGAAATTCTTTGTTTCATATATCCATGCACCCAGAGGCTGTGTCAGAGGCCTTATTATAAATCACAGATAATGGCAACAATGGAGATTTGTTATGAGAGATAATTATGAAGTTAGCTCACCACAAAGCATTATCATCTCAGCAATTTCGGCTTTAGTCTCTGCCCAGGACTCTTGTGATGCTCTGAGTCATTCCTGGAGAGGGGTGGAGGCCAAAAGCTCTGACTATCTACTGACCAGTGCCATCTGCTGGACCTCGCCCTCCTTTCAATCCTCCTTTGATCTCAGGAAACCAGAGCCCAGATTAAGATGCCACCAGCTTCAGAACTGGCAGGCAGATGTTTGGAATGAGACCCTAAGTAAAGTGGGCAGGATTGCACAATGGATATCCCCCAATCCTGCTTTCTCACTCATTTCCCACCTTCAGGAATTACTGCCCTGTTTTTCTCAAGCCTCCTCAGCCCACATCTCTCAAGGTGCTGCATCCCTCCTCCTCAGAAGGGAAAGTATGTGATCAGACAGTAACTTGGTGTGAACTCATTTGGTTACCCTTTTCCAGGGTACCTTAGCTGACTCCCAGCCCAGCACTCTTAGACAAAGGGAAAGCTTTCTAATGAAGGAATTTTAGATCTTATGGCATCTGGATAGAAGAAAAAAATTTTAAAAATTTATTTATCTATTTTAAATTTATGGAATAAATCAAGCATTTCCATAACATAGTATAAGAGAGGAGAAATTTTGAGAAGGAGTAAGATGTGGATAGGGCCATTTTGAGCTCCTACTTGCCCTTCCTAGCTCCCTACTTTGTCTGTTGGTAAACTTGGGCCTGGATGTATCCTCTCCTGAAATTGAAGGAATAAGAACTGGTAGGTACTAGAAAAGTACCACCAGGCTTTGTTCCATGCCCTGGACTGGGGTGATTATGAACTGCTTTCCCTGTTTTGTACTCTAACCTAAACCTCTGGGGAAGAGGTGTTATGCATGCATACACACATACGCACATTAACATCATGGTATGAAGAATTGTGGGTGGAGGGAATGGCACTTAAAACCCTTAGGGGAATTGCACCCCCAAATTTTGCTATTTATTAGGCACTGACATGGGAATCAACGTAAGACTGAGGAGACGTGGCTTTATAGAAGATTGTCTGGGAAAGGCCCAGAGAGTTTAGTAAGCTGCTAAATCAATATGGGGACAAGAAGGGAATCTGCCAGAGCCTCCCCCCATTCTCCCCCTTCTTGTACCCCCCCAAAATGGGATTCCATGATCTGCAGAGATGGCAAAGGCCTCTACTTTTGCCCAGCAGGGCCTGAAAGCTCTGCTGTGTACTTAGGTCCCCTGGATGAAGTCTTTCCTAGCCTGGTTTTGGCGCCTTCTCATATCCATGGCAACACAACCTCCAGATTCTTCAGCCGAGTTGCCAAGTGAAAGGGAAAGCCTGTCAGCCTGAGCATCTGGAATAGAGAGCCCTGTCTGAGGTGATGTGGGAGGGGTTGTTGGGGGGATGCAGACCTTACAGACATTCCCTGCCCTCTGAGGGCTTACAGTGCAGCTAGACACAAGACGATTTCTTTTGTAAAGTTTTCAGAATGTCTGGGTTGGACAGAGCCTCAGGAACCATGTGCTCTAACCCACACCAGAACAAGAATTCTCTTTTGTTTGAAGACTTCCAACGATGAGGACCCTGCTACTTGTGGAGACCATTCACTTCCAGAGAGTTCTCCTGTTTGAAAAGCTTTTCTTCCATGGAACTAGCCCTGTCTGCCAGGTGACCCTAGATGACACAGCTTCATTGTTACATCCCATCTGCCATCTCACAGACATGCTCCTACCTTCCACTATCCTACCTTCCCCAAAACAAATCACTCCTTTCTGAGCACCATTCCCCTCTGTTCGAATGTGAGGACCTTGAAGTCTGGGACTGTCTCCTTTTTAAAATATTTATAACCCAAGAACTTTATAAATATTTTCTCATATGATCTTCAAAATAACCCTGGAAGGTAGGCGCTGTTATTATCCCCATTTTATAGCTGAGGAAACTGAGGCAAACACAGGTTAAGTGACTTGTTCAGGGTCACATAGCTACGAAGTTATCTTAGGCTAGATTTGAACACAGGTTTTCATGACTCACAGCCAAGCACTCTATCACTCTACACCACCTAGCAGCATCTATAAGTGCAGACTTGGTAAAAACTTAATGAATACGTTTTTATTTATTCATCAAACACAAATCTGTCTCTCTGCAGCTTTCTTCCATTACTCCTGGTTCTCCCCTCTGGAGCCAAGCAGGATTAGTTTAATCTCTCTCCCAAGGGACAGTGCATCAAATTCTTGAAAACGACTTTTGTTTCTTCTTTCTACCCCTACACACACACACACACACACACACACACACACACACACACACACACA
>NW_027185804.1:10385723-10397539 GCF_028583685.1 Petaurus breviceps papuanus
CACACACACACACACACACACACACACACACACACACACACACACACCAAATTTTCTTTTCTTCCAGTAAAACATCCCCACATCCTTTGTATGGTTCTCCTGTAGCATCCAATGGAACAAGCATTGATTATTTGCCCCTACATCATCCTTCATTGCTCTAATTCTTTTTCTCTGGAGTTTATCAATATCTTTTCACTTTTTATATTTGTATTTATATATGTCTAGCACGTGATGGGCAATTAATCACTGCTTGTTAATTGATTGATTGACTGATTGGAGCCTGGAGCTAAACAACTCCAGATGTGGTTGGATCAAGGCAGGATTATCACCTCCATGGTCTTGGGCACCATGATTCACTTAATAAGGCCTAAAATCACATTAGCTCTTGGCTCCCCTATTACCCTGTTGGCTCATAATTAGTTTTCAGTCCTGTAAAACCCAAATATTTTACAGGCACCCTGCTCCAACTGAGTCATGTGTCCTTCATCTCTGATGTGTAAAGTTGATTTGGGGGGCTTAAACGTAAATGTAAATTGGGGGAGGGGGAGGCTTAAATGTAAAAGATCCCATCAGAGAAATTGAATGCATAAGAAAAAAGAAAAGTGAAGTGAAAAGAGCGACAGCTTGTGTGTTCCATTGTTAATCACATAATATGAAAAGATAAAGAGGAAGTTGGGTGGCCTTCCTGGAGGATGATTTACAAACTGTGGACAAGACTCACCCAGGGTGGGCAAGGACAGATGGATCACGATCTCCATTGTTGAATGGAATTTCTGAATCACTGAGATCACAGATCCCTAAAGTAGCAAAGTATTAAAGTCTAAGATTTTACATTTATCCCTTTCAAATTTCATCTTATTAAATTTGACCCCAAATTCTAGCATGTCTGGATTTTTTTTTAAAGGATTTTGATTCTGTCTTCTATTGTATTTTGCTATTCCTGTTACCTTTGGGTTGTAAGCACATTTGATAAGCTTGCATCCATCTATGCCTTTATCTAAATCATTAACAAAAATATTTAACTGCATAGAACCAAAGGCAAGAACTATTTCTTTGTTTAATCTTCAAATATCCCCAGCACTAGGAACAGCTCGTCACTAAATAAATATTTGTTGTTGAACTGTCAAAGTTGACTTCAGCTTTTAATGATCCCTCTCTGAGTCTAACCATTCAACTAATTCTGAAGTGGGCTGTCATCTATCCCCCCTTCCCTCCACATCTTACCGACTTTCCTGCTTCCTTTCTACCCTAGCTGCCAATGCCTTACATTCCAAGGAAAAATTTTGTCTGTAAAGGTCCTGTGTATAACTTTTTACATATGTATCATCTCCCCTGGTCAAATAAACACCCTCCTGATGTCACTGATTCTCTCTAAGAACAAAAGATGAACCAAATTTGAGAGCAGGGACTGTTTTTGCTTTGTATCCCTAGCACTTAGCCATAAGCTAAGCAAGTACTTAATATATTTTTGCTTGCTTGCTTAGGTTTTTTTTTGTTGTTGTTTGAGTTTCTTTTTTTTTTTAAACAAGCCAATAATGTTGAGTGACTCACCGAGGGTCACACAGATATTAATCAGAATTATCTGAGAAACCTTAGCAAAAACTTTCTTAAACCTAGATGAACCATAGACACACATAACCATACAGTTTTCTAAAGTGAAGTCTTAAGTTAATAGGTAAAAACTGCACTAAGACTTTTGGGATATACATACACAGATTCTCCTCTCTTTTCCTCTCTGTACTCCCTCACTCTCTCTCTGTCTCTCTGTCTGTCTCTCTCTCTCCTTCTCTCCCTCCCAGTCTTCTCTTGTATGTAGGTAATGTATCCATATGGATACATGTATATTTATATGTGTATCTACATATGTATGTTGATACACATGTGCATGTATACACATGTAACTATAATAGTATATAATACATATGGATCCTTATATAGCATATATATAATAACATGTATATTGTATTATATACAGTGCACATAATATTATGTTAATAATGTATTATGTATAATTATGTATAATTTCTCTCCTCTACTATTACATGCCTTTTCATCTCGACTCCCTGAGCCAGTGCGGGGAGATGAATGCATGTGGCCTGTCTCCTCTGCATTGTTGCCGAGCCCCTCCCTGGCTGATCCTGCCAGTAGCGCATACCTGTTTCAATAAGCCAAGCCTATCAATGTTCATATGACCAGCCCAGTGAAATTAGCATAGTGGCTTTGCAAAAAATGAAAATGAGTTAGCTTGGTGTGCCCTATTCTTCATAAATCCATGTTGGTCCTTCTCTATACTTTTCTAGATGTTTATCTATCATTCCTTTAATAATATGCTCTCAGATTTTGCCAGGGATCAAACCCTGGCTCTCTGGTCTATATTTTGTAGATTTTATCTTCTTCCAAAAACTGGGACAATACTTGCTCCTACTTGTCCCCACTAACTTGTATGACCTTGGGCAATTTGATTTCTCCCTTCAAACCTCACTGTGTTTATCTGTAAAATTAGGAGTTTGGACTAGATGACCTGTAAGTTATTTTCCAGGTCTGTGACATACCCTTTGATTTGCCTCCCTGGCAAACCAGAGCAGTGAAGTTCACATTGGACCCCTTTGTTGCTATTTCCATCCCCTGTGGCCCAGGAAAGACCAGGTGCAGTCTGAATGTGAGGCCACTCGGTCACCAAGCATGGGGGGAAAGCTGTCTGGAAGTCCCATGATTCCCAAGGACATTCTCCTTCCCTCCTTTAACAATCCATCCTTCAATAACGTTGCCCTGGCTTAGAGCTGTTTTCACAGCAGCCAGACCTCCCCACCCACACGGTCGAATATTTCAGCCAAAGGAGCACTCAGCTGGGAGAAGGAAGTGTCCTTTAGAGCAGGGTTGTTAGGGGTGTTGCAAGGCCCTTCAATAGCCCTATTGACGTGCCTGGGCTAGATGACAATCGGCCTGCCCCTAGCTCCGTCAGTCAGGCTGTGGTGACCGGGCTCAGCTCGGTCAATAGTTGGCATGGAGGGCAGATGCTGATGTGCCAGAGCTGGGAGCCAGCATATTTTACATGCTCTGAAATGCCAGCTCTGTTTAATGGAGAGCAGCTGGTATGGACTTTAATTCCTTCAGAGTTTTAATAAAAGCAGTGTTAATCGGGTTCCAGGGGCTGGTCCAGCTAGGACTGGTACTTTCTGACTTCTTCCTTACTTTCTTTCCTTCAGTTCCCGTGTCCTTGGCCAGCACCTGTTACCTAGATAGCATTGCCTTCCTGGGCCAAGACACAGGTGTGGTGGGGCTGTGGAAAGCTTACCTTTCCAGGGGCAGTGGAAAAATACAGACACTACCGCTGGCCATCAATTTGGTTCAATTCAAGAAACATTAAGTACCACCATGGGTCTTGTGTTTGGGTCAGGAAGACAAAGATGAAACAAGAGTCCCTATCCTCAAGGAACTTACATTCTACTTGGTGGGATACAACATGTTTATGAACATACATACATACATGTGTGCATGTGTAGATATACATGTATGCATGTGTTTATATCTATGAGCATATGGATATGTATGTGCATATACATCTACATGAGTTTATACATACATAAACACAAATGCAGGGACATCCACATACATATATCATATATATATATATATATATATATATATATGCATGTAATGGGCACAGGATATATAAAAAGCAAATACACATTGATTTTGAGAGGAGGCAACAAGCCAGGCTTGTAGGGACAGGAATTATGTCTTATAGGAGGTAACAACCAAGCTAAGCCTTGAAGGATATTGAGGGTTCTAAAAGGGAGAAAAAGAAAGGGAGAGCATTCCAGGCATGAGACACTGCCTTAGCAAAGGCCTAGAGAGGAGAAATAGGATGTCATGTGTGGATCAGGTAGGCAAGTTCAGCTAGAATGTAGTTTTGATGAAAGGGAGTAATAAATAAACAGCCTGGAAAGAGAGAGGCTGAAACTTAATTTCAAAGGGTTTTGAATGCCATTTAATGCATTTGAATGTCATTTGAATTCATTTATATTTGGTTAGGAAGCAATAGGGAACCATTGAAAGTTCTTGATCAGGAGAGTGGTGTGGTCAAAGTTGTGCTTTTGGAATATTCTTCTGCCTCCAGGTGGAGGATGGAATGGAAACCAGGGTCTAGATGCTTGGAAAGAAGCAAAGATGATTTCTGTACACGATTTCCTTAGTGTCTCCTCGGTGTCTCTGGCTGGGAAGAGCTAGGACAGAAGAGGCATCTGACTTCAGGTTTTTAACAGATTCTGAAACCTCTGTAGGGTGCGCTAATTGGTGAGTTGGGATAATTTGTCTTAGGAGGATAGGAAGCCAGAGAGTCATTATCATCAACATTTATATGTTGCTTTAAGATTTTCAAAGCACTTTACAAGTATCTTTTTATCCTTACAACAACCCTGCGGATAGATGCTGTCTTTAACCCCATTTCACAGATGAGGAAACTGAGGCATACAGAGGTTGAGTGGCCATACAACTAAAGTCCAGATTCGAACCCAAGTCTTCCTGACTCCTGGTTCATCATAGTTCACCATACCACCTGGCTTTCCTAAGCCTTACTATTCCTCTGTGTTCTTCCATGGAGAAATATTGGCTATGTCACTATGTACTAGCTTTCACTAATGCACTTAGATCTCTAGGTATTGATGTCATTACTGTAGAACTCTCCTCATCTTTGTATATGCTGAGTTCAAGGGGACCTCATTCTAGTCTAAGCTGGTGACTTTACATTTAAGAAAATCGAGGCACAGAAAAGTCAAATCACCTGCCCAAGGTCACCCAGCTAGTAAGTAAGTGGCAGAGCCTTGAATCCAGGTTCTGAATCCCACTACAAGGCCAGTGCGTTATCCCATGTTTCTTCCCCCAGCAGCCCCATAGCTCCAGAGATTTTGTGACCTTTGCTTTAAGGAACACTGGTCACTTGCCCTCGGTGAGAACTTGTCTCCTTTTATCATCCTGGCATCTTTATCGGAGCACCAGTTCATGGTCCTCTTTGATTTCCCAATTCTTTGCTGAGATTTCTGTGTTCATGGACTCACAATTTCAAGGCACTCTGTTATTTCCAAGTCAAGCTTTCTCTGGATGAAGCATGAAAGAGCACACTTTTAGAACTGGAGAATTTATTCTCTACAGTAAACTGTTCTCTCTTTGCTGGGCTGGAAGCCTGAAGTGTGGGCGTTTTTAATCCCCTCTTAAACCTTTGTGTTACCAGATGCAAGCTCAATTATACTATTGGCATGAATACTAAATTTATGGGTTTGGAGGGGGAAAACAACTCTGAAGTAGAGAGAGACAAGGGGAACCCTGGGGATAGCTAGGCTTTTAATGTCGAAATATAAGATACAAGCAGCTAACCTCAATTTCTCCGAGGATTTCAGGTAAACCACATTGTCTTCTCTGGTTTCTAGGGAGTCCTTTGGTTTTTAATAGAATAATGAACATGCATTTAGACAAATCAACAAGTATTTCAAGGATCAACAGGTATTTCTTTATAGAATATTTTCTTATTACATGCTCAGAACTGTCCAAGACCTGGTGGAACATATAAAACAATTATGAGCCATGGTCCCTGCCCTCAAAGACCTTAAAATCTAGTTGAAATTCCAGAACTAAGGTATCAATTAAGGAGTAATTGCAGCTAGACTGTATGGTTTTGGCTGTAAGTGCAAATGGAATTCAGAGAAGAGAGTCTGGAAATCAGTCTCTATATAGCACTTCATGGTTTACAAAAACATTGTTCCCCCAGCAACTCTGCATTAGATAAGGACAAGTTCTAGGCTCATTTCACATTAGAGGGAGAGATTCTGAGTTCAATAATTTACTCAGAATCACAAAGCTAGTGAATGTCAGAGTTATGCCTCAGGCTTGGGAAACCGGACTCATGTCTGAAACTTTCTGCCATGTTACACTGCCTTTCTCAAAGGATGAGTAAAGGCAGCTAGGTGGCCAAGTGGATAAAGCATTGGATACAGAGGGACTCAGGAAGACCTACCTTAGTTCACATTTGGCCTCAGACACTCAAGCTGTCTGACCCCAGGCAAGACATTTAATCTCTGCCTGAGTTTCCACAACTATTATAAAATGGGGCAAATAACAGCACCTACATTTCAGGGCTATTATATGAGAATCAAAAGAAATAGTATTTGTAAAGTGTTTAGCACAGTGCTTGGCACATGGTACGTGTGATATAAATGCTTATTCCCTTCTTTAGAATTTTGGATGGGTGGAGGCAAAGGAAGACTGCATGTCAAAGGAGCCTATAGCCTGGGAAAAGACTGAGGGTAGGGATCAGTCTGATCTGTTCAGTAGAACTGTGAGGAGACCTGACTGATTGGAACATTGTTCAATCATTTTGAAAGGTCTGATAAGCAAGGTGGGGGCAGAATAATTTCCAGAAACATTGTTTAATTTTAATATATTTTGTTGATATTTTTGGTCCAGTTGTTTCAAGATTCTCTCCCCATCTAGACCTAATTGTTTGGTAAAAACCCAAAATAACCCATTTCAAAATCATGGTTAACACTCTATCCAGTATTATGACCCAGTAGTAATTGCCAGCCTCTTTGCTATGAGTAGGAGGGATGTTAATTATTTGTGTTCTAGGATTTTCTATGGTTTTTAAATTACTCAACATTTCACTAGCTTTCATTGGCATTTTCTTTCATATTGCTGTTATTTTTCATATTTTATTCTCTTGGGCAGCTTGGTGGCATAGTAGATAGAGTATGGAGCCTGATATCACGAAGACTTATCTTCCTGAGTTCAAATCTACTCTCAGACACTTGCTAGGTATGTGACCCTAGGCAAGTCACTTAACCCTATTTGCCTCAGTTCCTCATTGGTAAAAATGAGCTGGAGAAGATCATGGCAAATCTCTCTGGTATTTTTGCCTAGAAAACCCCAGATGGAGTCATGGAGAATTACACATAACTGAACAATAATGAATTTTATTCTCCTGGTTCTGCTTCTTTGGCTGTGTATCAGTTCATTCAAATCTTTCCATGTTTCTCCAGTTTCCTCACATTCAGAATTTCTTGCTGCACAATAATATTCCATTATGTTCATCTAGCAGAGGTTTTTTCCCCATCATTCTTCAATCTAAAGTGTTACTTTGCACAAAAATGCTGTTAAGATCTCCCTACTGTCTACTAAGGAGTGCTTTTGTTTCCAAACCTCTCTTACCATTTGCCTACATGGTCACCATAGTCCTACCAAACCAGATTGCTCATTACTGCACTGATACATCCCTCATGTTTTGCCCCATACACTGTCCTTCCTCTACAGCTTTACTTGTAATGAGATTCTGCTTGTATTTCAAGGCACAATTCAAAAGCCACCTGCCTCCATGAAGCCTTCCTGGATTCTCCAATGTATGATTCTACATCCCATGCTCTTAGGGCACTTAACATTCTTCTTTGTACTATATTTTACTTGTTTGAGGTTTTGTGCCTACTAGATTGTAAGCTCCCCCCAAATAGGAAATCTGTCTTTCATATAGCTGTGTTTTTCACAGAATTCAGAAAGACGTTTTGTACATATAATTAATGCAAAATCAGGGTTTCTTAACCTGGGGTCCATGAACTTAAAAAAAATCAGTAACTGTTTTCAACATAATTACTCTCTCCTTGTGACCCTATGCATTTGTGGAGAGGATTGTGGCTTTTACTAGATGGACAAAAAGGTTTGTGACAGAAAAAGTTAATAAACTCTGTTCTAAATAAATATATGTTCAATATATTCCAGTTAAGTATGAAATCATGCCATGAATAAAATCTTGAAAATCTGGCACTTTGTTCTTCAACCAGAACATCTTCGATATGCATCATGGCACATTGGAAAGAGCACTTTATTCCAAAGTCAGAAGCCCTGAATTCAAATCTCACTCATCTCTGACACTACCTTGGTCAGTCACTTCACCTGTTTGGGCCTCAGTTTCTCCATCTGTAAAATGACAAGATTGAACTAGATGACCTCTGACATCCCTTACAGCTCTGGATCTCTGCTGTGATTCTTCCGAGACAGAAACCAATTCTGGAAAGTGACCAGTCAGAGGTTTCTGGGTAGGAGCAAATAAGTCACATAAAAGTGCCTTGTTTATATAAACCACACATTTAGCAGCTGTCTCCTCACCATACTGCCTTTACTCCAGCTATCATCCTCATCTCCACCCCACTGCAACCTTGGACCCTGCTCCTGAGTCCCCCACCTCTGGAAAGTGAGCTTTAACTTGCTGCGATGCAGACAACTTTCCTTCCCCTTTCCATTCCCTCCTCAGCTGTTGTCTTCCCCAATTAGAATGCAAAATCCTTGGAGGCAGGGACCCTCTTGCTTGTTTGTATTTGTATCCACTTAACATAGTGGCTGTATGTAGTAATCAGTAAATGTCCTATATTCTCTTCTCTCCTCTCCTGTCTCTCTCTGTCTGTCTCTCTGCCTTTCTCCTCTCTCCTCCCCTTCCACCTGTCCCCTCCCCTTCTTCTCGGGAATAAGCATGTGTTGAATTGAACCAAGATCAGTAACTGGTTCAAGTCTGAGATACTAGAGTGAAACAGTTGGCATTTGTCTTCTGTTTATCTAGGCAGCTAGATGATACCAGGTCAGGAAGACCTGAGTTCAAATCTAGCCTTGGAGTGTAATATCTGTGTGGTCCTGGGCATGTCACTTAACTTGTCTGCCTCAGTTTCCTCACTTATAAAATAGGAGTAATAATAACACCTACCTTTTTATGAGACTAGGTCTTTTATGACGATCAAATGAGATATTTGTACGGTGCTTAGTACAACTCCTGGCATATAGGAGGCATTTAATAAATGCTTATTCCCTTTCCCTTCCCTCCCCCTTCCTCTTTTCACTGCTACTTGACTAGCCACAAGATGCCCAGTGCCCTCCTTTTTGTCTCCATAGTTTCGATCTTCTCCTCTCTTCTTCCCTCATTTAGTGCTTTTAATAGTTTAGAAACATGTGCAAACTTTATCTCATTGGTAAGGACAGTTATCATCATGCCCACCCACTTTAAAGATGAGGAAACTGTTGCACAAGAGAGTATTAAGTATCACCTTAATGTCATAACAATGAATCAAAGGAACAGCTGATCCTTTCACTCAGTATTCTTGCTTTTTTGCCCCATCAGATTCTTCTGGCTTCATAAAACTTATGTGTCCTTAGCTCCATCTCATTCTTTGTTACCCATACTAAATGTAATCAATGAATTTAGGTTAAGACATTTATGTCTAATGATGGCACTTGGACCTATCTTCAAACTGATCTGAACTCCCTCTGTCTTCCTCTTGCCCCCCCCACCCCGTGATATCCCTGGGTATAGACGTGAAGCCCCCAAAGCTTATCAGTGTGAGTGAGAAACCACCACAGAAACCATCACCTCCTCCTTTTCCCTGGAATTCACACCCTAGTGGTACAGGTAGAGGCAGGTTCATACTCCTTACCTCTCTTCTCACATCCCTAAGGTAGACTTGTTGAATCACCAGTTTCCCAGAGGGCCTTAATCAAAAATTTTTTTGGAATAATTCTACCCAAGTGATCCATGAATACTGGTAACCTGCTAAGAAGATCAAGGGATCACCATATTTCTTTGTCCACAAAGGAATAAAGCCGCCTGCCATGTGCTATTTAACAAGAGAAGCTATAGTTCTTTGGGGCCACATCTCAGGGAAATAAGACTTCATCCTTTAATGTTAAAAATAACAAAGAAAAGAAATGGGATTAGAACATCATCTTGAAAATAGGAAAGAGAAATGATATGCTACTGCCTGTTTGGGGGAGAAAGAAGGAAAGAAAGGGTCAGATGATCCAAAGAGGTTGGGGAAGGTGGCCATCCTTCCAAAACAGAACCCTAACTTGGGCCTTTGATTTCAAGTGGCCTTTCAAGTGGTGATTAACCATTAAAACCAGAGTACTTGGTAACTTCAGAAATGACTGAAATTCACTGGCTCCCAATTCAAATTGGACCTGGGTTTAGATCATAGCGTGTTTTTAAAAATAACTAGAAACAGTTTGTGAGGCTGAAATTATGTTAATTTATGCAGTTCCCACTGCTGCTGGGTTTAAAAATAGCTCCATTTCAAGAAAACTACTTGTACTGTCAATCTGCTTTCTCTAGATTGCCTCTTTCTCTTGCCCTCACCCCCTTGATAGATATAACACTGGACACAAGGTATACACTAAGTGGTGGCCCTTTTCCACCCAGGTTGGCCATTGACATTCATGGGAGGAGGGGAGGAGATTTCTAATGTTGTGGGGTCTGTTTGTTTGTTTAATTTTTTGAATGAGAGGTCAAAGAACCAGGAGTTAACCTGTGTATTTAATGGAAGCCCAGATCTCTGGCTGGCTGGTGTAAGATGCCAATATAATTTCCGTCTCGTTCAAATACCCATGGAAACACTTGCTTTTAAAAGCTTTTCCAGGGTAAGGACGATGGCAGCTCCTTCTCTCATATGTCTCTCAGCCACATAGGAATGATCCTGGACTCAATAGGACCCAACCAACCACAAATAGAAAGCTCAAAGGAATTGCCAAGACTTAGCTATTTTATAGAATCATAGAATTACATAGCAAGAGAAGGGTCTTCAGGTATGATGAATTACATCTAAAACATATCAAACAAGTGATTGACCGGCCTCCTTTTTAGGACTTGAAGTGATGGTGACCTCACTACCACCATCACCCCCTCAAGGAAGGCCATTCCATTCCTGAACAGTTTTAATCATTAAGAAGTTTTGCATGATATTGAGCAAAATCTGCCTCCCTGTAATGTCCAAGCACTGGTATTAGTTCCTCTCTTCAGGACCAAGTAAAAGTCTAATTGTTCTAGAAAGTGCAGTATGTAGGTTTGGAATCAAGAAGGCCTGAATTCAAATCCAACCTCAGACACTAGCTCTGTGCTCCTGGGCAAGTCATTTAACCTCTGTTTACCTCAGTATCTTCAAGTGTAAAATGAGAGTAATAACAGCTCCTGCCTCACAGGATTGTTGTGAGGATCTAGTAAAATAATATTGTAAAGTGCTTAGCAGGTACCTGGTATGTCATAGGCCTTATATTATAAATCTTTATTCCCCTCCCTTTTGCTCCACCCTGCCCATGACTGTGTTTCAGATATTCAAGAACAGGTATCACCTCCACTAAAGTCTGTTGTTGTCTAGAATAACTATCCCTTTATTCTTTTCATTGTTTGTCATATGACATGGTATTAAGGTCTCTCCTTATCCTCGTTGCCCTTCTCTGATCATCTTCCATCTTATCAATGTTCCTTGTAAAATATGTTACCCAGAGGTAGATACAGGACATGTGCCTGAGTGGACCATGGTCATGAAACCAGTATAGATCAGGGGCAGGACTTGAACCCAGATATTCCCAACTCCAAAATCAGCTTTCTAAATACAATTCCACACTGCTTTGATTAAAGAAGGTTGTTAGGGGCAGCTTGGTGGTGCAGTGAATAGAGCACTGGTTAGGGTCCTGGAGTCAGGAGGACCTGAGTTCAAATGTGACCTCAGGGTGGCTAGGTGGCGCAGTGAGTAAAGCACCAGCCCTGGAGTCAGGAGTACCTGATTTTGGTTCTGGCCTCAGACACTTACACCCACACAAAAAAACTAGCTGTGTAACCTTGGGCAAGTTACTTAACCCCAATTGCCCTCCAAAAGCTTAAAAAAAAAGTGACCTCAAACACTTGACACTTAATAGCTGTGTGACCTTGGGCAAGTCACTTAACCCCAATGGCCTTGCCTTCCCTACTCCAAAGAGAGAGAGAGAGAGAGAGAGAGAGAGAGAGAGAGAGAGAGAGA
>NW_027185804.1:10397639-10435349 GCF_028583685.1 Petaurus breviceps papuanus
GGTATTTATGTAAGACATATGTACTAATGGACCAGCTCAATGGGATGCCCATCCAACTCTGTGCCATAGGCTGGACGATAGCTATTCTTCATCCATTTGCTTTTTCTTATACAGATAGATGAGCCAAATCTCTTGTGAGAATCTAGATCTCATTTAAGGAAGAAGAATTTATTAAATACCTACTATACAACAGGGATCATGCTAAGCACTTTACATTGATTATCTAATTTTGCCCTCACAACAACCCTGGGAAGTAGGCACTATTAAGATTCCCATCTTACATTTGAGGAAAGTTTAGCAGACAAAGGTTATGACTTGTCACACAGTCAGAAAGTATCTGAGGTCAAAATTGATCTCAGGTCTTCCTGACTTCAGACTCAAAGCTCTGCAGTCCTCTATACTCTGATTTAGAAGGAAGATTCCCATACTGCATCTCCCAAATAATAAAGGTTCTCTAGTACTAATGTTTCTGTTTTCTTTGATGTTTAGTACTCTGGTTTTCACACGAATTGTCCTGTTGTTTTATCTATTACCCTGTGAATTGGGCCTTATATAAATTCTTCCTTTAGGGGCAGCTAGGTGGTGCAGTGAATAGAGCCCCAGCCTGGAGTCAGGAGGACCAGAGTTTGGTTCCGGCCTCAGACACTTAACACCCACACAAAAAAAACTAGCCATGTAACCTTGGGCAAGTTACTTAACCCCAATTGCCCTCCAAAAAGCAATAAAACACACACACACACAAAAGGCAAAAATAAATAGATAGATAGATAAATGAATAGATAGATAAATTCTTCCTTTTAATGGATCATCATAAAGGAATTGTTCTACTAAAACTGGCCTTGGGGTACAGAGAGAGAGAGAGATAAATACCTATTTTAGTGTGAAATATTCCTGAATGAGAAAATCATAGTCAGAACCTTAGGGCTGAAAAGAACCTTAAAGGTCATTTTAGTGCAATCTTTTCATTTTATAGTTGAGGAAACTGAGTTCCCAAGAATAGAAATGACTTGCCCAAGGTTACACAGATGGTTTATGGCAGAAGCAGGATTAGAACCTGTGTTTCTTGACTCTCAAACAAATCCACCCAATCCTATTTTGTTCAGTTGTAGATGGGTTTAGAAGAAAAGACAACCCCCACTTCAGACCCTACCTGTGTTATATTGGGCAAGTCAATTAACTAGATACACCTCAGTGTCTTCATCTGCAAAACTAGGGGGTTGCACTTATCAGGTCCCTTGCAGATACCTAGTTCAGTGGTACTGTCAATTACTGTAAAGTCCTGTTATAAAGTGAGGGCTTGGTGATTTCCCAGCCAAATATGTAAGGTTACTATCGCCATCTAGTGGCCAAATAGGTAAAATGTTAGCACCGTTTTCCTCTACCTTGACTTAATAAATGTAACTGAGCAAGCAAGACTTTAACACTGAGATCCAACCAGGGGTGGATAGTTCCACTCCAGCTCCATGGAGAGCCAATTGTTAAATTATCCCTGTGATCATTTACAGATTGGAAATGGACAAACACTACAACTCAGGGCTTGATATTATTGTTTTTTAGATTATCTAGAATTAAGAAGTGAAGGAGAAAAATGTTAGTAATTCAGATTAATCTTAAAAAGTGTGTCGTGGATATATTCTTTTTAGAGAGCTAGTTGTTAAACATTTTCCAGCACACCCCCGGCTTTAGCCCATACTCATTAGCTGTTGTTGGTCTAAGTAGAAGGTCGTCCCCTGCCCAGTCCTGTTGTCAAACCTGGATCATCTGTTCTCCCAGGGAGGGTGGACAGATATGAGTAAGGTGGGGGAGGAAGCTTATAGATCAGGAGTGGGGAATCTGCAGCCTCAAGGCCACATGTCGCCTTCTAGGTCCTCAGCCTTTTGACTGAATACAAACTTCACAGAACAAATCCCCTTAATAAAATGATTTATTCTGTAAAACTTGGACTCACTCAAAAAGCCTCATCCAAGGACCTAGAAGGCCTCGAGGCTGCAGGTTCCCCACTCCTGTTATACATGAATAGAATTTAAAATTGACTTGCTAGCTGTTCCATATACACAACATTCAATCTCTTGCCTCTAAGGCCTTTTATCAAATGGGTCTCCACATCTTGGAGGCATTTCCTCTTCACCATTGACACAGCCTCTCCCTTCTTTCAAAGCCCAAATTAGGTGCCATCTCTCCTGTGAGGCTTTTTGTGGTTCCTACCTCCATCCCCACCCCATCATTAGCTGTCTGCCTCTTATAATCCTTTCTTATTACTCTGTATTTACAAAACAGATCTCATTCACGTACAATAGAAGCCAAGTTAGAGACATAATTCCTCAATTTTATACTTAGGAGATTAGTTCAGTTAATGTGTTAACATACATGTTTTGAAACCAGAGGTGAGTTGATTGTCACGGATGCTTGGAATCTAATTCTCATTAAAAAAAAAAAAGACTTTGTATAGAAAATCTTGAATTTGGTTGCTTGTTACTAATTACCTCTGTTGTGTTTTTTTTTCCATTTCTTTTTATTTTCTACCATGTGTACCCCTGGCAATTCTCTAAAAATAAAAGCTGCAGAGCAGGTGCGAAGTGCTTTGGTAGAGGGAATTTACTATGCTAATGAAATCCATTTCCAACCAAAAAAAAAAAGAACCCCCCCCCCCACAAAAATACCATCTATCCCAAAAGGGGATTTGGAAAGAGAGTGTTTAATAGGCAGATAACCCAGAGCAAAATTAAAGACATTTTAGTGTGGTATTTGTAGTTAATTTTTGTGTTCTTCTAATTTCCCCCTCCACTCCCATTCCTTCCATTTTTACACAAGCTCTTAATCACAATTCAGTTGAGGTAAATGAATTGCCAGAAACTGCAAGGAAAAGTGAATTGAGGAAAGTAAATTGCAAGCTTTTAGAAAGTACTTCCTGCCTTCCCTAAGCTTCTCTCTTCGTGGCTTGAACAGCCATTGAGTCATAACCTTTCTCCTTTGATGTACTCTAGGGTTTGTGATGGTCATTCAGGGCCAGTCATAGAAAAGAGACTAAATGTTCCAGCTTCCCCAAATATTTCACCTAGCTTGTTGGAGGTAGCTTCAATTTCCATCATTCACAGGCATGGCACCTCCATGAGCAATGTGTATCCTCTAACAGACTAGGGTAGATAGGCTTATCATTTGACCCAGAAAGCAGTTTCAAAAACAGAGCCCAAGGTGATGGAAGAATAAGACACACTCTAGTGCCTTGGACAAAGCACTGGTCTTGGAACAGGAAGATCTGTGTTTAGTCTTGCCTAAAACACTTACTGTGTGACCCTGGGAAAGTCACTTAATGTGTCTCAGCCTCAGTTTCCTTGGATCTGCAAAATGGAGATAAAAGAGTTGTGTGTATGCATATATGTGTGTGTATACAAAAATAAGCTTTAAGCAGTATACAGGCACAATTATTCCATGGCTGCTCAGGTCTCTTATACCCGCTTCTACCATGCTATAATAATTAGTTATAATAACTTAGCTATACTTTATTTGGTGCTTAAATGTTTACAATGTACTTTACATATTTTATCTCACTTAACCCTCATAACAACTTTGTAAGGTAGTTGCTGTTTCATCCCCATTTTATAGATCCCGAGGAAACAGGCTGAGATATAGCGAGTGACTTTCTCAGGATCACATAGTGACACACATATACATTTTATACACACACACACACACGGACATATATATATATATATATATATATATATGCATACATATATATTTACACACACACAAACACACACTTTCCTCACAATAGCCTTGGCAGGGAGATGTGCTGTCCAAGAACTGTCCCATTTTACAGATGAGTCATCTAAGGCTTAGGAGACAAATAAATTGTCCAAGATCATGCTTAAGGTAACACATCTTCCTTGGTCGAAAATACTACTAGCTTACTAGCTTTTCAGTGAAACTGCACCTATTCAGAATTCTCTTGTATCATTTGGGATCTCCTTACGTGCACTGATGTGATCTGAGGGTCATAGGAACCATCTTATGTCAAAAGAGAGACACCCATGATTTGGAGTGTTTTGTTTTCAGCATTGACTGGTATCAAGGTAGGACTCCCAAAATCAAAGCTTTGAAAACAAATGCCATAATATGATTAGAAACAATTTCAGTGATCAAATGCCAGCTAGAAGGAACTCAAACCAGCTGGCAGAAGATTCTTGTTCTTTTAATTACTTATCAAATGATCTTCCAATCTTAACTTATATCATTATCATTATTAATGACGTAGAAAGCTTTCAGATATACAAAGCCCTTCACATGTGTTCTCTTTTTTGATCCTCACAACAACTCTGGGAGGCAGATACTGTTACTGTCCTCATTTTAGAGATTAAGAAACTGAGGATAAGAAAAGTTAAGTGATCTGTCCAGGGTCACATAGCTAGTGTGAGGCAGGATTAGAACTCAGGTTTTCCTGGCTCCAAATTTACACTGTATTTACCACACTGCTTAGCAACTTCCAATTATCAGGAAAGGTCCCCTACTTAAAATTTTTTTTAAAGATTTCTCATTGTAAATAATTTGTTAAAATGATTTTCTTATTCAAATATATATTATGTTATAAACCAGATTGTTGTTATTGTTTCTCAGAATCTGATTATCCAAACATACAAAAGAGGGAGATTAAACCCTGGATCTAGAAAGGTGATATTCAAAGATTTCCTTGTCAACCACTTGTGCCAATTACATTATTAAAACATCACAGAGGGGCGGCTAGGTGGCACAATGAATAGAGCAACAGCTGAGAGTTAGGAGGACCTGAGTTCAAATCTGGCCTCAGATGCTTAACACTTACTAGCCATGTGACCTTGGGCAAGTCACTTAACCCCAATTGCTCCTACAAAAAGCAAAAAATTAAAAAAATCATAGAAACTGAATTCCTATGTAAGGCACATTCATTGGCCATTTGCAAATGATAGCAATCATAAAATGATGGGGATTGTTGTGACCGTAACAGCTCTTGGCTCACCATGCTGTGAGACAGCTGGCTTTCAAACCTCCCAGGTTTCCCTTTTTAGTTCTCCATGCTGATTGTCTCTAGGCAATTCTATTGAACTGATTGCAGCTTGGTTTGTTTCTAAAACACTAGAAATCATTCCTTTCCAGGAATACTCTATTAATGGTTTCATTCCAAAACAGTGATAAAATCATTAACCATAGCAAACCCACTGTCCAAGTATACACCTTTAGTTTTCCTCTGAAGCTGCTCCCCAATCTGTGTCAACCTAGCCAACTTTGTCAGAGGTGAGCAATTTCATCCACTTCCATTTAACCACATTAAGTAAAAACCTATTCATTCCTTCATTTTTGGTGTTTTAGGATTTCACAGAGTTCAGGAATTATTATGATTTTTATATTATTTGTTTTCCCAGTACTGAACCATCCTTGCATCCCCTGATATAAATCTTAACTGATTTGTTCATATATTGCTATAAGCAATAGGTCATTAAATTAAAAAAAAAAACATTTTGCAACAATATTAATGATACTGCTTTGTAGTATTCTTTTAATATCTCTGTTTTCCAGGCTTGAAAATCAGAAGCATATTTGCCTTGTAGAAAGAATAAACAGAATGCCATCTTTCTTCAGTTTAGAAAATGGTTTACCTAATATAGGGATTATTTTTTCTCTCTGAATGTTTGAAAGAATTAAATTGTGAATTTATCTGGTCCTGGCACCTTTTGCAATAGCGACTCATTAATAGACCACTTAATTTTCCCTTCTGACATTGGTATATTTGGCTTATCTCTTTTCTATTAACTATTTGTCAATTTGAATGTTTTAATAAATATTCATCATTTCTTTTAGATTCTCTTTTATTTCCATATAGCTATACATACACATATACGCGTGTGTGTGTGTATACACACACACATAATAGTCTTCAATAGGTTCCTGATTTCTGTTGTGTTTGTTGTGATCTGCCATTTTAAAAAATATTTTTAATTTTGGCTGTTTGATTTTCCTTACTATTCTTTTGAGTCAAATTTAATAACCACTCCTTTCATTTGCTATTTCAATTGTTATTGTATACACTTATTGCTTTCTAATATTTTGCCAGTTTCCTACTCTGATTGCTTTTTGGTGAATTTGTTCATTTTTCTGTTTTGTTAATATCAGTATTCAATGATAGAATTTCTCTTTTGAGTTCTGATTTAGCTATTTCCCATAAACTCTGATATCTGTATTTATATTGTCATCATCTTTAATGTTTGTTATTGTTTCAATAATTTGTCTTTTAGCTCATTTTTCAACAAGTCATTCATATAAGTCTATATCTTCTCATCATATTTTCTTGATTACTTTTTTATTATGATCTTACAAAAGTCACATTTAAAATTTTTGCCTTTCTATCTACAACTTTTTTTGTATGTGGAATACAACTAAATTTTTGCTATTCCATGTGTATTTGAAAATAATTTATCTTTTTTTTATTCAGTTTCTATACATCTATCACAGCTTCTTCAATACTATCCAAATCTGTAACTTCTGTATCTTTTTTTTGTTTCTTATTTATTATAGTTCATTAGTGAGATGTTGAAATTTTCCATTAATATTGATTTTTTCATCTGATTTTTTTACAACTCAGTTAACTTTTCCCTTATGATTCTATTTTCTATTCCATTAAATGCATAGTACTTTAAAATTTATATTCTCTCATTGCTAGAGGTACCATTAAGCATGAAATACTTGCCTTCTTTATCTCTTCTAATGCTTTTGAATTTGAAATGGACTTTGTTATATCTCAACACTGTAATTTTGAGTTTTCTGGAGTGAGTCTGGTAATTTTTAGTCCATCCTGTCATATTAAATCTAAGTACATCTTTTGGTATTAGACAAATGTGTTCCTCTACACAACATATTTTAAGATTGTATTTTTAATGTATTCAGTAACTCCTTTCCAAAAAGAAAAATTCATCCTGTTTCCATTCAGAGTTATAACTGTTGAATTTGACAGCCTCCATCATTCTTTAAGTTGTTCATTTTGTCAGAAGGAAATACTGCATCCTTAATTTCACTGATGGTAATCCTTTCACAAATGTAATACACAAACACTAAAAGAAAGTTTCTCTATTTTATATTATTATTCATACTCTAAGTTTTGCAAAAGCTTAAAACCTCATCTAAGAGAAGAATTTTATTTTAAAATATTCTCTTCATGACAACCTTTCCATTTTAATCCCGATCTCTCTCTCTCTCTCTCTCTCTCTCTCTCTCTCTCTCCCTCTCTCCCTCCCTCTCTCTCTCCCCCTCTCCCCCCCTCCCTCCCTCCCTCCCTCCCTCCCTTCCTTCCTTCCTTCCTTCCTTCCTTTATGTAATTCTTACAATAAAATGTAATTCTTACAATCAACTGATTTTTTTCGGGGGGGGGGGATCATAGACATGGGGCTGAAAAGGAGTCACTGAGTCCAACCCAATTATTTTGCAGTCGTTGAAGATGAGGCCCAGAGGGTTAAAGTTGTATGTCCAAAGTTACTCAGGTAATATTGGAACTGGTGTTTGAATCCCTGTCCCCTGTCTCCAGATCCAGGGGTCCTTGACATTACCTCATCCAGGATCTCTCCATTCTTTTCTCTCTCCTTTTTCTCCTCCCTCAGGACTGATTGTATAATTCATTAGTTAAACCAACAATTCTACAGTTTTTCATTTTCCTTTAGTGATTTCATTAAGTTAGCAACTAGTTAATCATAATAGCAAAGTAATTATCAATTAAAATATTTGTCTTGGTATCCTGGGGCTGTGTTCTGGATGGTTTTGAGAGTCAAAAGATAATTCAAGATTGACCATCTCACCAAATTCTTCTTGATTTTTAAATGTCTGTCCTTTGTTCTTGAAAGAATAATTAGCTTTTCTGGGACGTGGATTTGAGAGTAAATTCTTCCCTCACAACTTTGGAATATCATATTACAGCTCCTGTAATTTCTAGGCTTTATAGAAATCTCTTATGTAATTAAATTGGTCTTTTAAAAATTTATGATACCTGTCTTCTTGGATACTTTTATGATGATTTCTTTGGCTCTTTTGCCTTAAAGTCAAGTCAACAAACATTTATCAATGATGTGCCAGGTATAATGCTAAGAACTAGGGATACAACATGTGAACTCAGACAAGCTGTTTAACCTCTATGTTTATTTCTTCATCTGTAAAATGGGAATAATCCTATCTGGAACTGCAGAAAGTATTGTATTTTAAGTTAAAGGGCCTGGACTAAAATCCAGGTTATGACACTTACTCTTTGTTACCTTGGACTCTGTGCCTTCGTTTCTTCATCTGTAAAATGAGGAGGTTGAACCAGACAACTTCTGAGGTCCCTTTCTAGTCTAAATATATGACCCTGTGACTCACCTCACAGGGCTGTTGAAAGGATCAAATGAGATAATGATTATAAAGTAATTTTAAAACTATCAAAAGCTACACAAACCAGCTATAATTATTGAGGTTGGAAAGAACTTTATGTATCATCTGGTTTAATAATTTTCAAGTTAACAGATTATTTTGTGGTCTCAAAGATAGACTTCAAGAGTATGAAATGACAACAGGACAAATTAAGATTGGGGAAATTTTGTAGTAAAGGAGCATAAATGAAGACTTTTTAGACCCCAAAACATTATATGGAGATTATGAATCTGTTATAATTAATATTTTATGCACAATAGCAAAAAATGTTTTGATACATAGTTCCACATTTAATACTTCAGATGAAAAATATCACTAGCCTGAAATTTTTTTTATCATTCTCTTTTTCACATTATAAAGATCACCAGAGTTCTCTAGAAGAAATTTGGGGAAATGCTAAAATAGTCTCTTCCCCTTTCTCACCCCCCACAAAAGAGGGGAAATGATTTTCTAAGGGTCATGTAACTAGTTACTGGCATAACTAGGCCACAAACCTTAGAGTTCTGCCTTCTAGTCTAATGTTTTGTCCATTATACCACACTCTCTTATCTTTTATTTTTTTTCTCTCATTTCATATTTTCTTGCATTGTTCTCATTTCTCTTCCCAATTTTTCCTCCACTTCTCTTATCTGCTTCTTAAGGTCCTCTATGGCCTGTAACCAGCTTGTATTTTCCTTTGAAGCTTTTGGTGCGGGAGTACTGACTTCACTGTTTTCCTCCTGTACCATGCCTTGCTCCTTCTTATCCCCAAAATAGGAGTGTAATGTTGGAATCTTCTGTCTGCTTTGTTTCCTTTGCCTGCTCATTTTGCCACTCAATGATTTGACTTTTGGGCTTTTTGCCACAGTAGGACTCTGCCACCAGACAGGGGAGTTTTCGTCCCAGATGCTGGGGTTTTCTCAGCTGCCGGAGGTATTAGGTGGGTGCCCTCTCTGAGGTCTCCACACGCTCTGGCAAGCTGGACACACACCCCAGGACCTGCACCCTAGACTGCAATCCAGATCCAAGCAGGTTAAAGCAAGAGCGATTACCCCTCAGACTAGTGCTTGGTCCCCCTACAGTCTGCAGGCCAGGAGCTGAAGCCGCCACGTGGTGCTGGCTGGCTCTCAGCGGTTTCTCGCCCTGGGGGTAAAAGCCACGCACTCCCACTTACTGGTCCCAAAGTCCAGACTGTACTGGCCTCTCACCTTGTCCTTCGCATCTATGTGTTGATAAATCTGGAAACGGCCACAGCTGCTGCTGATCTGGAGTCCCTCTGGCTGGCGGCTGGTCAGTCCTGCCCTGCGGCTAAAACCTCGGCATGGTGCTGGGCTCGGCTCCCAGAGCTCTGCGCTGGCCGATTCCTGCCGGCCTGCCGGGCTGTCCTCAGCGGGGGTTAGCTTCTCTGTGTCATTATGTGGGTTCTGCAGCTCC
The DNA here is from genome assembly GCF_028583685.1 of Petaurus breviceps papuanus. Lineage (NCBI taxonomy): Eukaryota > Metazoa > Chordata > Mammalia > Diprotodontia > Petauridae > Petaurus > Petaurus breviceps. The sequence continues at coordinate 10,407,474 of NW_027185804.1, forward strand.
AAAGTTTGTTTAGAGTCCCCTTTTTACATGGATTGGGGAGGGTGGAAGCCAGAGCTGCGGGAAGGTCTCGCTTCTACTCCGCCATCTTGGCTCCGCCCTCCTCTCTTATCTTTTAAAGGCAAGCTCCTCCTAGGCATTGAAGACCCCCCCGCTTGGCAAAACCCCAAAATTTTTTATATCTCATGTAGTGCTCTCAAAACTAGTCCACATTTTTAGGTTGGAGTTTGCTTAGATGACATCATTTTAGAAATAATTATTTTATTTTTTCCAACATAAGCAGGTTGATTAGGAGGTAGAATGTGAAGGTCATTAAGCTTGCCTGTCACATTAGCTGTTCAAGTCAGAGTGAAATACATTTCTATAACCTTGCCTTCCTTTCATTTCCCTAGCTGTCAAACTATATGAATTAAGCTTCTTATGGGAACAATATCTGACCTAAATGTGTTAGAAAAGGGCTTAGCAAAATGGGAAAACCATGATCTCCTTCAGTAAACTGATCTCTTTGACATAACTGAAGAGCACCCTCTCATCTTGTATTGGAAAAGCCTTCATTTCTAAAGAAAACAAGGTTCCCACCATCTTACCTAATGGAAATGGTTTTGACAGCCGATGCATACAGACAAGCTCCACTCAGTTTTTCAAATTTTTTAACTTTTGTGAGTCAAAATATGAAGTCCTCAGAAATCTTTCAAGCGTCCCCTGACATAACTTCCTAGAAGGCTTTCCATGTATCTTTAGCTTTTAGGGAATTAGAGTCGATCCTTTGTTCTCAATGGTAGACCACAGGAGTGGAAGCCTATGAGACATTCTGATCTGTATCCATGAATTAGTCTGGTGTGAGTTAAAGGGACCACAAGAAAAATATTTGGGGCATAAATAATTCATTTTCTATTCATGTTTTCAACTCACTTAAACATCACTAAATTTATTTAGCTTTTCCTACTGTTCTATGTGACAGTGTTATAAACAGCAGAATTTTACTTTGCTTTTTCCCTCAATACTTCTTACCCTAACTTCTCTCAATTTCCCCTTTTCATACTCATTTTGTCATAAAATCTGAGTGGAAGGGACCTTATTGATCCTGTAGTCTAGCCCAAATTGGAGCATAATAATAGCAAACATTTATATAAGCACTTGAAGGTTTGCAAAAAGAAAAATGCTTTATGAATGTTATCTCATGACAGCAACCTCATGACAACCCTGTAAGTTCTATGAATATCCCTATTTTTATAGTTAAGGAAACTGAGGCAGACGGAGCTTAAGTGACTTATCTGTGACACACAGCTAGTGTCTGAGACAGGATTTGAATTCGAGGCTTCCTGACTCCAAGTTTGGCACTCTATTCTTTAGGCTACCTAATTTCTTGAACAGATTTGCTCTTAGTAACACCCTAACAAGTGATGATTTGACTTTTACTTTAAGACTCTGATTGTTAGCTATGTGAACTAAGGCACATTGCTTAACTTCTATGTCTATTTCTTCATCTGTATAATGGGAACAATATATCTAGTAGGGTAAAAAGTATTGGATTTTAAGTTAAAGGATTTGGGCTTGAATCCTGATTTTGACAGTCCTTGTTACCTTACACTGTGCCTCAGTCTCCTCATGCGTAAAATGAGGAGGATGGACAAGATGACCTCTGAGGTCCCTTTCAGCTCTAAATATGTGACCCTATGACCTACCTCCAAGCCTACATAATCCCACGTTTAGACAACTCTAATGTTTAGGAAGTTTTCCCTCATGTGAGAGATCGGAAATTTCCTGTCTTCACTTTCTATGCAGCCCTCTTTGGGGACAAGGAAAATAAGCCTAATTCTTCTTCCCTGTGATAGCTCTGCATTTACATGAAGACAGCTGACAGTACCTTCTTCCTAGCCCCAATTAACTCTTCTCCACTCTGGGACAAAGATTTCTGTTCCTTTAATATTCTTTGTATGGTGTGGTTTCAAGTCCTGTCGCTGCCCTCATCTCCTCCCTTTCCTCGTCAGATGCCCTTTAGCCTGTCGTTATTATTACTGATAGCACCCAGAACTGAGCACAGTGCTTCAGAAGAAATCCTTGGGAGATAGGGTGGTATAGTGAAAACAATCTTAGGGTCAAATGACCTGGATTCAAATCCTTGTTCTGCTCCCCTGAGCATCTGAGTGCTTTGGGAAAAGACCCTTGACATCCTCTTCTATAAAATGAAGGGATTAAACTGAATGACCTCTAAGATCCCTCTTGGTTCTAAATCTGTGATCCAGTGAGACCCAATGTGGTCTGTCCAGGGAATGATACAAGTTCCAGCTTTTTATAAAAACTTGTCAGCTTAGTACCTAGGCATGTCTGGATCAAGTGGTTTGTGACCTTTCCAAGGATGGAGATAATTTTGCCTAAATTTCTGTGCCTCTTATGCTAGAGGCTTGTAACCTATTCAGCTTCCTTTGATAGGCCTTCTCATGCCCTAAAGGGACATCCAAGAAATTTCCCTTTTTACCTAAAAACACTGACCCAAAGGGCAAGATTCCTAGATCCTATTCCTAGTTCTGCCATAATGCACCCTTTGGGCAAATTTCTCCCCCTTCCTGGGACAGCTTCCTTCCTTCTTTGCAAACCAAAGAGGTTAGGCTCAACAGTCTCTGAAGTCCCCTTACCAAAATACAATGGACAGGCCGATCTATGTTTGGTAAGTGTATCCTCTGTCACCAGTCCCTGGTTCATCTTTCTAAAAGGAAAAGATCTGAGGCCACTGATTACTCTTAGTTTACTTTTTTTTTTTAATTTGATTCCATGCTTGCTGCAACCCTGTTCTTTTTGCTATAGAGCATTTGTCTTCCTGTTATTTGTCTGGAAAAAACGTGTCTACAGTTATGAAATGTCAGTGATAATTTACCACCAAATGATTGATCAAAAATAAAAGAAGGAGCTCTCAACCTTAAAAGCTGATTGCTTTTCCATCTTGGTCCTTTAATGTACCTGAGAGTATGGAATTTGAGCTAGCTGTTCAAAGAGCCCTTGTCACACCTATCTTCGACAGGACAGAGTATGTCGGTCCACTGAAAAACACTCAACACAAAAATGCCTTTTCAAGTTTTGTGTCTTTCCCCTCACATTTCTGAACTGAAAAGTGCACACTGAACTTGTTTCTCTGAGCTCGTCATAACTGATAATATCAGTAATACTTGAACTCTAGTGCCCCATTTGCAACTTTCTATGGGACACCAATACCTAAATGTACAATGGCATCTCAAACTTACCATGTTCAAGATGAATGAATGAAAAAATTTATCAAGCACTTACTATGTGTCACACACTGTGATAAATGGAGGAAATACAAATAGAAAAAGCAAGTCAGTTCCTGTGCTCAAGGAGCTTTCATTCTGATAAGGGGAATCAATTTTCTTCTTCCCCATCCCCCAACCTAACCCTCCTCTAAACTTACCTGTTTCTGCTGAGATCCCTGGCATCCTTTCAGTCACCTAGCTTTGCAGCCTTGGCACCAATTGTCAAGATTTGCCAATTCGACATCTGTATCTCTCCCATCCACCCTCCCCTCTCTCCTTCCATGTCTACACCCATAGTTCAGGGCTTTATCACCTGAACGAGTCTCCTAATTGGTCTCACCTTTCTAGTCTCTCTCCTCTCTAATCTGTCCTCCTCACAGCTCTCAAAAAGAATCTTCCTAAAAAAACAAATCAAATCCCATCATTCCTCTATTTAAATATTTTCAGTGGTTCCCTTATTGCCTTTACAATAAAGTACAAATTCTTCAACCTGGCAATTCAAGTTCTCCATAGTCTAGCTCTTAATTTACCTTTCCAAACCTTTTTCTTCTCCTTTTCCTTCCTCCTTCTTCTCCTCCTCCTTCTTCTTCTACCTTTGTTTAACCAAACTGACTCCCTCATTGATCACCAAACTCAAATTCCATCTTCTTTCTCATTCCCTTTTATAGATCATCTCCCATGATTGGAATCACCTCCCAACCCACTTTCTCTCTTGGTCCATCCTTGTGCTTTGTTTCCCCAGGGTCCAGAACAACTCCTGAGCATAAAGCAAGAGATGCTTAGTAGTTTGTTATTGTGGTTGACTTGAATTGAATGGGAGTAGGAAAGCAAGCTGAGGACCGGGGTGTATACGCTGGCACTTGGGGATTCAGAATCACTGGGATGGGGAGAGTATTGTGGGAAGGGCAAAGGGTAAGTTAACCACTGAGGAATGAGTTCAGGTAGAATATCAGAGATCAGAGTCTTGAGGAAGATCCTCCGCCAGAGCCCAGAAGTTCACAGTTTCTTAGACAGTCATCTTTGTCTCCTTTGTATATTGAAATGTTTGTTTTATTCCCACTCGGGCAGCCTTCGTTCAACCCAAACCCAGTCTTCTTGACATGCTTACTAATGTCCCTTTCTTGGCCTTTGGATAGACTCATGCCTGGAAGGTATTCCCTCCTAACATACCTCTCTTTAAGTTCAGCTCAGGTGCCAACTCTCCCTGATCCCTCAGTTATCCATGTTTCCCTCCAAATCACTTGGTATTTCTTTGTATACATGTTTTATTCTCTCGGTAGAATGTAAGCCTTCTTGTGCCCTGTTAACACTGTGTTAAGCACTGTTCCCTTCCCTGTGTCCAGTGCTTCCTATAATGCCTAGCTCAGAGGAGTCTTGTTGTTGCTTATTTATTTCAATCCTGTCTGTCTTGATGATCCTGTGTAGGGGTGTCTCGGTAAAGATAGTGGAGTGACTTACCATTTCCTTCTCCAGCTCATTTTACAGGTAGAAACTGAGGCAAACCGGGTGAAGTGACTCACCCAGGGTCACACAACTAGTAAGTATCTGAGGCCAGATTGGAACTCACAAAAAAGAGTCTTGCTGACTCCAGACCCAGCACTCTATCCACTGTGACATCTAGTTGTACTGAGAGAAAATACTTACTCGTATTGAAGATACTTAATAAAAACACTGAATTTAATTGAGTTGAGTGCTCAAGTGCATACAATGATCAGATGCAAATGGGCTTCATCTGAGACAGCTTCCTGGAGGAGGCAAGTCTTGGAAGTTTTCTAGGTTGGTGGCCTTGCCTTACCTTAATATTGAATGAGAGTTTGCCACCTAAAGCAAACTGAAGCTAAAAGGACTGCGGAGATTCTAGGTCATCAGAGGAAGGAAGTAGTAGCCATGGACGGAAAGCAATCTCCTCTTATTGGGAGACTGAGGGAAAAGCTAGTTCCTGCTTTGAGGTTTTCTGAGAGCCAGGTAAATACTCTTTTTTTGGGGTCCATTTGAGTATTTGAATGTTCCTTGGCCTTTGAAGTTAACGACCACTTCTGGGGCATCTTCAGTGAGTTGTCCATCCTGGCCATTAACACCTCCAAGGCTGCCCAGAGCTCCCAACAAATGCCCTTGATACGGGGGCCATCTTTCTTCCAGAACAACAACGCCTTGGAGCCATCAGAACGATGATAGCTTGGGCGTCAAGGCCCAGAACTGGCTCCTGCTTTAAACCTCCCTTCTCTCCGAAGAATCCAATGATTCTCTCCCTCCCACTCCCCACATCTAAAATTAAAAAAAAAAGTATTTGAAGAGCAGCTGTGGGCCCCTTTGATCTCTAGTACTTAGCTCTCATTTCCCCCCTTTTGTTGTATCATTTGTTCTGAGCTCTTACACATTTCAGCATGATTCTACCTTTCAAAGACTGCCCAGGTTAATAAAACACTTGCTTCCTCCTGATAATCTAGACCATGAGGGAGAGGAACAGGGCTTTTAGAATGTTGTTGGGAGAATGCCTAGGGCACACAAGACTAACACCTGCCTTGTAGGCAGGCTAACCAGGTCACTTGTGGCTTTTTTTTTTTTTTCCAGTGCAGTGTGATTATTTTGGAGAGGCCAAAATTTGACAATGAGAATTCATGTACTAATGAAGTGGGTTTTAATGGGGGCATTACTAGAATTCAGCAATCATTGATCAAAGAATGAGAGTCTGGTACCTGAAAGAAAACCCAAAGTGAAAGGGCCATAGAGTCTCATCTAGTTTGTCAGACGAAGGAAGAAGTAACTTTGGATGGAAAGCAATCTCTCCTTATTGGGGGACCAAGTAAGGGAAATATGCAGTGTGTGGAAGGTAATATGTGAAAGGCAGCATGGAGGGATGAATAGAACCTAGAACTTGGAGTCAGTAAGAACAGTGCTCAAATCCTGACTCTAACATTTAACTTAGTAGCTATATTCTTAGTAACTATGCTTAATAGCTATGTCCTTAGTAACTATGCTGAATGACTACTTAGTATCTGGTAGTCTATTTACCCATAGGCTTTCATTTATGTGAAACTTCTCTGAGAGTCAGGTAGCTTTTTTTTAAGAGTTGAAATCCATACATGATGAGGTGGTAAGGGGGTAGGTAGGGAGCTTAATCCTTAAGCTGACTGAGATCCTTGATTATAGGATCAGCTACTTAGAACTGCCCACAAAATGCTTGCATTCTATAGGATCTGGCACCAATGGCCCCTGGTCTTAAATGAGCATTTTATATTCTCAAATTGAACATTTCTCTAGAAAAAATGTCCAACTTTTTTTTATTAGTTCCTATCCTGGCTTCTTTCATTATGCTACTAAAATCTGGCATATAGGGCCATAAACACTGGCAAAGTTCAACTGGTTTCAGTCATTTTCCCTGGGAGTTTTCTATAAGCAGCAACTTTTTTTGTCCTTTTTGGAAACTCTGCTCTTAACTTTGTTTTGCCTCAGACTAATCAGTATGCCGAGCTAAACTCTTTAAAGATTGATGCCTCAGTCACAACAAACCTAACTCCTGCTGTGAATTGAGAATACTGATTGGGGTGCCAGTCCTTCATTAGCAAGACAGATTTGGCCTACTTCATTTGCATGCAGCCGCCTGAACTTCTCAGACCAACACACAAGTTCCCCTTTTGCTTTGTGAAGGCAGGGACCTGAGGCCCGACATCCACCCCCTCTGAAAAGCCTGAAGTAGAATTTGGAAGGTGGGGCTCTAGGGGGTGCTTAGGGCATCAGAGGAATGGATGGCTGTTTACTCCATTAGGAAAGCTAAGGATTATGATGCCATGGAATGACTCCCTGCCAGCTGGGAGAGTCTGAAAAAAAATCCAGTGTGCTTGAGCATACTGGTCTGACATATATCCCTGCAAACATTAAGATCTTTTCTTGGACCTGAAAGTGCACTGAAACTTTGGGTCTGTTTTGGCAGTTGATGCTACAAGTTCTGCCTTTGTTGCTTGGCCAAACCCTTGATTGGCCTATGAGGGAGGGTGTTTGGAAAAGATACATTTGGCTCCTCAGAGTGTACAGAGGCCTGGGGCTTCTGCTTATTTATTTTTAACATGAATATGTATGTAGTCTGGCAAATTTATTAGATGCTGAGGTGAATGTGTCTATGTAGATATGAAAGAGAAGAAATGACTGTGGAGGTATTTGAATTCTTTCCTGACACCATGGGACAAAGTTTCAAAAAGAGCAAAGTAACAAAAATACTTTTTATAATTTTAGCCAAAACCCTACCGGCCAGAAAGAGTTAATATACCTCTCTAAAGAAACATGGCTTGTTTTTTTTTTCCTTGATAGTTAAAAACTGCATATTCCGTTTGTTTGAATGTTTAGAGAATGGGGTATTTGGTTTAGTTCCCAAGTTAACTGAAAGCAAAGCAGAATCGTCGTTGTTGTTGATGTTGGACAAGCAAGGCCAGAAAAATAAAACTACTAAAACCTTCTTATGATCTGAATTCAAATGCACCATGTAGGGAATGCTATCCCCTTAATTCTCCATTGAGGAAAAACTTCATCTAACACACTTAAGCTATAAAATAGGTGTTAGCTTTGTTCACCAGAACCAGAGTCTATGACTTTAACCTTCAAAATAGAGCCAAGGCTTTAGTGTTCTTAGCACACTTGTCCTTGAAAGAGTCCTACGGTGTGAAGTGCAGTAGAAATCATAATAGTACTAGCTAGCCGCAGTATTAATCAATTCTCTCTTGGTCTGGGTCCCATAAAACAAATATTTTGAAGGGAAACAAAGGAGCAATAGAAATAGCTTGGAAATTGACTGTTAGATAATAGCTGAATGAGGACTAAACCAGACTGAATCATCAGTAGATTTTTTCTTTCTACAGATTGCTATCCAAGCTTTCAAGTAAAAAAAAAATCTAAAAAATAATATTATTTGTTAATTTTACATTGCATTCTTAAATGAAAAGAATATAGCGCTTTTTTTCTGAGGTCTTTATCTGGGCAGGGGAAGGAAAACACCCAGAATCCCATTCAACAGTTTAAGTAAAGGATGAATAATGATCCACCAAGTTAGATATGTGATTTTCAGAACATATCCCTTCCTTTTTTGGGCTCTCAGTGTCCTTTGTAAAATGAACCATTTGAGCTAGATAATCTCTCATTCTAGAGTCTGTGACTTATGATTTGTTACCAGAAGAGGAATTTCCAAAACCTCTCTATTCAATTCCATCTGAAGGCTACCAGTGCTGGGGAGTGTGATAGTAATGGAATGTGGAGATTCCCCTGTATTGGGCTTGGTTTTCAAATTGATTGTGTTAAAACCCAGAGCTTGTTAATCCCTTGTTGATGTGAAAAGAGAGTCCTGAACTGGGAGGAGCTGGTGACATAGATTTGGAGAGACAAGAGAGAGGCAGAAGAACTTTTTTTTTGGAAGCAGCACCTTGTGGAGAGAGAGAGACTAAGAGAATTTCTGGTGGCCGCTTTTAATTGCCCTGGACTTTTGAGACCTGCCCCCTGAGCTGCCAAGGACTGAGGAGACATGGCTGTTTTGCTGGTACTTTGTCTGTCTGTTTTGATGTTGTTTTGCCAGATTTGTCCACTGGTGAAAGACAGTCCTGTTGAAGAAGTCCTGGAACCTGGCTGTTCACTAAGAAGCCCTGAGACTGTCCTGCAGACAGAGAGTGAATACTGTCCACTGGTGAAGGACAGTGCTGTTGTTGCAGGGGTCTGGAGACTGTCCTGCAGACAGAATGAATACTGTCCACTGGTGAAGGACAGTGCTGTTGTTGCAGGGGTCTGGAGACTGTCCTGCAGACAGAGTGAATACTGTCCACTGGTGAAGGACAGTGCTGTTGTTGCAGGGGTCTGGGAGCCTTTCTGTTGGTTCAGAAGCCCTGAAGAAGGATTTTCTTATTGTATGTTTACAGAAATCCTGGGAGAGGGCTTTGCTAATGTGTTCAGGGGTTCTAGGACTGTTCTACAGACAGAGGATGAATTCATGAAGGGACTGGCAATGTATCTTATGGCCTTGCTAAGCCTTGTCTCCCCAGGAACTAAGATTGCTGAGAACTTGCCTCCTGTCAAGATGAAGAAAAGACCTCCATTTGGGTATTAAGTGCTGTGTTTAAACTTGATGTAACTCTGGGGTAGATTCAATTGTGATCCAGGAGTGGGGAACTTTTGACCTTATGTTTGGAAACTAATCTCCATTTGAGAAGAGGGGCTTTGTGGTGGACTAAATGAAGGTATAGCCTAGGGGTGGAGAAGTATTTAGAACAGAGACTTTGTAATTGATTGAATGATTGGAAGGTCCTGGGGTGGGGTAGTGCTTGGAGATTATTTAATCACACTTAGTAAATGCTGTATTTGGAATGGTGTCATGTTTTCACCTTCTCTGTTCTTGGTTTGTCACTGAATAAAATGGAGAGCACCTATGCTGGTATTTTGAACCTGGGAAGTTGCCTTTGCTTGGTATTACATTACAGGGAGACAGAATGAGATTGTGGCAAATGCTATATGGATTTCGACTCAGCATAAATTGTAATCCCAGTTCACCCATTTTACTAGTTCTGTGGCCTTGGGCAAATATCTTCTTCTACCTGGGCTTCCTCAGTGTTTTCCTTTGTAAAATGAGGTTAGACTCTGAATGTCAAAATTGCCGGCCTTTCTAAACCTGCTCTTATACTCTTTAGGGTTAATTAAGAAGTATATAGGGCATATAGTATGTAGGTATATATTGTATAGTATATGGTATATTAGGGCAGCTAGGTGGCACAGTGGATAGAGTTCCAGGCCTGGAATCAGGAAAACTTATCTTCCTGAGTTCAAATCTGACCTCAGACATTTGCTAACTGTGGACCCTGGTTGAGTCATTTCACCCTGTTTGTTTCAGTTTCCTCCTCTGTAAAATAAGCTGGAGAAGGAAATGGCAAACGAATGCAGTATCTCTGCCAAGAAAACCCCAAGTGGGGTAAAATGACTGAAGAAAAGGAGGTAGGTAGCTAGCTAGCTAGCTAGATAGATAGATAGATTGATTTTTTTTGGATAAATAAGTGTACCCACAGCTTCACCTATTTATTCTGTCCATGGGAGTAAATGCAAAAAATCTGTGATTTCATCAGCTTGAAGCAATTACAGCTCATTATTGGGACTGAGGAAGGAATGGCCACCCAGAGAGTAAGTGTCCGAAGCAGAATCTGAGCCCAGTTCCTCTCCACAACTCCACACTGTTTCTTTACTACAGACTCTTATCTGAGAAAATGTGGGGAACTATCAATATGCCAAGTTGTACTGATGGTCTTTTGCTTTGAAGAGTTTAAATTTAAAAAAAAAAAAGGAAAAAGAAAAGAAAACCACTGAGGAACAGTAATTTCTTGGAAATCTATCACATGCCCATACCCTGTGCTCAGGTGAAATGCTAAGTTTGGTGCAGGTTTCTATTGGAGGCTGGCTTTATGTTGTCTAAATGCTTGCCAAGTCCCTGGGGTTGAAATTGAGCACATGGAAAATCAGCAGAAAAATGACATAATCTGTCAACTCTTTTTTCATCCAGCTCAACTTGGTTTGAGGCACCTTGATTGATACTTTGAATATACTATGTTGCACCTAAGCAGGGACTGACCGTTAATATTTTTCCAAGGTCATTATGCTTTTGTTTCAGCTAATTAGGACAGGGGATGCAAGAGGGACAGTGGCCAGAGAATTGACCTTGGATCTAGGAGGACTAAAGCTAAGGGCAAATTCTGCCTCTCTGACACACACTAGTTGTTGGACACACTAGCCAAACAAGTCACTTCTTAGCCTTTTGGTACCATAAGCAGTGAATGCTCTAAGATTACAGAGAGCTGAGAGCAGGAATTTTTTCCTCTAAGAATTCCTTATATTAATAAAATCCCAGGTCTGATGCCCGACTCTTTCATGACTGATGATGATAATTCCTTAGATTTATACTGGAAAAGTATTTCCTTTGTCACTTAAAGTGAGAAAAAAGGTTGGTAAGTATCTATCAGGGATAGATTCTACATTGGACAGGAATTTGAATGCAGCTACATGGTACAGTGGATAGAGAAATGGGCCTGGAGTCAGGAAGACCTTAGTTCAAATATGACCCCAGGCACTTACTAGCTGTGTGACCCTGAACAAGTCACTCAACCTCTCACAGCCTTAGTCTCCTCACCTACAAAATGGAGATAAGAATAGCATCTATCTCCCACGGCTCTTGTTTGGATCAAGTGAGATAATATTTGTAAAATGCTTGGTTGCTTATGTGACTGGCACATAGTAGGGACTTAATAATAAATATTTGGGGAGGCTAGGTGGCACAGTGAATAGAGCACCAGCCCTGAAGTCAGGAAGACCTGGGTTTGGATCCAGCCTCAGACACTTAACACAAAAAATAGCCCTGTGACCTTGGGCAAGTCACTTAACCCCAATCGCCCAACAAAAAAAGCAAAAACCAAAAACAAATAATAATAAATATTTATTCCCTTTCCCCCTTCTCTTAAATGTCTTTTCTAATCCTGAAGTTCTATAAGCCTTTCAGCTAGGGCAGAGGTGTCTTGCTAGATTTTCTGCTCAGCTTTCCTATCCTTTATAGCTTAAAGTATTTTGATGATGGAATCAGTGTTTGATGCCCCTGGCTGATAATGCTTCTGAAATATGTTTACTAAGCAATGGATTTGGCAGATGACAACTTGCTTTAGAAGTCTATTCATGCATTCAGTTATCACAACAATGATGTTTGAGTCACTGAGAGGTGGCCAAGGCTTGTGTACTAGGGGAAATGCTTTAAACTCATTTTAAAAAGTAAGGCCCAGGGATAAGCTCAAATAATAATTAGGTGAAAAAAGGTTATAAAAAACCCCATGAGGATTATTATAGTTGAGAAATGGAAACATTTCCCTTGAGCCAATGTGGAAATGAATGTATAAGGCAACATTTTATTCAATGTCTTGAAAAAATTTAAAACTGTTTCAGAAAACAAACCCTAGACACCACATTTTAAACTATATGAGGGACTATGTTTGTAGAAAAGGATAAAAAACAAAGGCATAAGAAAGGTATTGTGCAAATAGAAATGACTAAAAGATAAAGCCATGTGTTCATGATATAAAACAATAAGAAAAGAGAATGGAAATATAAGCGAAAGAGTAGGAGGTATAATAAATTAACACAGAAGTGGCAATAAAGAGGCAAGTATAATCAGATTTCTTTTCCATTTTTTGCAAGTAATTTTACTGGAGTGAGAAAACTTTATATGCACAAAGGACATACAACAGATACATAGTAGCTTGAAATTCAGAATCATAAATAGAACAATTGCTTTTGAATATTAACCAGTATTAAATCAGATTTTTATTATTTATGCTGGCTTATGCAGTATAATAAGGTGAAGATTTTTTTTCAAAAAATCTTTTTTTAAAGATCATAATCTTATCAAGTCTTCACAATCCTATCCCATACCACTTGCTTTTATTCCATTTCATAGCGTCATAGCTCAAGCCAGAAGGAATCTTAGCAGTTGTCTGTCTGACTCCTCATTTTATTGATGAGGAAACTAAGATGTAGCCATGAGAGGAAAGTACTTGTCCAAAGACACTCAGATAATAAGTGGCAGAGATGGGAATCAAACACAGGTCTACTGATCTGAAATTTAGCCTCTTTCCTCTGTACCCCATAGTTTCATTCGGCATGCTGTGTATTTTTAAATCTCAAATACTGGCATTTGATGCCAGCTTCTTTTCCTTTAGTTTCTATTTCCACAGAAGGTAGCCTGCTTTCCTATTTTATACCTAACCAGAATGCTAGTCAAATGTTGGGTACTTCTCTATTTCCATCAGGCCACTTCATGGAATTAACACTTAACAGTGTTTCAGATTCATAATCTTGGCCTCATCCTGGACTCCTCACACTCTCTCAGACTGTCTATCCAGTCAGTTGCCAGATCTTGCCTTTCCTCGTGATTTGGGGTAATGCAGTTGAAATGATGGAAGAGAAAGGAACCATTTGAAATGAATGGAACTGTCCAGCCCTCAGAATGCTGACATTATTCCATGGATTTCAGCAAGATAAAGTCAGTGATTTGAATTCTCATTGTGAGGAGCAGGGAATGCTCGATGTTAGAGATGATACTATACTAAATGATATATTTCCAAGCCCCCTCACACTCATACATAGTCCAGACCCTATAAGCCAATTAGGGGGAAAAAAGATTATAGAATAGACTTATTGAACTGAGGAAAAAGCATTGATAGGACAGCATGGAAAATGTTTTCCTTCTATTAAATGCTATAGTACTTGTAGGAAAACACTGGTAGTGTGGCCTGACATCAAAATCAGCCTTTCTACCTTTCAAGGGGTCCTTTTGCAATGTGATGAGGAGCATCATGCCTCCCAAGGACTCAATTGGTTCTGGTCAGCAGCTGGAGGTGTGTCCACATAGTCATGACAGGGGTGGTAGAATCAGAAGGACACTTAGCTTGACCTCATCAATAGTGTGACCCCAAATAGTGTGACCTCTATTTGGTCACACCAGCCCCAACTGTGGATGAGAAACACAAGCTATAACAATAAAAAGCCAGAAAACAATTGTCTCCTAGGCATTCTTTATGTTTTTAATTTCCTAACCTTTTATGGGTTCCCTTGACTCTGAATTTCTGCTTGACAACTGATGTTCCAGCTAGTGCTCACCCTTAGATAGGAGAAACAGACATCCTGCTGTCAGCCTGGCCTCACTTTTTGGTTTATCTTTTCTCCACTTTCAGCTTGAACTCTGGCTCTTCAGTTTGAAATATAGATTTGCCTTTTCCTACTTTCAAGGAACTGCTTAATCCCCAGTCCATGTTGACATTGGCCCAGGATCTCATCTCTAGTAACACCAGAGGTACCATATTGGACCTAAACCATCTCTGAAAGCATCTGGAGAAACTAGATTATTTTTGTTCCCATTGTTAGATGGAAATATGGCAAAGCCATTGAAAAATTAGTTCTAGGTTCATGGGATCTGAGCCAAGTTAAGGGCAAATAAATGTTTGAATCCACTAATTATCTTTTTTTAAGTTAAACTCTTAGCATGAAGACCATCAGAAAAAGGGAGAGAAAGTGAAGGTTTCAAGGAAGCTGTTCATTATTTATTCTTGCTGCTCAGAATAAGGATATTCCTGTCCAAATTGGACAGATGAACATGCTCCACTGACTTGACTACTTAGAAATATAAAATAAAATTTACACGTTATGTTTGGCAAAAAATGAAACCCTAGGGTGTGAAATATGATCTCGTGATTCTGATGTCTCTGGTATAGTAAAAAAAAAAATACTAAATTTAGAGTCTGAAAACCTGTATTTAAATTCTGTCTCTGGCACTTAAACTTGTATAACTTTGGAAATAGTACTTTACTTACTTCGGTCTTACTTTCCTCATCTGTAAAATGAGGGGGTTGAATCATAAAATCCATTTCAGCTTGAATCTGTGTTTTTATGAGTCTGTTAAAAAAATCTGAGGATGGAAGTCAAGAGCCTTGGGTTTTAGACTTAGATTCTACCATTAACTGGCTTTATGATATTACAATCACTTAAATGTCCCAGCCTCTGTTTCTTCATTTGTAAAATATGAATAATTGTACTTCCTGACCTACTTCAATGGATTGTAGTAAGTATGAAATGTCAAACTCATATGAAAGGGCTTTGAAGAATGAAAGTCTCTTTATACAAATGTAAAGTTTTTTTATTAAGTGCTCTGAATAGAATTCTATAAAATGTCTTATTGAAAATTGATTTATTAAGACATTCCATTAAAGAAAAGAAAAATTGAAAATAAGCAAAACAAAAGTTGATTGTAATTATACATATAATGTACCCATAAGATCATTATATGCAAATTGATTTTATATATACACATGTATATATGAAAGCAAAAGTATATATGTTAATTATAATCAAATTATCTTACTTGTTTTCATGACCCCCTCTGGACTTCTTTTCTGTATGTGCTTTGGTGCTGTTATTGTTATCTTAATTTGCATAATTATAGACAAGTGTATGTGTTGTTTTTATTGGTTCTGTTTTCTTTGCCCTGAATCACTTCATGTGGTTTTTTCCAAGTTTATTTTTATTCTTCATATTCACCATTTCTCATGGCACCAATAACATTCCATTATATTCACATGCTATAATTTGTTACCATTCCTTAATTTTTGAATACACAATCTGTTGTATATCCACTATTCTAATATATTATAAATGGTGTTGCCAAATACATACACATATATGTATTATGTGTGTATGTGTGTGTGTGTGTATATATATGTTACAGTGTGGTCCTTTTTTTTCCCTCATCAGTAAGTACCTTTGGGTAGAATCCTTGTGGGATCATTAGTCAGAGGGTATGAACTTTTTGTAACCGGTAATTTCACATGACTTTCCAAAATAATTGAGCCAGTTCACACCAGTGTTTAATACTGCATCTTGTTTCTGAACAGCTATACCAACATTAAATTTGTAACAGCTTTCATTAGCTGTTACAAATTTAATGGATAAATAATTACAATTTGATGGGTGTAAATTCAAACTCATAGTTGTTTTAGTTTATATTTCTCTGATTTTAGAGACTAAAAAACTTTTTCATGTAGCTAGTGATAATTCATGTTTCTTCCTTTGGGTATTACTTAGTATATTTGATTGATTCATCCATCCATACACTTTGACCACTTATCCATTGGAGAATGGTTCTCATTTGCAAATTTGCACAAATGTCTTATAGACTGTAAATATGTGATTCCTGCTGGAGATATTAATTACTCACACTTATTCCTATAAAATCACTAAGGAAGGATTTATTGGCAATCAGGGAAATACTGAATCTTTTCCAAAGTTTCCCAGCATAACAAAGAAAATAGAATGCCGTCATTCCAGCCTCCCAACCCTGTCCATGTTGGATTGCTTCTGGAAAGATAATTGTGAGTCAGTCTTATGTCTGATAAATAGGGTGAGAACAAACCCAAGTATATCTCTTTCTTTCAGATGTGCTTAATCATTGCCCAACATGGGGAAACTTGAGGCTTTGACATAGAGCTTTTGTTTACAAGTTCTGAGTCTAATACATCCAACTATGACATCAAGTCCCCATCATTTCTCAAAAACAGAGTAGGCCCATCAAAGGAAGCAGTTTAGCAGTGGAATGTGTGGGGTCTGTCCCAGCATTACACAAGGTTCTGTCCCAACTGCAGGTTCCCATAACTAGGTAGCAGGTCCCCTAGGGATCTTCACAGTATCAAATAGTGCTGTCCCACCCAGAATAGTGATTAATCTCAGCAGGTTGAAAAGATTTCAGAAGAACTTTTCCATGAGAAAGTAGAGATTTTGATATAATCTCAGGAGGGCAGGATGTTGTTTTCCATGTTCTCATCAAGAGAAAAAAAGAAAGAAGACTGCATCTTCTATTGAAGTGTGTACTATTCAGGACTTCAGTGTCAGGCACAGAGCATGGTGATAGAAAGCAGCCTAATTGTCTTTATTTCCTAATACTTTATTAATGAGGGCTTGATGAGGATCTATTCTTTCACTGTTTAAGGCAGAAACAAGAGAGATATTAGATATGTGCCTGGCTCCAGAGGAGAAAATGAAGAAAATATATAGTAAATTCTCCCTTCTCCCAAATGACTGGGGACTGGAGTTCTAACTGGTCAACTCTTGTGAGTGATAGTTACAATATAGAATATTACTCAATTTCTACTTTTTCACAGATTTGAAATATTATGATATGTTTGCCGACCAAATTGAAAAACATTGATCTACTAAAATAGTAATAGCAATCACAATGCTAATAATAACTAGCCTTTACATAGTACTTTAAGATTTGCAAAGTGCTTTAAAATATTGTCTCATTTTTCCCTCATAACTATCCTATGAGGTAAATACTGTTGTTATCCCCATTTCACAGTTGAAGAAACTGAGGCAAAAAGAGGTTAAGTGACTAATCCAGGGTCTCTCAGCTAGTAAATGGCTGAGACCCAGTTTGAGTCTTCCTGACTCCTGGTCTAGCATTCTCACCCACTGTACTACATAGCTGCTAACTCTGATACCCTGCCTTCACAGAGTCCTCAAAGGCTATGCCAGCAGAGTACAACTTCTGCCTGGCAAGTCCTACCAAAATTGGAAGGATTTGAACATGTACCTAACTTAGATTGCCAGACCAGGACCACCACCCAAGCCAAACTTGGGGAGCTCATCGCCAAGACTTTGGACATCAGGTGGTGATTTTTTTAACCACAGCCAAGGTTCAGAGTAAACTAACTGTATGCTACCATGGAAAGAGCCTACTAAATGTATGACTCTAGGCAAGACACTTAATTTTGCTTAAGTGTGTCCTCAGTCTAACTTCCCACATCTATAAAATAAGGGGCTTGAACTGGATGGCCTCTGAGGTCCCTTCTAGGCACAGATCTGTGATCTTATGTGTAAAACATTTTACAAGGTTTAATCTTAGCTCAGTGTGGAATCTGGGGTGCTGCCCACTTAGGGATGAATGATTTCTGTTTCATAGGCTTTAGACCTGGAAGGGACTTTAGAGATCACAGGATTATGTGGAATAGGGAGTAGAATACATAATAATATATAGTATAATGTATAATAATCCTATAGAGGTCATAGAATTAGAGCAGGAAGGGGTCTGAAAGGACGTCAAGTCCAATACCCTTATTTTGCAGACTTGAAAACTGAAGTCAAGAGGGGCTCCTCTAACCGCTGACTTGTCACGTAGTCATAGTATCATTTAACCCAACTCCCCAACCTTAGAGAAGAGGAAACGAAGGAACTGTGGCTTATCCAGGGTACACTGATAACAAGTATGATTAGCAGAGCTGGTGTTCAAAGCCAGGGCATCTGCCTCTCAGTGATGAACCCAGCTGCCAAGGCTGGGGCTTGGGGAGCATGCCAGGAAAATGGCAAGCCCCTCTTGGGTAAGGAGTGTGGCTCCAAATGAGATTCAAGTGAGCAAAGCTAAACCAAGAGTCAGGCTGATTCAGAAAGGAGGGCCCTTCTCAAATTCCTAAACACTGAGGGACTAATACAGAAGTGGGAAACTAGGTGAGGTTGTGGAGACATTCAGCCAGGATCAGGAGGGCAAACTGCAGGGAATTTAAAATAGCTGGCCATCGCATGAAATCAAAACTCTGCCTTTTTGTTGTGGCAGCGAATGGTATAGAATCTTAGCAGAGATCTCAGAGGCCATTCAGAGGCTTTAACCTGCCCTTCTACAGCAGCCCCAACAACTGGTTATCTGTCCTTGGCTGGGAGACCTCTGATGATGGGGGAACCCTCTGCCTCAGACACTTAATAGTTGTTTGCCCCTGGGCAAGTCATTTTATATTTATCAGACTTGGTTTCTTCACTGGAAAATGATATCACCTACCCCACAGGATTGTTTGGAGGATCAGATTTTACATATGTGTGTATACGTGTATATGTATATATGTATGTGTATGTATGTATATAGAGACATACACATACATATCTACAAATAATTTATGCTACATATTGATATACTTATATATTTAATTTATACTGAGTTAAGACATAATACAATGTTTAGATATGTATGTTTATATTTAGATATGTGTATGTGTATATACACATATGAATATATATCACCTTGTAAACTATGTGCATGTACATGTGTGTATTGTATGTATGTACACACATACATATACACATATATAATTTATACTATATATTGCTATTACACTTATATATTTATATATTATGTTTGTCACCTTGCAAACCTTAAATAACTATGTACATGTTACCTATATTGCTGTTGTTACTATTCTTTGTCAGTATACACACAAGAGCTACAGAGGTTACCAGGAGTAAGAGTATAGAGAGGAAGGAGCCCACACACTTGAAGACTAGAATGGTATTTGGAATCAGGAAGACCTGGGTATAAATCCATTTCAGTCCTTCCCATCCAAGGGACTTAACATTTCTAAGACTCAATTTTTTTCATTTACAAAATGGGAATAAATACCATTACCTGAAGTACCTGCTTCACAACTGGAGCCTCAAATGACAGTCTGCAAACTTTAAAGCACTTTCTACATGTCAATTCTTAGCAGGATTGTCATAACTATGACTTTGGTACTTTGTCTCTACTGGAGCTGGTGAATCTGTTGGTAAACCCCCAGCTGTGAGGAAGATATCCAGAACCTTGGAAATTAAACAGCTGCTCCATACTGTCCAACAGAGCACTCTTTTCCAAGGGGTAGGGTGTGGTCCAGCAAGTAATCTGTCCCCCTAGGTAGGACATAACACCTAGACTTGTGCCATGGGCAGTCCTAGGCGGAAGCAAAAGCCCATAAATTACATACAACATGCCAAGAACCCCGTTGAGGCCCTTTGACCACCTGTGGGAAAGCCTAGGGAACTCCATGAACAATCTAGGAGGGAACAGCCGATGCCAACTGCTTTGGAATTTTTTTTGAGGTGGCAAATGTGCCTCAGTGACTCCAGGTCACGAGACCTACAAGACCATTGGCAAGTCACCTAACCTTTTCTGGGTCTCAGTTTCCTCATCTGTGAAGCAAAGGGTTGGACTCGGTTCCCTCTAAAGTCCATTCTACCCATAAATTTATGGTCCTATGATAAGTCTTTGCCAACCATTGCAGCAGCTTCCTTATATCTGGAGCCCTCTGTTGCGGGTGCTTAATTAGAAAGGCGAGCAGCTCCACTATTGGTGGCCAAAGGCACTATGTTTGATGGGTATAAAAAATACCCTCCCATCCCTTATATTGAGGCCAATCACAGTCTGATTATTAGGGCTATCATTAAGCCTGACAGCACAGTTCCCTCCTGGGGAAGAAGGAATATGATCTGAATCAGAGTACAAGGAAATAAAAAGCAAAGATTGTGTCTTAGAGGGAGCCAAGGCTTCTCAAATACACCCATAACCCAAAGTTCTCAGATGAGATGCTGGATACAGGAGCAGAAATTTGAAGCCAAGGATCGGGAAGTAAATTATTTGGAAGGTCAAGGAGCTCTTTCTCTGGGTTAATCTCACTCTTCATTCTTATGGTGTGAGTTCCCACTCTCTCCTCCTAGAGCAAGTCATGACCACTGCAGTGAGTAGATTAAGGATTCTTTTGATCCAACTTTGTAGAAGAAATCATAGTATAAATCCTTAACTGGGATGTAGTGAGTGACTGGGGCTTTTTTTCTGGACCACTAAATTTAGAGAGTGCTAACATTATTTGCAGTCTTTTGATATGTTGAGTGGAGCTCCTTCCCTACTCAGTCCTGCTCTCTGTACCCCTTTCCAGTAGCAGCTATACACCACTATTCTGGGGTCTCTGTGTCTCCCTCACAGGGTGACATCTTCCTTTACCCTCTTCTTCCCTGAATTGGACTGAGGACTTCTATTGTGTTGTTTGCCTTAGGGGCAAAAAGTCTTAGATATTGCTCTGCCAGGAGAACTGTACCATGTCGGGGCTCATAGCTATATGCATGGGAGTGGTGTCACCAAGACAATCACAGACATTTCTAAGTATTGATCGAGGAGGGAGTGCTTCAGATCATCATTATGAATTCCATTTAACCAAAATTTATTAAAGTACCTACTCTATACAAGATGCTGTGATAGAGGCCTTGGGGATAAAAGAGACCAAAGAAGGAAACATCAGTAATGACTGTATGTAATTGTGAGGATGTTTCCATTGTGTGAGCCTTCTTTCTGTGGATTCTGGATCAATGGTCATTTACTGTATTTACCATGACTTTGAAGTTATCATGGTCCACTCCCATTGCCCCATCCTCTCCCAGGAGCCACAACGAACTGTAACTATAACCAATTACCTGTTTCTTTGCCTGGATCCCAAGCCAAGTCAACCCACAATAAAGAACCTCCAGTAACTTAGTAATAGTGAGATTTGGAATTGTGCTGCTGGGCTCCTCATTTGATTTGAGGATGAATCTGCTATGACTGGTTTGTAGGAACAGAAGTGTCAGAGAGATACAAAGAACAGAGTATGGTCATCTCATCTTTCAGTGCTGAACTTTGATCCCAGTGGAGCGTAAAGTAGCTGCTGGGATTCTGCTCCTTCCCCTGGAGGCACAGTGCCCTGTTTATCTCTTAAATTGTATTTACTTAGGGGTAGGGCAGGCAAAGAGTCCCTCAGGCATAATTCTGCAGATAAGAAGGGCTGTAGCTGTGTGTGAAAATAACTGAAGTGGGGAAATCCTGGATTTGATATCATAAGGTCCCTTCCTGGGAAGCAGAGAAGACCTAGCATTATATAGTGTTTAGGGTTTGCAAAGTGCTATCCAAATGTTAGCTCATTTTTTCCTTACAATCCTGGGAAGTCTGTGTTATTATTAAACCCATTTTACAGAAGAAAAAACTGAGTCAGAAAGCCGTTAAATGACTAAATGACAGAAATCTTAAATATCTAAGGTCTTAAATGCAGGTCTTCCTGACTCCAGGTCAAGCTTTCTGTCTACTGTACCACGAACTACCCAAGGGATCCATGGATAGATTTCAGGAGGTCCGTGAACTTGGAAGGGAAACAATAATGATATTGTTATTTTCACTAACTTCTGACTTAAATCTAGCATTTCCTTCATTTATTTAAAGACAATATTCTTAGAAAGGGGCCCGTAGGTTTTATCTGTCTGATAAAGCATGCACACGCACACACACACACACACACACACACACAGTTAACCCCTGTATTAGGGCCTCTCTCTCTTTATTAATAATAATTCAGTACTTTTATGGACACTTCTATAGCTATAAAGTGAAACTCATACATTTCTTCTCATGTTATGCAACTGTCATTCATATTCTCTACTAAATCCTTCCATGATACCCACTGCTGTATCCCTCCACTTCCAGCAAAAAATATATACTGACAGACTAGCCCTATGGACTACGCATGCTGTTACATGTAATGGTCTGGAGAATAGACATTCTTCATTCACTTCCTTTTTCCTGTGTAGATAGATAGGTTGACCTTTTAAAAGTGGTTTGGGATGATGTTGAATGAATGACACATGCATTTTAATCAGCACAAGGCCATTCACAAGTGGGAGCATCTGGAAGACCTCACCACTTCAGTCAGAACTCCTTGAGTGGGCATCCTCTGTGACAATGACGAATGTCTCTGGCCTTGCTTCATCCCTTTTTGAGGCTTCATTTGATATTTATCATCATTGAACAAAGTCATCTCTGGTGTTATGTCTTTCAAGGAATTTTGAAAATTGTTTTAAAACAATATATGCATAATAGATACTTTGCTGGACAATAATCATTGAGGTAATGTTTCATTCTTTTTGTTCAGGTGTTTTTCAGTTGTGTGTGACTCTTCATGACCCCATTTGAGGTTTTCTTGACAAAGGTACTGGAGTGGTTTGCTATTTCCTTCTACAGTTACTTTTACAGATGAAGAAATTGAGGCAAACAGGGTTAAGTGACTTCCCCAGGGTCACACAGGTAGCAAGTGGATGTGAATTCAGGAAGATGAGTCTTCCTGACTCCAGGCCTGGCCTCTCTATCCACTGCACCACTTAGGTCCCCATATTTCATTCTACCAAATGAAGAAACACAAGAACTGGGCTAATGATTTCATTGATGTAAGGAATTCTTCATCAATCAACCAATATTTATTAATTACCCACTATTTACCAGTCATTGTGCTAGGTACTGGGGATACACATATCAACAATGGAACAATTTGTACACACACACAGACACAAACACATTCAAATAGGGTAGATAACAAATATATATGTTGATATATACAGCAGAGACAAAGAGAATGGGGGGAGCAAAAACGACAGAGAGAAGAAAAAGAGAAAGAAAAAGACAGAGACAGAGAAAGAGATGAGAGAGAGAGAGAGAGAGAGAGAGAGAGAGAGAGAGAGAGAGAGAGAGAGAGAGAATAAAGATACATACAAAGTACTTGAATACAAGATACTTTGGTTGGAAATTCCCTCTCATGATGCAGGTCAACACCTTCTCTGCAGCTGAAAATCTTAAGAGACTTGTCTGGAGCACTGAGGGGAGGAAAAGGCATTGGCCCAAGTTCACTCAGCCATTATGTATGAGGCAACACAGGATGTAAAACCAGCACTTCCTGGCTTCAAGGTCAGCTCTTTTGAAACTGTGCCATGCTCCCTCTCCACAAAATGAAATTCTTTCAAACCCTGGAATCTTGTATTCTGTGTACCTTTCAGTCAATTGTATAACTATAAAGATATGGTCTGCTATAAAAATCGCTCATGGAAACCTTATTCCTTTCTCATGTATTCATTAAGGACATCCTTGATGAATGTATAAACTACACTCATAAAGATTTTGTAGAGATGGGAAAGTAGACCTTGATTACTTTTTTGTTAAGAGTATAATAACATTTGGGACTTTTTTCAATGCATTTGGCATCCTGTTTTCATGTAGATATCTTGAGAATCAATGCCATTAAATACATGTTGCATCCAGTGCAGACTTTCCTTGTGTGTTTGCTCTAGTCTAAGTTCTCTTTCTAACCTTGCTTTGTTTCTCTTTATTTTTTTTTTAAAGCAATCGGGATTAAGTAACTTGCTCGAGGTTACACGGCCAGGTGTTTCTGGGTGGGTGCTAAGTGTCTGAGCCCGGGATTCGATCTCCAGGTCTTCTCAACACTGGAGCCGGTGCTCTTACTCGCTGTGCTACCTGGCCGCCCCTAACCTTGCTTTCTTTAGTACCATTTCCACTTTAACATGTAGTATGAAATCAGGAACTATTCTGTTAGAGTCCATCTGTGATGGCTCCATTGTCATTCATGGAGAAATGACTTTGTTATTTAAGTTTTGATGTATCTTTTCCACTTTTTATCTCTTATTCTCCTTTCAGAACCCTGAAGATTATATGGTTTTATTGGGTCTCTTGCCAAGATTTTCTTAAACTTGTTTTTCTTTCCCCTCTTTACGCTTTAGGAGGCATTACCCCTCATAACCTTTCATCCTCCTTCCATTTTCTTACAAATGCTTTTTTTCTAAACATAGATGATTCTCAGCTGCCACATTTCTCTAATTTGTGAAGGGATCAATATTTTGTTTGTTAAGGTGATTCTAAACTCTTCCATCTTCTCATTATGATAACCAATTTGCATTTATTAAATTTCCTTAGCAAATCCTAGACTAATGTCAGTTCTTCCATGCATGTCCTATTTTTTAGTGTTAGTAGCTGGTTTAAATAGATGTAATTTGAGTCATTTTAATTGTCATTTCACATCTCATTTTTACTTTTTCTTCATATTGTTATGGACTTTAATCTTTGCTATAACAAGTCAATGGTCTGACTCTACATTCACAGCTAATTTGGAAGTGATTTCTTTTTTTTTTAAAGCAATCAAGATTAAGTAACTTTCCCAAGGTTACTCGGCCAGTTATTTCTGGGTGTGGTACTAAGTATCTGAGCCCAGATTTGATCCCTAGATCATCCCAACACTGGAGCCAGTGCTCTTACTCACTGAGCCACCTGGCCTCCCCTAAGCAGTTGGGGTTAAGTAACTTGCTCAAGGTTACACGGCCAGGTGCTAAGTGTCTGAGCCCAGATTCGATCCCCCAGGTCATCCCGACACTGGAGCCAGTGCTCTTACTCGCTATGCTACCTGGCCACCCCTTGGAAGTGATTTCAGCATCAATAACCAATTGCTTCTTGACTGTTGAAATATGAACAGTTTCACTTCTCTTAGGTTATTTGGTGTCCAGTATGTCCAGTGTTTCCAGATTTCTTTCTAGAATGAAATTTTCATGAGTGGAAATATTATTATCCCTATCTAAAGATGACCAGCTAGAAGTCAGGGAAGAAAAAGGACTTTTCCTTACAGTCACTTCACTATAAGAATCAGGGACTAGAATTTAATAGAAGTCTATCGACTCTGGGCCTGGAACTTTTTCTATTGCATCTTGCAGTCAGAAAGAAAGTCTGGGACATTAGATGGAATGTTTTTGTTATTATGATAATTTTTAAAAATAAAATAAGGTGAACAATTTGTGCTAGATTTTAATAATTTATTTTATTGTTGTAATTTAAACATTTTTCTGTGGACCAACTCATGCTCAAATTTCTATGATGACATAGTGTCAATACTTCTTAAGTCTAGGGAAAAGCCACAGCAGACCTGGGTTCAAGCCTTGGTCTTGAATGTTTGGGTCAATCATTTATTTAACTTCTTTATGCCTTGGTGCCTTTCTTGAGGAGGCAGTATGGTGCAGTGATAAGAGCACTGAACTAGAAATCACAGGATCTTATACTTCCTTTCATAACTATAGGCAAGTCCTCCTAAATAAAATGAGAGGCTTGAATAGAGAACCTCTTGGTTCCTTTGAGTTCTAGATCTGTGTTACAATAGGGTGCATAGGGTGGTTGAGAAAATAAAGTAATAAATATGAAAATGATTTCAAAACTTAAAAAGAGTTTTACAAATACAAAGTGTTTTTAATTTTATAAGTAGTGGGAGTGGTAGTCATTCTAGAAGCATTCTATTCTATGTGCTTTGGGTCTTGAGTAATAATTGCAGCTGAAAATGCTGTATGATCAACAGCAAAGGTAATTAAAGCAAATGAAATTTCATGGGCCCACACAAATGCTAGAAAGCAAGTCATTAGTGTGTGGAGTTTTTCTTCAACAAACAATGGATTACTGGTTAATGGATTTCATTGGGCTTTCCTTAGGTGCCTAATGGAGAGAGAGTTATCCATGTTGCCTTCCCACTTAGGCCCCAAACATCTGTTTCCTCCTGTTTCCCCTAATTTCATGCCTTGTGTACCACCACCAAGAATGATTTCTGCTCAGGGTAGCACATGCTAAGGTCTGTATGTACACGGCTGCCGTATGTTAGTAAAGGCTCTCCCTGAATAAGGAGTGGATTGTTTCAAAGGCTGATGGGCCCATTGAGATGCCTGTCATGGCTGTCTACAATGCTCTTCAGGGCTGATTAGTATCACTTAGTGAGTTGGAATTGGTTTAATCGGTTCTTGTCATCTGCTGGTAGCCATTTAGTTAGAAGGGTAATGTCAGAGGACCCTTCATCAGATGATGATGGTTTTTAAATCTTCAGTGTACGTGTATATCTCGCTTTTAAAGATGAAATAAATGTAAAGAAAAGTTACCGCATTCCCCCAAGGAAGAATACTCATGAATGGTCCAAAGTTCATAGAAAGTCCCAGAAAGTCTTGACATCAGCCCTGAAGGGATGACCCAGCCCTTTAAAGAGATATCTTTAATAACCTTAAATAGGGCCAGCCAGGAGTGAAAAACTTGATTCTAAGCGAGAAAATAAAATAAATACTGCCCTTGGCCTTCTCATCCTGCCAACAGTAATATTTCTATTTATATAGAGGTTTACTATTTTAGAAAGCATTTTCTTATAATAACTCTCTCAGATAGTTAGTATAAGTTTTATTATCTCTGTTTTACAGATGAGGAGGCTGAGACTAAGAGAGGTACTAAGTGACTTGTCCAAGACTATACTTCTAAGTATTTCTAGGATCCAAACCATGGTCTCTCCTGGCTCCAAATCCAATATATATATACATGCATATATATATATATGTATATATATATATATATATTTTTTTTAAGCAATCAGGGTTAAGTAACTTGCTCAAGGTTACACAGCCAGTTATTTCTGGGTGTGGTGCTGAGTGTCCAGGTCATCCTGACACTGGAGCCAGTGCTCTTACTCGCTGTGCTACCTGGCCGCCCCTAAATCCAATATTCTTTAAACAATACCATTCTGAATTCTGAAAGGAAAAAAAAAATTAGTTTTGAGGACAATTCTTTTCTGGATTTGTTCCTCCTGCCCCCAAATCCATCATTTAAATGTCCTGAACCTACAGAATTAATAGCCAGAAACCATTCACCTTTCTAAATTGTATTGTGATCCTGACAGTTTTCTTTAATGAGATCCCATGAACAAATAGTATTGGGTTTTTAAAATTGTTTTCTCAACAACTGTCTTCATGGTCTCTGAGTTAATGTACATACTCAGCTACCTCAGGGACTTGAAGGTTCTGAGAGATTCAACTTTGTCAGTACTCCAGTGTATTGGATGATCCCAACACATTTTCACTCTCTCTCGTCACTTTTAATCTGAGCCGGGGTCCTAGCTGGATGTGACGCTGTACTTCAGAGGCCTGGGCGCCCGCTGAGGAGGCCATTGGGAGAACAGAAGAAAGGCCAAAGGTCACTGGGGGATTTCACAGATTTCCCCTTCAAGTGTTATCTGCCTCAGTCTGAAAGTGGGAGTAGAGGAAGGAGGAAGACTCTCTGGGCACAGACCTTTAATAGAACAAATAACCACAGGTACACCTGGCAAAGCCTTGGATTAGGGGATACAAAGGACTGTCTGCTCTGAGAATTGAAGACAGGTCTTGCTGTTGGGACCAATTCAGTCGCTTTTCTTATAGCAACAGTCATCAATCCAAAGGCATTTAAGGTGAATGTTCTGAGGGGAGCTTCTGGATTCATAGCACTTGGATGACATTTCAATGAAGGGGGAACCTGACTCACTTTTCTGATTTATCAAGTCAACTGGACATGACCTTTACTTGAGGATTTTTGTAGCCTCATACTTACACACACACACACACACACACACACACACACACACACACA
>NW_027185804.1:10435359-10478357 GCF_028583685.1 Petaurus breviceps papuanus
TGTGTGTGTGTGTGTTATGTGGACAATATAAATTAAACTCCATTAAAGGAAGCAAGTAAAGTCAATGACATTTTAATTATATAATCATAAATTTCTTTAATATTCTTCATTAAAAAGGAAAGGGAAGGAAAAGGGGGAGGAAAGAGAAAGGAGTAAGGGAGGGAAGGGAGGAAGAGAGAGAGAGACAGAGAGAGAGACAGAGAGAGACAGAGAGAGACAGAGAGAAACATCCTTTGGCTTTATAGCCAAGACTTTCTCTTGAAGTGTATTTATTCATTCATTCATGGGCTTGTCAGCAGGTTATTGTGTCTGCCATTGGCCTTCCCAAAAACCATACATCTTACTTTCAATCCCTCCAACAGCTTGTGAACCCCTGCAAGGCCTGCTGTTCTCTGTGCGACCTTTCACCAAGGGGCTCACTCCTCTAGCAGACACTCTGAGAAGTCTTGGCTCAGGTCTCCATTGTCAGTAGGCCCAGGAATGAGAGCTCTTTCTTCTCTCAGAAGGATTACAATTTTACTTTGTAAATTTGCTTATAATTGACAGAAACCCTTTCAGGTCACGCACAATCCTGAGTCTCTTGATGCCCCTCTTTCCTGCATTCAAGCATGCTGGAAAGGTAGCTCCTATCAACTCTCTATAAGTAAAAAATTTCCATGATTCTCATTATCTCAATATGGGACAAAGGCAGTCATGCATATTGGATGGGATTTCTTATTTTTTTTAATTTGAAATATAAAGGTAGATACTTTAAAATTGCTTGCTTTTTTAAAAACCTCATAGACTCAAGAAAAAAGACTGGGTTTTTCCACCAGGAAATAAAAGCAAAAAGTTGTTCAGGTGCACTAGTGACTTTGTTTTTTAGGATTACCTTTTCCCTTGGGAGCTATACCATTTCCCCTGTATTTATATCCATTATTGCTATTATCTAGAGCCCACATTCTCAAATGGGCAGCCAAAAGCTTGTTTTTCCTGAGTGGTGCAAAAGACTTTTCTGTCCACAGATTCCCTTGATGTAGTATTTCTCCAATAGTTGAAATTCATACCAATTAGTTATTTCATTGGCTTGAGATACTGAAAAGCCCTGTGAAAAACAGACTGACTACAATTCATTATATTTTCCAATTATTTTCACCTTAACTCAAATTAATTTCTCCAGTAGATTTATCTGAAGGAAGGGGGTCCCTGAAGGGTAGGGCACAGAACAGGTAAGGTTGATTTGAGGGGGTGGAGGTGTCAAAGAGGACACTAGCACTCAGGAGTTAGGTCCACGTATGCTATTTCAGTTACCAATAAATCCAATCCCAATCATAGGTACTGAGAACCTTAGTAATAAAAGTAAGGCCAACTTTATCAAGTGCCTACTAAGTGACAGGCACAATAAAGCAGCAAATAAATGTTTATAAGTGCCTACTGAACGCCAGGCAGTGGGTTAAGTGTTGGAGATTCATATACAAATAAGGGACAACCCTTGCTCTGAAGGAGTTTCCGTTAACACAGACTGATCTCACTGCCTGACTTTATACCAAGGGCTTAACTGGGGAACTGGAGATATAGGGAGCAGTTTCAGGGTTGGATTAGGAAGAAGGCACTAAAGAAAGCAGCCTGGTGGGAGGTATCTTCTCTATAGATTATAAAAAGTCAGAAGGGCAGAAAGGGGCCATGACCCCATAAAGATTTACACAGTCCCTCATGGTATTTGTGTAATAGCAAATATACTCCATGACTGCTAATGGCACTACTATTATTAGGTGGGTA
The DNA here is from genome assembly GCF_028583685.1 of Petaurus breviceps papuanus. Lineage (NCBI taxonomy): Eukaryota > Metazoa > Chordata > Mammalia > Diprotodontia > Petauridae > Petaurus > Petaurus breviceps. The sequence continues at coordinate 10,437,118 of NW_027185804.1, forward strand.
TTTCCATCCTTAACAAGCAAAGGATCTGGTTGGCAATTTGCTTCTAATAAAAAAGGTATAGATGTATAGATGTATATGTACATGCAATTTTCTTCCCATAAATATATGTATACACATATACATATACTATATGCATATAATATGCACACATATATACGTATATATGTATAGGTATACATGCATATACCTGTATGTGCATATATATATATATATGAATGTATATAAAACCCTCTTCTGACTTTGGTTCTTAACCTGTAGTCCATGAGCTTGTTTTTCCTTAAATCTATCTTTCTAATTGTATTTCCATAGAATTGGTTTCCTTTGCAATCCTACATATATTGTTATATGAATTAAAAAACTTGATTCTGAGAAAGGGTTTGTAGGTTTCACCAGACTGCCAAAGGGATGCATGATACAAAAATGATTAAGAACTCTGTTCTATAAAAAGAGGACTTTCTATTTCTTTTCCTTTCCATTCGCCTGCTCCCCGTTTGCTCAAATTCTTCTTGAAGTCTTGTAGCCCAAATGAAGGTCCAAGGTCCCAGAAAAAGTCTCAAACTGATTTGGAATAAGATTCAGCTCTGGCTAAAGGCTGATAGTATGATTTTGACAGTGGCTTTTTTCCAGAAAAGTTATGAAGGCAGCATGGCATGGTAGATAGAGAGTTGGCCTCATAGCTAGCAAGACTTGAATTCAAATCTTGCTTTTGACATATGCTGGCAGCATGATTCTGGCTAAGTGCCTTAACCTCTCAGTGACCCAAGCAGTTTTCTATAATTCTGAATTGCAGATCAGTTTACCTTATATGCAAATGTTGAAAGAGTCGCCTCCCTGTGATTTTACCCAAATGAAATAACAGGTTCAGCAAAAAAATTAAAAAAAATTTTTTTTTAAAAAGTTAGAATAGTGAAGAAAAAAGACTTGTAAGAGAATGAAAGGGAAAACCCAAAGTGAGAATGGAGAATGAGGAACTGACCAGTCTATTTTCTCCCATCACAAATGGGCTTGGCTGTTTTGTTTAGTGTTTTGAGAGAATAAACTCAGCCTGATCACCATGTCTGCACTTGCATTGTCCAAGAACAAGTGTCGTATTGTGTCTCTTCAACTGCAGTGTGGGCAGGTGGGTTTGAAAACACCACAGTCCACTGACCCTGCTTCTTGTACATGCCCGGAAATATCTGGGATGGGGGGGGGCAGAGAGCAGAGTGGCACCTGTGTGCATGGGAGTGTTTAGGGGATGGGGGTTCAGGGGGAACCCAGGAGGAAAGGGAATGGGTGGGCAGAGCTGTGTGGTGGGGAACGTATGTCTACAAAACATTAAAGTTAAGTCACACATGCAATTTCAAACACACAAATGGATAAGTATTAAAAGCATTCTCCTGTGATTGGCCCTTTTCTGACTGAAGCTGTCAATCACCTCAAGGGTCTAAGAAAAACAACCATACACACCAAACTGTTTTATCCAGGAAGAAAAACATCCAAATGAGTTAGGGTTGGGGTAAGTTGAGTGAGGGTTAATATACTCTTACCCTGATCCTACTTTGCAAGGACTGAGCACATTTAGAAAGAAGTGTGGCTTTCTACCTGGGACCAGTTGACTATTAAAATGGTCCCTGCTCCCTTGCTCCCTGGACCTTTCCAGCCAGCAGATTCCCCTAAACTGCCAGTGTGGCTAGAATCCATACCCTAAATGGTTAACTGTGATTCTTCCCTGAAATGATGAACGGCCCCATTGAACTAGGAATGCCCAATCTTTGGAGTGCTTGTGGTTGCTGGGGAGGGGAGAAGAAGAGAGGGGAGGGAATAGGAGGGGAAAGGAAGGGAGGGGAGGGGAGATGTTGCTTGTCCTAAGCTCACTGCTGCTGGAGCCGTAGCTGCCTCCTCCCAGAACTGCTTTTCAGGAGTTGTTTGAGTTGGCCTTGGAAGGGAGAGGGAGTGATATCTAAAGCAAAGAGCCACCCAATGTGGTTTCCCCTCTTTCCTGAAGAAACCTGGCTGTCAGGATCAACCCGAAAAATGAACTGGCCTGAACGGGAGCGGGGGGAGCTGTCCCACCGATACCTGGATTACAGTGAGTGAAATGGATCTGTAGCATTCCTGGCCGCTGGTCCTTCTCCGGCAGGTGTTTTCATTTCTTTCCTTCTTGCCTGGAGGAAATAAGATGAATGTGATGCTGTGGCGTTGGGAACAGAATAACACCACCATGAAACTGGTAAGGATTTCAGATGGCACCGGGGACTTCTGCTCTTGGGAAGAAAAGCCGCAAAGTGCCTTGGACCTCTGGCATTTCTTCTGGCGTGCAGTTTCCAAAGAGCAAAAAATCGAGAAAGTGTGTGTGTGTGTGTGTGTGTGTGTGTGTGTGTGTGTGTGTGTGTGTGTGTGTGTGTGTGTGTGTAAGAGAAGGGATGAGGCTAAATGATCTCCCAGGACCCTTCCAACCCTAACATTTTCTATTCTGTGTAGTTTGCAGGTGCTGAGGTCTGTTTTCCTCAAGCAGGCTCATGTATTATCAACTGAATCCAGTTTCAACTTGATCTCGTTCTGTTCATCCTTTTGTACATTTGAAAATTACTATACACGTTTACTTTGATTTCTGTTTACTGTTCACCTTGTCTGAGAGCAAAGATCAGAAACACTTCTCTTCTGTCTACGTTCTGCCTTGATTCTCACAATGGGTTTTTTTTAATTATTTAGTCTCACCAAAAAAACCAAAACAAACAAAAAAAAGTCCAGTCTGAGGTACTTGTGTCTTTAGAACGTGTGCTTAAAATAATATCCCAGTACTCCAGCCCGCAAGGGCAACAGAAAATCATTCTTGTTTCCAAACAGAAAGTCTCTAGCTTCTCAAGCTCCAGAAATAAATAAAGCTAGAGGAGGCTTTTTCTATCTGCTGGCTGCTCAGAATTGTTGGGGGATATGAAAGATGAAATTAGAACCCTTAGAGGGGCTGGGATGAGCAGTTTACTTTTTGTTTTGTTTCTAAGGAGATGCTATCTTTGTTCCATTAAATATGGAGGTGTTGCATCTACCTAAGAGTTCTTAACTTTTTTTTTTTGTAAAATTAATGACTTTTTAAAAATGATTTTCACACTTTTTTGTTGTCACATTGGGGATTTTTCAATGAATAGTAATTGTGTTTTTAATTTGATAAAAAGGAATTAAGAAAAGTTTTAGAAAACTGACAATTTTAATATATGGGCAGTTTTGCTGGCTTGAAACAGAGGAGAACATGAAGGATTGTGTGGGGAAGCCAGTTCCTTAATCCTTTCCCAGAATCCTTAGGGCACCAGGCGGGGCTTTTAAACTTCTTTACAAAGACGGTTTGGGACATCATTTAAGGATGGTGCATTCAGAGAAGAAGCTTTGCCATGGTTCCCCTAAATTCCCAGGAAAGAAAGTGTTATTTTACAATAGTGATCCCTACCCTTTGTGTAATTCATACAGGTATGCTATAGTAAGGGGTTCGTCTCTTCCTTTTGGCTTCTGATTTAGCCTGTGGAGGGAGTTCTCCACCAAGCTGTGTGTGAGTTCTTTGGGGGTGGGGAGGTGACAGTCTTTGATCCTAAAGATTTTCAGTGGCTTTGTCTTTTTTGAATGAACTATCAGGATTCTTGAAACTCATGAAAATCCTCCAAATGCAGCCACCTTTTGAAAGAAAAGGCAGGAAGAAATTTAGACAGATTCAATACACTAGGCAAAGTTGTTCATAAACTTTGCACACCTGTCTCCTCACAAAGAAAAGGAAAGGGCTCCTCCATATTCAGGCACCATATTTTCGCAAGGCAAGGACTCAGCTTTATTGCAAAACGATAAAATCCACTGATGCTCTCATGGAAAGAAACCACAAAGCTTTATTAATAAGATATTGTTGGGGAAATTGCTTTGGGCTCTTAACAGGCTTAGGGCAAAGCAACCTATCTCGGCACTGCAAACTTTGGTGACCCTCATTATGAAGGAGTTCATAAGCAGTTCTCCACAGAAATCTGTCTGTTGTGCATGAATGATCATCACAGAATAGAGTGCAGGGGAAGAGGTAGGAACTCCAAGTTTTGTAGCTGAAGCAGCTGGCTAACTTTAAACTTTGGAACTTCATTGTTCCAGGCAAATTTTGGAACCAAAGCTTTAGCCTCACGTGCTATGTATTTTAAGTATGACTAGATCAAAATAAGACAAATCTTAATTAGATGACAAATATTGCCCATTCATTTGGCATGTCTTCCTAGAGCATTTTATACATTTATGATGGACTAAATGAAAAGGAAAATCCATTTTTCTCCTGTTGAACAAAAAAAGCCCCAGTAGTTTGGGGGAGAGGTGTATCTCTGTATTTGGTGGCCAAAATGAACTGAGGGAAACACAGGGTGCTTTACAAAGCACCTGTTGGGCTCTTAATCAGCCAAAGATTTCTTGGACTAGAGGTGAAGAACTATACAACTGGGATAGTTATTTTCTTCTTTTTTTCTCCCAGCACAGGCCACCATCCTAGACCCTTTGAGCTTTAGCAGGAAGAAAAGAAAGGGGGAAATCATGAAAGGGACATTCTGAAGGGTTATCTGGGAGCAGTTGACTTCCTCTTAGAAATTGCAGTGGGAGTACAATAAGGGCTGTCAGTACAAAAGAAATAAAAACATTGCTGCCTCTCCCTCCCCACTCTTTCTCTTTTCTCTTCAAATTCACTCTCTCCTGGGTGGGGGCCACCTCCACCCCCACCCAACACAGCTTGTAAACCAACTTTGCTGCTGGGGGTGAACAAGAAGCTGAGGACTGATCAAAAGATAATCAAGTGTGCTTAAAAGAAAACATGGGCTCCTGGAATTACCCCGGTACTTTCACTTCTAGTCAGGTGTGTAGTTCAAGGGTTAGAATGAGAGAAGGAGAAAAGAGAAGTTGAATTAGTTGATCTCTCCATCCTACCCAAGAGAACTCAAACCAGAGTCTTCCTGAAAGAGGGGAGAGCAGCATGAAGAATAATTGAAAATAATGACCATGATGAGAGTATGTACATTTGACCTTTGCCCCTTCCCAACAGGACCATCTATCAAAACCGAAGTCTAGGGTCTAGCTCACATCTGGCCTAAGAAGCTGATTAAATGGGGTCAGCATGTCAAAGGTCTCCAGATTTTCTCTTGGTGTACTTTTCCACAGTCACACTGTCTTCCAAAAAACATGGGCAGGGTGTGGCCATTACTAAGCTTGAAAGCCTCAAGATCATGCTTTACAAATTGAGCTTTGGTCACTCTTAGTTTTGCTGGAATGGCTAAAATTTCTTTTTTTTTTTAAACTGCTTCTTGACTAAAGGTTCATGATCAGTTCTTGGCAGGAGGTCATACTACCTTCTGTAGGAGAAATACAGTCCCTTCCTTGAGTGCCTTCCAAACTCTTCTGTTGACGTTCACCAACTCTACAAGGGATGGATTTTTCTGTCCTCCAAGCACTGGAATAATATTTTTCCTGACACTTCCAAGAATCTCAGGGGTAGGATGATTTTTCTTTATAGAAAGAAACCAAGTTAAAATTCACAAGAACATTCCCCACATAAATTTCTGTTTTCTATAACAAACCGTTACAGTCTTTAAATATCTTTCAGAATTTAAAACCAAAGAATGTAATGTAGCTTTCAACCACAACAATTATTTGGGGGATGGAGAGGGCAAGAAGAAGGAAACCAGCATTTAGAAATCATTAAATTTAGATAATATTTTCAAAAACTAATGTCTAGTTCTTTTTGTGTTAATAGAAATGTAGAATTGTAACTGGTTCCTTTGGCAAAAAATAGTGGTGCCTACTACATTATTTATGCCATTGTTTTTGTGTGGAGTCTGTGAAAATTTAGTTTTTTTTTTTAGTTTCTGGTTTTTGTCATGTCACACCAACTACCCAGAAGACGTGAAGTCAAACCTTTCCATCACATGGTCCACAGTACTCCATGGTGGGCTGACTCCTTAGGGACTATCCCTTCTGTATCCATTCCCCCCAAAGATTTTCCTTTTGACCCAGATTTGTTGCAGGTGTGCTGGGCTGCTGATTTTTTTTTTTCAAGAACAGTAATGGACTGGCAGTAAGGTGGGGGTGGGGTAGGAGAGTGGGTGGCAAGGATCAGACCTACAGCAGTTAGTGGTAATGGAGTGGGGGGGGGAGGGAAGGAAAATTCATTCAACACATTAATGAGAATGTGTTAGAAATTGTGCAAATCGTACAGTAAAAAGCTGATCCTTCCATAGATCTGTGTGAGGCTTATGAGGTAGCATGGGATTATTTTTCTACTTTGCAAATAAATTAGAATCTCACAATAACACTAGAAGAACCAGAGGAGTAATAATAATATTTGGCATTTATAGAGTGCTTTAAGATTTGCAAAGCTCCTAACATACATTGTCATGTGGCTCCCTATTTGGAGAAAATAATCATCCAATCAACATTTTTCTCTCAACGAATTCTAGTTGAACTTAGCAAGACTTTTCTTTTAATTGTCTCCTCAATTCACCTTGTATATTACTGCCTTATGCTGTGTCTACCCACATTTCATCCTTCCTTCCACACCATCGTACCTGTCCATCATCCTTGGCCAATGCCAATACTACTTATTTGCTTCCTATGTGTCATGTTAAAATGCAGATTTTTCTGCCTGTGCATATTGGCTCCATGACTAGTTTGCAAACTCCTTGGAATCAGGAACCCTCAAAATCTCCTTGAGTACCTTAGAGTGTCAAATATATCAATATTTAATAAATATTTTTCAAATGCTTTTGAAATCTATGGTCCAGTTTCAGATCTTCCTGGGAAACTAGTAACATTGAATTGATAATAGTTTGTGAGCTCCAGCTTCCAGACAATTGGCAGGTTCATGAAAGTGTAGTTTGGCAAACGAATATAAGGAGAGTGAATAGCGAAAGCCATTTTTAGTTAGAATTCTGCCTAGAAAAGTCATGGAAAATGGGGCATAATTTCTCATGGCAAGAATGGACTCCATCTGTTGTAGGAAGAGAGTGATTTCAAAGTCCAGTCAGATTCTACTTCCAAAATGAGGGTTTTTCTTATCCCCATAGCCAGAAGATATCACAACTTAAAGCTCTGTTTTGGAATGGAAAAGCATTTATTAAGCACTTATTATGTTCCTTGAACATAGTAGGTACTTAAATGTTGATTGATTTATTGATTGACTGATTGCCAGGTACTGTGCTAATAGAAAATGAGAGCTGTGGTTCTCAAGGAGCTCACATTCTAATTGGAGGAGACGACTCATAAAGGGGAGACCCATGTTTGTGTTAGTTCATGGCAGATGGAAAAGCCAAGTAATGCTTCAGTTCTGGAGGGCAGATGGAAAGGCCAGGAAGACCTTGGGAAACAATGATAGGGCAGATTCAAAGGTCATTGAGGAGTGGGGTTTGCAGATGCCTACTCCATAGGTGGAGATGTGGGGGGCAGCATCCCGTTGAAAGTGAGTATTCTTTACCAGGTGGTACCTAGGCAATAGGGATTGGGTTGAGGAAAGGTCAGTGGCCCAAGGGCAGATGGTGTTAACACAGTCCTTATTCTAGCTGCCTGTTGGTGGGCTGAAGGTGGGAAGGGGAAGGTCCCCAAGTCCCTGCCATGGCAACTGGTGGTGCTGGCTACTCCCATTGGTCAATTTTCTGTGTGTTTAGGGTATCCATATACTAGAATGTAAGCATTTTAGGACAGAGACAATGTACGTTTTTCTTTTGTATATCTTTAGAACATAGCACAATACCTTTCACATAGTAGGTGTTTAAGAATCCCTTGTTTGCAATTGAACTGAGTAGGTGACGTAATTCTTCTGTATCTTATTACCCAGTGTTTTGTTATTTTTTTTTCTTCTGGAAAACTTGTTTTGGTGAAATTTAAAACTGAAAAAGCAGAATAGAGTATATTACTTTTCATTCATGTAATGCCTCTAGGACATGGGGCCAACAGTTAATCCTGAGTAAGTTGATATTTCCTGAAATAGCAATGAGTTAATATTTTCAAATTAAATGAACTAAATTTAGTGCTTCAATTGTTTTTTTTTCCTAAACACTAATCAAACTAGTAATCTCCCTTTCCACAAAATAATGTCTGGCAGCTGCTGATAAAGAGCATGGCCTACAAGGCAATGGGAACTTGAGTATTTAGGAGAGGCAGCCCAGGTACTTAGCAAATGCTTACTGATTTGTTGGGTCCTGTATCCCCATCTGTATTATAAGGCTCATGCTCTTTTTATAAAACTATATTTAAAAAGTAAAAGGAAGGCCTACAACTTATGTCACCTCATTGGCACACTACAGGGAACCAACCAAACCATCTCAGGTCACCCTTGGAAATAGCCAGGGGCTCTTCTCAAGAGGTGATTTGTGGCAGATGAGGAGAAGAAGTAAAGATGGCCTTTATTTTTGATCCTTATGATGCTTCCATGGAGACCATGCTGTTCAAAAAAAATAACATGTGGGCTGATGAAGGCTGGTTATTTAGTATTTAGCTTTCTACTTAGGCTGGCTCTTAACATTGGGTTCCTGTCTCTTTGTCAAAGGATTCTGGGTACTGGCATGCAAATGAACATGCTGAATATGCAGATGGTATTTTAAAAGAAATGTTCTGAAGTGTTCAGTTTCAGTTCTAAGCACTTCTATTGTTAGAAGTGGAAAGTTTGTTGTAAAGTCAGAATTATTAGCAGGTTCTTCAGCAAAATGAAGGTGCATATTATTCACTGTTTCTATTCCATAACTTGTGGCTGGTTTGGTGGTTCTTATTATCTGTATCTGTGTATAGAATAAAGGAACTTTTTTTAATTTGGTTTTGCTTTTTTGCTTTTGCTGTTTAGGTATAATGATGGATTTAGATGGCTGACTCCACTCTTCCTCTTCCTCCTTGTCTGCCCCTACTTTGAGATAAGAGAAATAATGAAAATAGTATATGATGTAGTAGGGAAAGGCCTGAATTTGGAGGTAAAAGAGGTCCTAGCTATAAATCCTGATTGTGTCATTTATTAGTTGTGTGACCTTGGTCAAGTAACTTGACCTCTCCTGGCTACAGTTTATCCAGCTGTGAAATAAAGGGGTTGGACTGCATGTTCTATAAAGTCTCTTCTAACTGTGCTATTAGACCCCTAAATGAAAATTATGAAGGAAGTTTGGAATTGCAGTTCTACTGTGTGCCAGGAAAAGGAACTTTGAAGGAGGTCAATAAAGAAAAGCTCTTTTGTTAATTATATATTGTTAATCATAAAAATTGTTAGTTATAAAAATTTTTCATTGTAAAATTCAGTCTACAAATGTTCATTGAATATTTATGTACTTTGTGCTGTGCTAGTGGAGGGGAGGATACTGAGGAAGTATACACAAGTTTGAACTGAAGAAGTTAATTGTACAGGTGGAGAGACAGAATTAATTAACATACATGACATGATTAAAGAATAATAAAGAGAGAATATATTTAATTGCCAAATGGTATGGGCCATTCTCTAAATACTATAGGGAAAGCAGAGATAGCATAATAGTAATAATGAGGAGGAAGAAAATAACAAATGGTAGGAGTTCTATCCCAGTTTAAGGTTTCCATTGTAAATATTATCTCAATTGATCCTTTCAACAAGCCTGGAAGGTATATGCTATTCTTATCCCCATTTTACAGATGAAGAAATTGGGGTTGGGAGAGCTTAAGTGCCTTAGCTAGTGTGACACAGCTATCAAGTGTCTCAGGCCAAATTTGAATTCAGATCTTTGGGACTTATAAGTTCAGTGCCCTATTCACTGTGTGCCCTAGCTGCCTCGAAGCAGACAGTTGTGTCCTCCATTAAAATGTAAGCTCCTTGAGAGTCACGATTGTTTCATTCTTTGTACTTGTATCCTCACTGCCTAAGCCCAGTGGCTAGCACATTTGTTGCTGTCCAGTCATGTCTGACTCTCTGTGAACTCATGAGCCCTATTGTCCATGAGGTTTTCTTGGCAAAGATACTGGAGTGGTTTGCCATTTCCTTCTCCACTGGATTATTGCAAACAGAGGTTAAGTGATTTACCCAAGATCACTAAGCTAGTAAGTGTCTGAGGCCAGATTTGAACTTCTATCTTCCTGACTCCAAGTACATAATTTCCACTTAATAAAAAATTTGTTGATTAATCTACTCTAACCCCCTTATTTTACAGATGAGGCAAATCGAGTCCCAGAGAATGGATTTGCCCAATATCACACAGGTACAAAGACGCATAATTAGGATTCAAAGTCGAGATCTAAGACCCTTTCCTATAAACCACATTTTTCCTTATGAGGAGTACAATAAATTCTAAATCTGGCTGACTGAAGCTAAAGAATTAAATTAAGCAGGTAAATTAATGCTGTTTGCCTCAGTTTCCTCATCCATAAAATGAGCTGAAAAAGGAAATGGTGAACCACTCAGTGTCTTTGCGAAGAAAACTCCAAATAGGGTCATAAAGAGTCAGGCATGACTGAAAGGACTGAACAACAATGCCACAAAGATGCCTTCTTGAACATCCCAATGCCTTTGTCAAATATGCAGGGTGGTACTATCCTAAGGTTAGACAATCTGACACTACTGTAGTTTGTAGACACAGGAAAACTCTGTGTCCTCTGTTTTCTCAAAACGAGGTGAAAATTACGTTGGGGCAAAGGAACTATAGAGTCCAGTCATGGAAATCAGTCAGCCAAGCGGCAAGTATATCAGAGCATTGATTGGGAAGGGAGCACTGTGGTAGGTGTGGAGGAATAGAAGAAGCAGAATGGGTGCAGCTAGGTGGTGCAGTGAATAGAGCACCGGCCCTGGAGTCAGGAGGACCTGAGTTCAAATCCGGTCTCAGACACTTAACACAAAAACTAGCTGTGTGACCTTGAGCAAGTCACTTAACCCCAATTGCCCTCCAAAAAGAAAAAAGAAGAAAAAAAAGGAGGCCAAAAATGAGGGCAGTTGATAGCCTCAGGGAACTTACAGTCTTGTTGGAGAGACATGACATAAATACATTAAATGTCTGGAGAAGAAGACTATGAAATAATGTGCCAAACTGTGTAAATGTTTTTTGTGTTGTTTTAAATTATCATGTAGATTTTCTCCCCCTTTTTTGGCATAGAATCTGAGCTGGGAGAAGCATGAAAAAAGTCATGCACATTCCATGAATTCCCAGACTACTTTCTGGGCATCTTGCAACTCCCAGCTTTTCCTTTGGTTACTGACTCTTCTTGGGGCTGAGTTCAAGTGCATTTGCAAACTTGGACCAAATATCTGGCATAATGATTTACAGTAGTTTTTGCAAGTTCTCTCTCCATTAAACAAGGGAGGAAACCATAGTGCAGGGAGGTCATCTTAATTCATCCAGGGTCATGGAATCCGTTTTTGATTTGCCCTCCAGCTTCAAATCATTGACTATTGTCTTAGTCCACTGACTTTCTGTGTTAAACAGGATCCATCTGCCTTTGGAAATCTGGCAGCTACAGTCATAGATTTTGGTTTTTGTTCCCTTGAAAGAGGTTGAATGACAACTTGCAAGTGTGTAGACTTTTCAGGAGAATTTCTAGCTCAGTGGAAAGGTGCAAATCCATCAACTGAACATCAGCCTTCACCATGGCCATTGTAGCCTCCCTTCCACGGTGATGGATTTTTTCCACATCTTTTGCATGCACACAGACATTTCCTGCTGTTCATAGGTAATAACTTGGGAAATGCTGGCCCTTATTTCCCACGTGCAGGAGAGAAGACTCTTAGAGTGGCTGTGCTCTTTTTCGCCCTTCATTCCCTAAAGACCCAGATGAGCCCCAGAGCTTTACAGAAGCCTTACATGATCCATTGTTCCACCAGGACCCTGAACTCAGCTCCACAGCACATGAATGAAGCCAGAAGGGGGTGTGATGCTTCCTTAGGTTAACCATTACAGAAGCAACGGAGTGACAAGAGGGTAATTTGAGCTTACTATGACCCTGGAACCTCCCCTCCTGTGGTTTTCTGATATGCTGGAGCTTACAAGCAAATGCAGTGACGTAATCCGAGAGAGCCTGTTTTACTGCCCACAGGTGCAGAGCTCAGGGTGAACCTGGGGTTCCATAGAACTTCCCCTTCCCAGCCCTTGACTGCAGGCAGCCAGTGCTGAAAGGAGCTTTCACTGTTTTTAAAGCTGTACATCCATGGAAGTTGTGGATGAAATTATTTACATACTGTGGCCATGGATGATTCCAAACAGTGGCAGTTTTGGTGAGGCTCATTTTCCCTTTTTTTTCTATAGAAAAAAAATTATTAAAGAATTGTCAAGTGAAAACATGGTCACCTTTCTTGAGCTAGGTAAGAACTTGAAATACATTGGTTACCTGGGAAAGCAGCAATGAGGGATTATAGAAATGTAAGTAGGACTTGCAAGAAGGGGATAGTTTTCCTAAGAGGAAAACCAGGGAGATTCATGTTATGAGGGTCTAAGGTGTGTGGTGGGGTATACTGTTTAATGATGTATCAGAAATGTCTTTATATAACTATGGTTCCAATGTAATAATAAACCTGTTTGTGGCATATTTTGACTTTTCCCTGAAACAAACAAAATACCAGGTGCCAACAGGAGAGGTTCAGTGCAGGGCCCCTCAGTCAAAGTTTCCTCCTCCAGTAGTGCAGTGAAGCAAGTACTCAGTCTGTAGTCAGAGGACTTTGTTTCCTATCACTACCTTTCCTGTGGGACCTTGGGAAAGTGACTTGGGACTTGTTTTCCTCATCTATAAAATAAAAGTGGTTGTACCAGATGGTTTCTAAGGGTCCCTTCAAGTTCTACTATCCCCCTTTAAGAGCATGACCATACAAAATGTTTTTCCTATCAGGTAGGGTGGCTTTTTCCTTAGCTTACTTCGGTCCCACGGGCATTAACTCTTGGTGTTCAGTTGGTGAAATTCAATAAATACATTCTGAAATTAAAACAGCAATAACAAACCAACACATTCCAGAAGCAATTCCCTTCTAAGCGTTACTGCTTCCAATTTCCCAGGGCTCCCTTTAAATAATGGTTTCCCTCCTCACCCATCCCCAGCTTATTTTGTATTCTGAACCAAAATTCCACCATTATGACTGAATTCATTTTTTTCCTACTCTAAATAATGAGACCATGAGCTGATGCTCATGTCCCTTTATATATGAAGTGTTCTCCTGGACGTGGATTTCTGTAGTGATATAGAGATATATGTGTGTATGTATGCATGTACAGACATATGCATGTAGCATGTATATATGCATGCATGTATGTGTGTACATATGTAGATATGGATATTATTTGCCAGGCAATGCGAAGGAGAAATAGCAGAATTTCAAGCCACTGTGGCCAGTGTATCTCCCACAGTGCTAAGTGGGAAGGTAAAGTCATCTTCATGCAAATTTGTGAGTTAATTAGGAATTCACCCTCTGAAGAGAATTATTCTCTGGTTTGTCATTCTGTATGGGCTATCTTCTGGTTTATACATGACTCGCTGCTCCAGTAAATATGTGCTCCTAATACTGTTATCTCAGCAGGCCTTCTGGGTGAAGTGGAGCATGAGGAAGAAACCTCCCTCCCTAGTTCATATTAGGAGAGATTTGAAGTGCTTAACTTGAAAACTGTATTTGAAGAATGGACTCCAATGATTTGGGTGCAATAATACAGGTAGCATCGGATAGGTCTATTTTGTCCTCCCCTCTTACTGACCTCCCTGGTTTCCTTTCAATCCCAACTAAAATCCCACTTTCTACAGGAGCCTTTCCTTATGCTCGCATAATTCCATTGTGTTCCCTCTTTTAATTATTTCCTGTTTATCCTTTATAAAACTTGCTTTGTATAGATGTATTTGCAATGGATCTTCTCCATTAGATTGTAAGTTCCTTGAGGACTGGGACTGTGTTTTGTCTTTTTTTTTTTTTTAATCCCGAGTGTTTAGCACAGTGCTTGGCACATAGAAAGCACTTAGTAAATGTTTATTGAATTAAATCATCCAGTTCTGAGTTAGACTTTTCCTTAATAAGGATTGAAATGGTCAGAGTTTGTGAAGTCTTTTCCTGCCTAAAAAGTGGATCAATCCATATTTTAATCGTGTGTGTGTGTGTGTGTGTGTGTGTGTGTGTGTGTTTTCCCCCTGGATTTGTAATTTCATTGAAATCCTAGGACCTGTCACTTTTTTTTCTACATCACACTGCCTCATTAGCTTAATTAGTTCAATGTGTTCTATGTTGTAGAGGGTTTCTTGTTTAAATAAGGGTTGGACTGGCAGGTCACTGAGGTCCCTTCCAACTCTGTTCAGAGCAGTCAGCTTTTTCCTAAAATGTCTAGGCCAGGGGTAGAAAACCTATGGCCTTGGGGTCACATGTGGCCCTCTAGGTCCTCAAGTGTGACCCTTTGACTGAATCCAAACTTCATAGAACAAATCAAGGATTTCACTTGAGGACCTTGAGAGTCACATGTGGCCTTGAGATTGCAGGTTCCCTACCCCTTGTCTAGGCTTATTCCTACCCCTCCACCTCCTACAACCCCCATCACAACAACACACAGGAAGTACATTGCAATTCAAAACCCTCCTGCTTAACCTGGGGCATTTGGTCAGCCTAGAGGCAACTCATTGTTTCTTTCTACAGATATAAAATATAACTGTCCCATAAGTCTTCTTTTCCTCTTTGGCTATGGACTGATCTAATCATAAGCCAAACTGGGGAAGCATTTCAAGGACATGCTTGCCTCAAGAGAAATCTGTAAGCATCACCTTCTTGTAAGAGGGATAGTCCTTTTCTTGACTCTCAAATATTCCTACCTGCCAACTTAAATCTCTTACTATCTCCTCACTCCCCCCTTTTTTGCTTCATCAACCTACTGTCTATTCTATTTTTATTTAAATCTGTTTTTGGTTTTGTTTTTTTGCTTTTGGAGGGGGGAGGGCAGGGCAATTGGAATTAAGTGACTTGCCCAAGGTCACACGGCTAGTAAGTGTTAAGTGTCTGAGGCTGGATTTGAACTCAGGTCCTCCTGATTCCAGGGCCAGTGCTCTATTCATTGCGCCACCTAGCCACCCCTTAAATCCATTTTCTACACACAGAAATCATCCAGACCAGAGAGAGTGCAGGACACAAAAATCATTGGGTTTAGGGTCAGATTTGAGTCTGATTCCCATTCTTGTCACTATCTTGGGCAAGTAAAGTGACTTCCAGAGACCTGAGTTTCTTTACTTGTAAGATAGATTAAATGACCTTGAAGGTCCCTTCAAATGCTATGATCCTATGATCTTAATTAATGATCTTCTTAATTGCTCTTCTTTTCCAATTAGAAAAGCATTTGGAATTCCCAAGTATATAGTCTATCCTATTTTAAGGACTTTTAATTTTTCCTAATTGTGTGTGTTTTAATAAACATGGATTTCAAGTATATCTATTAGTCTATGAGAAAATCACTTCAAAATGCTGTAAAGGGACAATCTGCAAAAATCAGCACAAAACGCATGCAAGGGAACAATAAAATTGAAAAAATCTGTACTGTGTGGAATGCTGATACCTTTAATGGAGTCTAAAATGAGAAGAGCTGGTTCTTTTTTTTTAAAAAAGCCTAATACTTCTTGAGTATAGAGTGACTGAATCAGCTTTCACCTCTTAGAAGCTAATCTTCTGAAATTCATGTAGCATCGGATTAGAATTTAGAATAGATTTTTTTTTTTCTGCTTATGGCTGTCATTCCACCTTTTCCAAATGAATTGGGCTAGCATGGGTAGAGTAGGAGGTGTTGATCAGTGAATTTGAAAGTGATGAGACTAAGACCTCTCATGAATTTATCCAGGACAGCTGTCAGCTACAAATCTTCCCTGGTTTAATTCAGCAGTAACTGAGTGGCTTTCCCCTGCCCGCAAAACCTTTTTGCTGAGAAGCAATACCCAATTGTCAGATTCGAGTGTCAAAATCAATAGCATTACATTCAGAGAAAAGTATATATGTATGCGAAGTAGGTGTTTCCAAATATGGGGAGATATTTGTATAGATTTAAGATTACCGTAAAACTGCACTGCTTTATTGCTGGCTGATACAGCTGCCGTACTTGTTTAGCAGAGAATGATGTTAATTCTGCATAATCCCCGAAGAGAGGCAGCCAGAAGCGACCACCAATGAATGCTTTTTTAAAGGTCTGTCATCTCAATTGGTCAATCAGAACCAGAATCTAGACTCGTACATTTTTATTCTTTGGAGATGAGAGTCTGTGAATAGTTGGGAGAATAAAGTAGCAGCATTTTCCAGAGAGAGCAGGTGTCAAGGTTCATTTCAGATCCTCTTCGTTTGCTTTCCTCTTTCTTTATTGCAAAAAATATTGGGGAAGGCGACAGACCACTTCAAGATATGTGCCTCAAATTACTTTAAGTATTCAAGATGAATTCCAAATACGCTCTTTTATAAGAGTAACTTGATGGACAAATTATTTCAACTATATGACAATTTAAGGTCTCCAACCTGGACACTCGAATAACCTTCACTGGCAACTTTCCAGGAGCCTATTGGGAGGACCTGATCTTCTAGCAAATTGACACATGCTGTTTTATTGAACAGAAAAGCCCAGGGTGAGAATAAGTGACTGTGTTTATAACTCCCCTGAGAGCTGGATTGAAATTCCTCATGGACAAAATTTACTCACAATGAAAACATAGCTTGTGCACACTGTACCATCATCAGGGGCAGTTAGATGGAGGGAGAGTGGCAATGGCCCAGATTAGACAAGCCTGGGTATTGTGTGGCCTTTGGGATACTTGTGACACACGTTTAGCATTACACAAGAGCCATTTAAAAGGATAAGGGAAATGAGGCCTAATTGGGCCAAATCTTGTCTACCTCCTAAGAGCCAAGTTGTCTATGGACTTTTGAGGTTTCTCTAATCTTGTTTATAGTTACAAAACCCATGTGTTGGAAACTCAGAGCAATAGTCATTTTTCTTCCTAGCTCCAAACTACTTTTTTTATCATTATGTCTTCCTATTTATATTTAGGTCTCTTATTTTATTTTATCTTATATTTATATATACATATATATACACACACAATTCTATATCATATATATACAATTGTATATCACATATCATTATATATATCACCTTCATCAGTTAGCAAGCATTTATGCCTACTATGTGCTAGGGGACTGTGTGTTAACTTCTAGGGATAAAAAGATTAAAATAATCTCTACTCTCAAGGCTCTTACATCTTAACAGCAGAGACAAGTACATTTATAAATATATTCAGAAGAAATGTAAATAAATACAAAGTAGTTCAACACAAGTTAGTTTAGGAAAGTGGGTACTAGCAGCTGTCAGGTGGGGGGGAGGGATCAGGAAAGGCTTCATAAAGAAGGCTGCTTGATCTGCATCTTGAAAGGAAAAGAGTGATTCTATAAAACTGAAATGTCGAAGTGCATTTTAGGCACTGGATAATGTCATGTCAGGGATAGATGAAGATGAGAGATGGAAAGATCTTTTGGGGAAATAGTGAGAAAATCAATTGGGCTGCATCTCTGATCCTTGATTTAAAAAAAGGGTTCAGAAAATTCAGTCCCATTCAGCTTCATCCTTAATCAAGTTTTCCCACTTGTCAGCCTAAATGCACTTTCAGCTCTATATACTGTATGGGCCTCCGTGACCTTCCCAGTGGCTTTGAATGTGTGTTTCTACTAGAACATCTTCCTCCCTTTGTGCTGTTATGTTTGAGATCAGGGATTCAACAGTAGTCAGGTAGCCTTTGCTTGAGAATTAGGGTGCTAAACAGGACCTGATGACTTCACTCAATACAGATGGCTTACCTAAGTTCCTTCTTTCACCATATGTCCCCAGTGGCAGAAAAGCAATGAGCTTAAACATCAAAAGCACTGACAGTTATTCACCAACTAATGTCAAATAGGCTCCTAGGCAGTGATCTTAGTTTTGAGAGTTTCAGAAACATTGAAGATAACCCTTTTCAGAGGTTATATTTTTTTAACCTCTCAAAACATCTCATAGTTTATCTCTACCCCTGACACTTATGATTAACTTCCAAGTGGCTGACAGTTTGCTTTTCAAGTGAGTCATCTTTGATAAGTGCTCGTTTTTCTAACTGTATCTTAGGGGAACCAGTTTGGCAACAGAAGGACCCCTTTCTTATAGAGCTGAAAATGATGGAGCCAGAAATTGTCTCTACTAGGCTGACTTACCTCTCTAACTTGGTTCCACAATGTCTCCTTCTCTGGATCCCTTTGAAGGTAGCGTGCTCATTTTTGGCAGATATCTTGTTGAAATGATCTTCATATTCCAACATTACTTCCAGCACTTAGCATAGGGCCTAACACTATAATGGGTACTTAAGAAATGTTGCTTGATTGAGTCATTTTTCTCTCCAGAGCCAACCCTTATCAAAACTCTTTCATACATTTTGTGTTGACCATGATCCTCTTGCAGTCTCTGGGTTCTCCTCCAAGGCCTCCTTCTCCTCAGGTACCCAGTATATCCTTCTCCTTTGGGTTACTGGCCATTGCTTCCCATGGTCTACATTTCAACCTTTCTCCTAAGAAGACCCTCAGCTACATATTAAGTTCCTTGAGCATAGGGGTTATGTCTTAATTATCTTTTTAATTATCCCCTTTCATCAATGGAATGTTTTTACACATGACTCTTAAATAGTGAATGAATGAGAAGCAAGTAGAAAATAGGACAAGCATCATGAATTAGCCCAACAGTTCTCAACATGTCATCTCTGAGCATCCTCTGGATAGCATACAGGCTTTTCTCTTACAATATTACAGTCAATATCAAGAAGATATGCATATATTCTAGTCAGATTCCATTCATGTACAAGTCAAGACATCACCCTCATGTCATTGGTCCTCTTTGAGAATGAAGGACAAACAACAATGTTCCACTCTAATATACTTTCTGGTAGCATGGCAATGGCATTTTGTCTCTGAAACCCCATTGCCTACAACAGTACCTTATTCAGAGTAGGTATTTAATAAATGACTATTAAATTGATATGAATGAAGAACTGACTATATATATATACATACATATATATATATATATATTTAATTACCATGCTATGATGGAAAATGCTATCCATATCTGGAGAAAGAGCTATGCAGTCTGAATGCAGAGTAAAGCAGACTATTTTCTTTTTGTTTGTTTTGTTTTTTTCTTCTCATGGTTCCTCCCATTCATTCTAATTCTTCTATACAACATGACTAATGTGAGAATATGTTTAATAGGAATGTATATGTAGAGCCTATGTCAAATTGCGTGCCATTTTGGGGAGGAGGAGGGAAGGGAGGGGGAGAAGATTTTAAACCATAAGTGAATGTTGAAAAGTAAAAATAAATTAACTTTAAAAAATTACCATGTTGGTATCCCATCAAGAATTTGTGTCATTCTTCCCCTCCATTTCTTGGAGCTATCTTTGTGGGAAGTAAGTATGACAGGTATTTCTCAGGGTCCTTGACAACACTGATAAAATTTCATCTGTGGGAATGACATTAAAAGAATTACCTTCTTTTTTTACTCCTGCACCCTAAGGACCATGGGATCTTTCCATCTGACTTGTTGCTGACATCTTCAGTATGTATTATTCCCTCCCACACCCCAATTAGGATGTGAGCTCCTTGAGAGTAAATACTGTCTCATGTTTTCTGTTTGCCATCTCTAGTACTTAGCACAAGGCTTTCCACATATCACTTACTGCTTCATTCATTCATTCATTCATTCATTCATTCATTCATTCATTCACTGAGGGAGACTGTAGAGACCAGGAAGGCTTAAAGATCTCTCTGTTAGAATATTCCTTGAAGAAATCCCTAATTACAGCTGGAGAAAGTAGATAGGTAAATACCTCTCCCCACCCCCCACACTCTCCCTCATTTACCTGCAAAGTCATTTTGGCCAAAGAGAGACCATAGTGTCTTAATGCTTTTATTTTGTGATATTAATACTTCTATCTTTTTAAGTTTTTGTTACAATGTCTTCAAATATATTATTGTTACAGTGGGTTGCCAACATGTTTTTTCTACACTGTATTCCTTTATGTTCCTCCTTGGCAAGGATGTCTTTCCCAGGTGGGCAGGTTTTGCCTAGTGCTATGTATCAAAAAACACGCATTGCAATTACAAAAGTGCCTTTTAACTCTGCTACAGTCACAACCACTCAGAACATGGCTGTGTCCCATCATTTCTCCAAGCCTGGGAGTTCTCACCAGGTGAATAAAAGGTCACTCTTTCACATGTGTTCCTGGCAGGTAGCATACTGCCAATGTTGCAGAAACTTCTGCAACCATTTTACTTATGGTGAAGATAGAGATGGAAGGAGCATTTGTAGACAGAAAATGCTAAAACTCTATGAAAGCATCCACTCGAGTGACTTCCAAGGAGAGGAGTTTTCTTGAAAGTGTTTGGGAGGGGGTGTCAATTAATGCCAGGCATTGTGGTAGGCATTGGGAATAAGGGGACAAAAATGAAAAGGTCCTTACCTTCAAGGGGCTTACATTCTATTGAGAGAGCCAATAGATGGATCCATAAATATGTACAAAATATATGAAAAGTGAATAGAGGAGGAGGGAGGAGAGGAAAGTCCTTCCAGTTCCAAATGCAGTTGTGCTGTTCTTCACTTTCCTTGGCATGTGACCCGGCTTGTTATTGTAATCAAACAGTATGGTCATAACCAGAACTGGTTTCTCTGATAAACACAAGGGAGCCAAATTTTTAAAAAAGGAAAAAAAAATGACATGACATCTCTGATGTATTTCCCCAGCCCCACCCCATTGATTAGGGAACTAGGAAATGATTAACTCAACGGAAAGTTTGTGGAAGAGTTGCAAGTGTCTACTGGGACCAGTTTTCAATGGTTTTACCATTTGTACTCTGACTACAAGACAGCCCAGTGAGTCTAATCCCCAAACCTAGTGCTGTTGATAGGGTCTTCCAATCTGGCTTCTAGGAAACCATCTTTTGATCCTCCCAGGGAGATGTGATTCTTCTTTCATATTTGATGTATTCTTTTTTTTGCTTTTTGGAGGGCAATTGGAGTTAAGTGACTTGCCCAAGGTCACATGGCTAGGTTTTATGTTAAGTGTCTGAGGCCAGATTTGAACTCAGGTCCTCCTGACTCCAGGGCTGGTGCTCTATTCACTGCTCTACCTAGCCGCCCTTTGATTTATTCTTTAAGTGCAGTTTTCATGGTCTCATTTGCAGCACATTTCTTTGTACATATCATATCTTCCAGCTATAGTAACAGTAAATTCCTTGAGGGTTTTTACCTTTGTCTGGACCCCACTGCTTAGGACAGTAAATCAAACGCATTTAATCAATGTTTGTTAAATGAACGAATGCTTATTTGCAACCCTTCTCAATTTGAGTACTGTAGTCTTCATGTTGGCCTTATTGGGTTTTAATAATAGTGCTTTAGATTTTGTAGAGTGCAAAGCAGACATCATCTTACTTGACCCTCACAGCAATCCTGAGAGGGTGTGTACTTGAGGTTCAAGGATCTCCATTTTAGGGATCACAAGATAATAAATCTAGAACTGGGAGGGGCCTCAGACATTACCTCATCCAACTATTACTTTTCAGACAAGGAAACAGGTTCGGAGAACTTAAGTGACTTTGTGGTCATATAGCTATGTTAGAGGCAGGATTTGAACTCAGGTTTTTCTGACTATAAGTTCACAGTACTTCTCCCACTGGACCATACTAACTCTATTGTGGGATTCTATTGAGATGGAAAAGATGGGATAGCATTTTCATTTGTAGTTTTCTAAAATAAATACTTGACCTGCCATTTTATAAGTCAAGTTGCCCTTATTAATTGATATTTCCACATATGTGCATTGCATATTAATATGTTCCTAATGATGACCCCAAGAGGCACCAGTCTTAAGAAATCATTTTGTTCAGCATGGCTCAGTTGTTTTTTCTAATTCTCTGAATGCAGTTAATCCATAATTGGTGTCCTTAATGATTCTCTCTCAATAATAATATTGTATTAACTATGAGGTCATCCCATTCATTCACCATTCTGATTCCATTTGATGATGTATCTAGTTTCTTCAACATTAAATCCACATTAGCTATGACTAAGGATGCACCTTTTGACCCAGACTAGAATATTAGTGGGAATTGATATACTGTGACAACTCTGGAAGCTTTTTATGGATTAGATGCTACCCAGGTGATGGGATAATTTAATAGTAAATAATGGCTGGGTTAACAATATCGGGCAAACACAACCTTGCATCATTCTATTTCTTGGTACTTTTTTCTTTCTTCCCTTTACTCTTCAGATTTTCTCCTGCTTGTTGCCTTTCCCTCCTTCCCCCATACTGCCACCCTCCCCATACCGTTACTATTTTCAGGCATTCCTGCATGACCTACTTATGAACTGCATATTTTCAGTCCTCTAGGAATATAAGAGTTCAGAGAGAAGAGTTCAGGCTCGATGACCTATTCTATCTTTGGATTTTGTCTCTTGGCTATAAAGAAGGCTGTCACTTAGTGCCAGTATTGATGGCATTTGCAATGTGGACAGCTGTCCTCAGGGAGCTGGGCTCAGACAAATAACCCATTTTCAAGAGGACATAATCATTAGATGACAACTATTTATGGTTCTTATTGACCTGGACCAAACTTGAACTGCTCTCAGAGACATTAAATTTTCATATGCTGTAAACTACTTCAAGAAGTCAGGTTATTTCTTTACATATATTTAGAAGTTCTAACAATATTCACTTGGTTCTTTCATACTTTATCTGAACCTGGAATCTTAGAACAGGGATCTGTTTGGAAGAGGGTAGGATTGGATATAGAATTGGCTCTGTAAATCAGACCAGAGATACTAATTTATAACACAATATTTCTTTGCTGTATTTTGTCTATATAGGGCTTCCCTTTGCATACTTATAAAAAAAATCAACAGCATCCTAGCATGCACGTGTAAAATGACAAATACCCAGGATTGTACTTCAATGGACTTCTTAGAATATCATCTACATTTTACGCAATGACCACAGCAATGTAAAATGAAACAACATTGAAAGACATCACAACCCTGACCGATGCATTGACTAATAGTGACTACATAGGATTGACAATGGAAACCACGTACGTCTGAGTAGAGAGGTGCTTGCGTTTTCAGACATCTACAATACACGGATGGCGGTGCTACTTGCAGTGGAGAGAGTGCTGGACTGGAAGTGAGGGAGGACTTGGCTGAGGTCCAGCCTCCAACAGTTAGTGACTGGTGACCCTGGGCAAGTCACTAAAATAGAGATAACATTTGCACCTGCCTCCCAGAGTCTTCATGAAGTTAAAATGAAATATTGCTTATAAATCCTTTTGCAAACCTTAAAATGCTACATACTTGGGGCGGCTAGGTGGCACAGTGAATAGAGCACTGGCCCTGGAGTCAGGAGGACCTGAGTTCAAATCCAGCCTCAGACACTTAACACTTACTAGCCCTGTGACCTGGGGTAAGTCACTTAACCCCAACTGCCCTGCCCTCCCCCCTTCAAAAAGCAAGATGCTCCCCCCACCAAAAAAAAAAAATGAAGTGCTATGTAATTGCTACCTATTATTATTTGTGTGTTTACTTACACTGAGATCTAACCTTCTGGTCTCAGAACCCCTTTACATTCTTAAAAATTATTGAGGACCCCAAAGAGTTTTTGTTTATGTAGATTACACCTATTGACATTTAGAAAGTAAAACATGTTAGCTATAATAAAACTTATTATGAAAATAGTTGTGACCTCTCATACTCCTTGAAAGGGTGTCAGGATTCACCTCGGGCTTAGACTATAATTATTTGTTATGAGGGATGGTTCTATGGGGAATGGGAAGGGAGGAATCATTGGAAAGTGATTTTCAGGGGCCAGGACCAGCCTTGTAATTTCACTGATGTGGGGAACGCCTTTTACCAATGTAGTACACACCTTCCCTGTACCTTCTAGTCCTTAGAGAGTTGTCTGGAATGCTGAGAGGTTAAGTAACCTGCTGGGTATGTGTCTGTGGTGGCACATGAACCCAGGTCTTTCTGACTCAGAGGCCTACTCTGTATACACTCTATCATACAAATGGCAACAATGGCAGTTTGGGTTTTTTTTTTAAAGAACATTAATGAGATATTCAAAGAGATAAAATCACAGTCTTTGAATTTACTTCCACTGAAAGAGTACTGCTTTATAGGTGACAACTTTATTTTTTTATTGACCAATATTCTAAATTTCTCTGTATAAATTTTGATGGCATATTATCAGTGCTTAATAAGGGTTTGTTGGTTGATTGACTATGGAGACCTCTAGCATCCCCTGCTTTAGAGAATGGATATTGGCAGTAGGTATAATAGGTGACCTCATCAGTCCCTTTCCTCTCAATTGTCTATTTTCAGAGCATTATTGGAAGGGATAAAATGGAACCAGTTGGCCTGCCAAGTGATATGTTGATCTCCTTTCACTTTGGTGTTTGTTGTTTTTACCCAGAAGATTTGAAAATGGCAATTTAAGGGATAGATGGTCCTTCTCTTCTCTCCCTATAATAATATCGCGTCTCCTGTTAATAATCTTCCTCTATTGTAGGCATCTTATTTTTCAGAGCATTAGGTCTTTGAAGCTATTGTGTTGAACTCCTATACCTGGCTCTTTTGAGACTATCTTTCTAGGGAAAATCTCCTTCAGTTTCTCTCTTCACCCCTGCCTTTGACCTCTCGGGCAGGTGCTCTCTTATCTAAACTGTCCGGGTGGTTCAGGTTTCGTAGCTTTCTGGCTTCTGCTTGGCTTTCCAAAGCAAACCCCCATTCTCCTCTGTCCCCCTACACCCCTCCCACTTTTATACCTGGTGTTTTCCAGGAAGTCTTCAGATGACTCTCAATTTCTTATTCTGAAGTCAGGCCAATGATATTTCTAAAGTGACATATTCCTATGGTAGCTGTTTCCAAAAAGAAATGAATCCACAAGTTTCCTGGTTGATGAGGCCTCCTATGAACAATATGACTGAGGAAAAAAAATAGTGCTCTCCTTTTAATACTCTGTATTTTCCTCATTTAATTTTTTTTGGAGGGGGAAAGGCAAGGCAATTGGGATTAAGTGACTTGCCCAAGATACACAGCTAGTTAACTGTCAAGTGTCTGAGACCAGATTTGAACTCAGGTCCTCCTGACTCCAGGGCCAGTGCTCCAGACAGCTAGATAAGGAGGAAGAAACAGTTTCAGATATTTCCTATAATCAGATAACGGGGAGGGGGAGGCTTTATGTGTGTGTGTATACATACATACATAGAATCAAATAAGATTGCACATATATATATAGAAGATCAAATAATTTCTGATCAACACTTTGCAAAACTTAAGGGTTATATAAATAAGAACTATTAGATATTAGGTATAGAATAAGACCAAAACGCAGGCAACATTATCTTCAGAAAGTCTATTGTGTCATAAAGCCTCGCTTGTTTGAGAGGAGATATCTTTATTCTCCTTCTTTGGGATTATTTTAATCTTGTCATCATCTTGCCAACTTAGTGTTTAGAGGGACCCAGAAATGGTGTTTTTGCCTTATATGACACATTTTAGCCAATCCCCAACCCTCCTCTCCTTCAGTACATGAATATGGATTTTTTATAACTTTTAAAAGAAGTCAGATGCTAATGAAATACCCTTCAGGATCAGCAGGGCCCCTTTTTCTAGGGGGCAATAAAGCACAGTGGTGGGGGCTGCTATTGTTTATTAGTCTAACTTTGTCTCTAGCCTTCTTAGTCATCCCAATTAGAACTTCTTCTCTTAGTCTTAGACCAGATGGACAAGCTGACCGTTCCATAACCACCTGCTCATACAGAGCCTTCAGTGTCTTTAGCGCCTTTTTCTCCTTGTCCTGAATATGTTGGGAGAATCCTTCAGTGAGGGAGGCCCAGAAAGCCGGGCCGTTGGGGCTAACTTAATTTGGAGAAAGCTATCAGGCAGTAGATGATGAAGTTAGATTTGCATCTAAGAAACAGATGGCCACCACAGATGATGAGATTAGATTTATTATGTTTGGGGAAATTAATTCGTCACTTTATTTTGTTGTGTTTTTTTTAAGTGATTTTGTTAACTCCCTGACAGAAATGATTTATGGAAAGAGCTTGTCCTTTAATGTAAAACATGGGACGCATTAGGACCTTAGAGAAAATGGGTCATCTAATTGCCCATTAATATCGGGTGCAGACAGTTCTGTAATGTGCGGGCCTAGAGAACAAAGATGCTGCCACCTATTGAGAAGTGCTGGCCTCTGTTTTCCACTTTTCATAGATCTATCCTCTCTTGCTTTCTGACCAAGCACCCGGAACTTATGGATCTATATCCATACACACACATACATACATGCACACATGCAAATACACATATATGTGTATGCTTATGTGTATTTATATATGTATGTATGTGTATATATGAGTCTTTAAAGCCATTGCTGTTATTTATCATTAGATAACTCTTAATAGTTGTTCATTCTGTTATCATAGCAAGTTCTGACATCCATAACTAAAGGGGCAATGGGGTGAAATGGAAATAATGTTGGTTTTTCTTCTTTCTTTTTATGTTTTGGCTTTTTGGAGGGGGAAGGTAGGGCAATTAGGGTTAAGTGACTTGCCCAAGGTCACACAGCTAGTTTTTGTGTTAAGTGACTGAGGTCAGATTTAAACTCAGGTCCTCCTGACTACAGGGCCGGTGCTCTATTCAATGTGCCACCTAGCTGCCCCCAATAGTGTTGGTTTTGGAATAAAAAAATGAGACCTGCTACAAATTTAGTTTCTGTAGCATGTTTATTCTGAGACTATGAAAAAATCATTTAACCTTTAGGATCCTTTCCTTCCTCATCTGTAAAATGGAGCTAAAAACACCTGCAGTCCGTACTCACAAGGATTATGAGAAATATGTTATTAGCCTTTAAATGTTGGTCATTCACGGTGATTCAAACATAGCATTTTGAATGACCAGGTGTCTATAGCAGCTAAGAAATGAGTCATTCCTTCCCCATGTTTCTCTCTCTCTTGATCATTTATTTATGTCAATGCATCCCAGTTGCACATAATTATAAAGTTTGAACAGCCATCTAATTCATCCAAGAATCTCATCTACAAGAATCTATATTCTTGTATATCTATATTTGAATTCCCATCAAGTTATTTAAATTTACTTTTCTCTGGAGCCATGGATAGAGTGACAAACCTGAAATCAATAAGTTCTGGGTCCAAATCCAGCCTTAGATACTTATTAGCTTTGTGATCCTGAACAAGTCACTTAATCTCTGCCAGCCTCAGTTTTCTTAACTATAAAAGGGGGATAATACCAGCACCTACCTTGCAAATTGTTGTGAGGATCCTGATGCACAGTAGGTATCATATAAATGTTTGTTCCGCTCCCTACCTCTTTTGCTTAAAATGGGTTGAAACCCACTATGTCCAATTATTTTACTTTGAGGCAGATTATTTGTTTAGCTCCTCTCCAATTACTGGACATTTAGGTTGTTTCCAGTTTGTTTTTCACAATCACAGAGATGCTACTGTAAATATTTTGGTTAGATAGTTCATTATTTCATTCTGACAATGTTGGGCTGCCATAAGGGAATCATCGCTTCTGGAAATAATGGGAAGAGATCATCTTACTGTATTTTTTCCTGGTCAGCTCACATCTGGAGTACTGTGTTCAGTTCTGGATGCCACATTTTAGGAAAGACATTGACATTCAGTAGGAGTGTCCAGAGGAGAACTACAAGAATGCAAAGGTCCTTGAGGCCATGACGTGAGAATTAATTGCAGAAATGAGTGTGGTTAGCCTGGAGAAGTTTTGGGAGGGCCACAGTAGCCATGTTCAAGAATATGAAATGCTCTTACCTAGAATAGGGATTCAATTGTTCCTGTTTGGCCCCAGAGAGTATAACCAAGAACCAGAGGGTGGCACTTGCAAAGAATTAAATTCAGGATTGACGTAATGAGACACTCCTTGGCAATTAGAGCTGTTCATGTGTATTTTTTCTTTTCAGATCTTAGGCAAATTAGTACCTATCCTGAGATGAATGTATCCAGAATTGAAGGTGACTTTTTGAGCTTTAGAGGTCTGGAGGTTCTAGGTCTTTTCTGGTTGGAGCTAGAAGCAGCAGAGAAAACTTCTTCATTAAAGCATGCAATCACCAATAAGAGAATTTTGCTAGCAACATATAATGGTAATATTTTGGAAATGTGGTGCTGAGGCAAAATATGCCTAAAAAACCAAAAGATGTCTAAATAATGATCTTGCATATGCTTTGTATTTTGAAAAGGTGTAAGTATCAACCTCCCAACAAACTATAATAGTAGTTAAAACTAATCTACCGAATTCCACTTTATTAACACAAACTTTCTTAATGTGTAGCATAACTTGTATGTATATGAATAAATTACTTACCCAATGTCTGCTTAAAAATAGAATTGTCCACAGGTAGAACTGACCACATCAGAATAAAGTAGGTTCTCCCTCCTTGAAAATCATGAAGGAAACACTAGAAAAAAGTTTATCCCATATTTCATAGAAGACATTCTTTTTTAGGTGCATAGATCGAGCTAGATGATCGCACAGGCGTCTCCCTATTCTGAAATTCTGCAATGTGTGTTTCTGATGATGTGGCTTTGTGGTCAGAGGATGTGATTGTTTTTATAACAGTGCTCTTCAAAAAAATCTATCAACTGGAGCCTCAACCAGCAGTATTTATTTATCTGCTTCTTTCCCATAATCCATTCTTATTGCTCCCTGTAACACAGCCCCTTGGTGCAACCAGGGTAAGGTGTGAAGAGGCTGAATTCATGAAACAGGAACTCAGGGTAATGTTGTTGTTGATATTTGTCCTTCATTCTCAAAGAGGACCATGAGATCAGGGAGGTTATGCCATGACATGCAGGTGAATTGGATTTAAGTGTGGGAGGTCTGTGCAAAGTCACCAACCTCACTTTCCCCTCTGGAGCTGTCTGGGTCCAGTGGCAAGATATAGATCAGGACAACCTCTGTGAGTAGTAGTAATAGTAGCTACCCCACTGGGGGCCCAGTTGGAGCTGTCCAGTTAGGCAACACAGCTCTCTCTCTCTCTCTCTCTCTCTCTCTCTCTCTCTCTCTCTCTCTCCCCTTCCTTTCCCTTCCCTGTCCACACAGGGTACCCTTACCTGCAAGTACTCGGACCAAACGAATGTAAATTTTTATCACTGAGACCTCCTAACATATCTTGAGGTTTACATGCTAGATTTCTTTCTTAAGTACCATACCTTAAACCAAAATCACTCTGGCTCCCATTGATTGGCCTTAAGTCCCAGCCTAAGTTTCACTTGGTCATGGTTTGGACTCCATGAGCTAAGAATTAATGTAAATGGCAATTGTTTCTGTTTTGAGATAATGTACAAATGTACGTGAAGTGTAGGCACATGAAGGTAGGTAAACCAGCTGGAAAGGAGCCAAATCCAGGGATGTCAGAAATGGAAGCAGGGCGAAAACTAAAGATACCCAACAGAACCTGAGAGATGAGATGCTGGGAAGCAAAGTTCACTTTTTAAAATTGTAAGTATTTGGAGATAGATGTGGGGAGGACAGTTAGGCCAAGAACAAGAATATAATTTGACCCACTCATGACTGTACAGATGCATACGCGTTTTAAGCAGAGTCAAGCACTAGCCCCCATTGCCCAAAGTTGCATGAGTTTGGGAATTGTTTGTGCTACTGTTATCTTTATTAGCCTCCATGGAAACCAGACTTATTCAAACCCCGGTAAACTGCTCTCTGAATTGCTCCTGTCTTCTTTAACTTTGAAATGGGGGATTGGGGGAGGAGTAGCAGGCATCAGATAAATACCAGTACTGTATCATGATTTTCTGTTTCTTTGAGCTGATTAGGTCAAACCACATTCCAACATGTAGAGAGGTTGCAACCTGTGTTGGAGAGGGAATACCCATAGTGCTGAAATCATAGATCCGTGAAAAATTCAAGTTTAATCATTGTACATTTAAACATATATGCATTATATATCTAAACATTGTACATTTAATCCTTGAGCAACATTTTGTTGTCAAGTCATTTTTCAATCATGTCAAATTCTACCGCCCCCTCCCCTTTCCCTTCCCACTTTCCACATAGGGTATTTGGTAAAGACACTGGAGTGGTTTGCCATTTCCTTCTCCATTTCATTTTACAGATGAGGAAACTGAGGCAAACAGGGTTAAGTGAGTTGCCCAGGGTCATACAGCTAGCACGTGCCTGAAGCCAGATTTGAACTCAGGAAGATGAGTCTTCCTGTTTCCAAGCCCAGGACTCTATACTCTACAACACCAAGTTGTCCCTTATAGTATAGTAGAGTTGAAAAAACATTGGACTTATAGTCAGATGACATTGGTTGAAGCTTAACTTTGTCACTTACTACATGTGTTCCTTCAATTCAATTTAATAAGCATTTATTAAGTGTCTACTATATGCCAAGCACTGTGCTAAGACTTTTGTCATCACTTAACCTCTTTAGACCTCAGTTTCTTCACCTGTAAAATGAGGGGGGTTGTACTAGAAACACTCTTACAGGGACTTCTAAGTCTAAATCTATAACTTTATAGCTTATAAATGAAAAATGGGATTTGAACCTTGGTCTTTTGCCTCTTACTTGCATTGCTCTATCTAGGACACCACATGGCCTCTAACCCTGCCACTATTTTGAAGAAGAAGAATCATTCAAGCATTTTGTTGCCAGAGTACCCCTCAAGCTGTCACTGGTAGGAGAGGGAAGCTGTGTGGGTGGCCCAGGATAATGGGAGGGAGAGAAGAAAGCATCCCATGAAGTTTCTTACCCAGTCACAGTTAAAAGCAGTCTTTCTAGCCTAGCTCAGTGTTAGGTTATTTTGCCTTCCTTTTCTTGCCCATAATGAAAGTGACACCCATTTACAAGCCAGTCACTGGGAGTAGTGAAAGGACGGCTTCTTGAGTGGAAAAGATCAATTAAATGATTATCCCAGCCTGCCGCTCACTAATGGCTTTCTTACTTTGTTTGGGAGCCAGGAAACAGAAGGCTAGGTCATTTAGCCTTTTGGAGGCAATCTAATTGCTATCTCTGTGATGCCAAGTTTCATTAGACAAAGGATCCCCGCTCTTAGCAGCTAAGCATCTCTGGTATTTCAGAAAATTTCCCCCATATCAGATTGGGGCTTTCCAATATGGCTGTTTGACATGGGTCTTGGCTGTGCTGTGTAGGAAATTTGGTGCACATTATACCTTCTTGATGTCTATCAAGGCTCCTAGGGCTCAATCTAATAGGCACACACACACACACACACACACACAGCATCTCACTTAGCTTGTCCAAATATAGTGACTACATCATCCCTTTGAAAGTTAATGGTTGTTGGCCCTGGGCTTTTTTTTTTAAACCATGGGTATTGGTTATAAGTAATCATCTTAACAACAAAGACATCTACTGTGGTTTGTGTTTGCAATGGGCACACTTCACAATTGTTTCATTTTTGTGTACTCCCCCCTAGACACACACACACGCATGCACGCTCACACACAAACACATATAAAACAAATGTACATACAAACAACAAGAAAACAACTTCTTTCCATCTTTACTCCCTATTGGACTGATAGATTTGGAAGGTGGCAGTCCTAGGAATAGATACAGATTTCCATTTGGTTGATGTCCCCTTCTGCAAAATTGATAGTTGATGATGTGAGAAGTGTGCTTCTCTTTGGAGAAAACTATGAAACTCTCCCATTCTGTTGGTGTGCCTTGAAATGAACATCACTGGGGAATGAGTTTGAGACTTGAAATAAATCAAGGAGTCATCCTTGGTTCTGCCATTTGTATCACTTTTGACATGGTTAGTCACTTAACTGTTTTGAGCCTCAGTTTCTCCATCTGTAAAATAATAGGGTTTAACCAAAAGATCACTTCCATACCTTCTAACTCTAAATCTGAGAACTTACATTCCCATTCTTAGGTGTGACAACTAATGTTCTATAGACAACATAATTGAACCAGCATTCACATCTTGTTTAACACCACTGATGCAGTATTAGGAGCTTCAAGTAAAAAAAGTGCTAGTTCATCTCCTTAATCTGTATTCACAGAGAAGTGGTCTTAATCTGATCACAGAGAAGTCACATAGCATGAAATCTTCAGGGCCAAGTGACCTCTTTCTTTGACGTTCAATGCCACAGGGTTGAAAGATGAATTAGGTGTTATGCCAGGGGACTTAACAGACAGAGATACCATATGACTGTTTGGACTAAAATTCAAAATGCAGCAGTAGAAGATGACCGTGTATTAAACATTTGGTCTTGTGTGGCCTCCCCTTGTTGATTTAAATAAACATAGCAACCCTGCTCCTCAGTCCCCTGCCACCTACCCCCAGTTCAAGTCTCTGCAAAGCACAAGATTCAGAGTAGAATGATCAGTCCTAAAGACAGCCCCTCAAACAGCCTGTGTTTTGTTTCATATTTATCTTATAAATAAAAGGAAGCTATTTCATGGTTTTACATTAAATAAAAAGAGTTTGAGGAGAGATGGAAAGATGAGGGAACCGAATTATGCAGGAGTTCAAGATACTGGATGGACTGTGGTTCAGCAGGTTAGGGAATGGAGGCTGACATTTATCCAGTAGTTTAACTTGTGAAAGAAGATCTAGTCACAGCGCATGCATAACTTCAGCTAAAATTAACCATCAAGGCTTTGTAGCTGTTTTAACTGGCTGCCCACCGGGATAAGAATGCTGCTGTATGATTCTTGGTCTTGGAGGGTTGGTTCTGCCAACGCTGGTCAGCATGACTGTTACAAAACAGTAAGTGGGTCACTCTTGACTCTGGCAGGATCATGGGCTTATTTCAGCCTGGTTTGACTGAAGTTTGATATGGATTGAGTTATATTTGAACTGTGTCCAATTTATTTTTTTTAATTTAATTATTTTATTTACTTTTAGTTTACCACATTCAGTTCCACAAGCTTTTGAGTTCCAAATTTTCTCCCCTTCCCTCTCCTCCCCCTTTCCCTGCTATGGCATGCAATCCAATATAGGTTCTACAAATACCTTCACATTAGTCATTAATCATGTTGTAAAGAAATATTATAATCAATGGAATGAACAACAAGAAAGAAGGAACAAAACAAAATAAAAAAGAGAGAAAGGAAGTAGTTTGCTTCAATCTGCATTCAAACTATAAATCTTTCTCTGGAGGCAGATAGCCTTTTCTATCATGAGTCCTTTGGAGTTGTCTTATAACCTTGCATTGCTGAGATAAGCCCAGTCTATCAAAGTCAGTCATCACAGAAATGATGTGTCTGCATTTTCTTTTTTAGTGTGTGCCTGCTAACCCTTCCAATAGACCTTTATCTTTTGCATAGCACGTAGGAGCAAACGCATCTTTTTGGTTGTTGTTTTATTGTTGTTGTTGTAGTTTGGTTGGTTGGTTTTCTGTATGTGCTGTGGACAGAATGAAGATAAAGTCATAACATTTTTACATCTAGTAGAAGGGATTTGTCCTGAAATGGTTGGCAGCCAGAACAAATCAATTTTGCTTCTCAAGGGCTAGGGCTGATGAGAAGAGAAAGAGTGGGGAAATGTAATCAGAATGATCAGTTTTCAATAACTTCCAATCAGCATGGCAAGCTGGTGAGCCACTTGTCTTGAACTCTTAGTGGTTAGAGGTATTAAAAGAAGATGACCAAGTCATGTGACCTTAGGCAAGTCACTGACTCTCCAGAAAGCAATATAAAATAAAATAAACATTAAAAAAAGAAGATGATTTTTGGAAGGACTTGGGAAAGGGAAATAAAGGAGCTATTTTCACATAGATTAGCTCTAGAGGGGATACAAATGTAGACTGGGAGTCTTCCAGAATGTAAAGGAACAGAGTATTCTAGAATACTAGAAGGATTTGGTGACTTGGGCTACCTTGGACTCCTTTGTCATGGGTAAGAATTCATTCTTAAACTTGCTTTCATGGAGGCAAGTGAAGGTATGCTAGTTTTGTTCCATGTAGCAAACCTTAAAATATCTCTCCATGACCAGGAGCTAATAGTAGGGCTACCCTGAGAGCAGCTCTGATCCAACAATCAGAATAGTTTTTCATAGGATGCAGGTTGTATTGACAAAAGAACGTTTTGCCTTAGGAAGAGAACCTCTTTTGGTTATTCTTTTCAAAAGAAACATGTAGTTTTTGTTGTTTGTTTCATTTTGTTTTATTTTTAAAGAACTTAACCACAAGTGTCAATGATAGAAACTGGCACACGAATCCCTACTGCAGGGTTTGGCCAAGTGTGTTCTGAAGGCAGAGTATTCTTGTCATAAGAGCATGTAGTAATTATTTAATGATTATAGTATTTAGTGGTTGACCTTGGTGCTTATACACTTGGCACTATCAATTATAAATTAAAATTTTAAAAAATTCCATATGGTTTAAAGGAAACAAGGTTAGCCATTTGGGAATGTTAGTAAACCTAAAAGTAAAGAGATGAATGGATCATACAAAATGTGGGTTGACTAATATGGCGTTCATGAGTCAATGCTCCATGTTGTTTAAAAAATAAAAAAAGAAAACTGAGGTGTTCTAGGCTCCTCAGCCATTGATTCATCAGCTATTTCTGGATTTTCTGCTCTATGCAAGGCACCATGTTTTTGATGGATTAGGCCTTTCCTATTTGCATGCTGCTAAGAGGTAAACTGTTAGTTTCAGGGTACCTGTGAACTATACTAGCTGAATATGTAATTGGTTTCTACCTACAACCATCTGATTGTTTACCTTGTTTCTGCTCTGAAAGAGTGTTTCCCCACTTATGTAGTCTGCAAAATCAAAGCTACGTATTAGAATTTATGCTTTTTTTTCTTGAAATTAGTTTTAACTCATTCTAACCCTACTCAGTTCAAGCTTTCAAGAACTTTAAAAAGATTCAACCAGACTAGAGCCTAATGGAAATGGCAGTATTCTCCTTTGAGGGAGAAATGAAAAGAAGCTCCTGCATGTCATTTGGTCTCAGCTTTGCCCACAGCCACCAAAAAACAGTGGAGATTCCCAGAAGATCATAAATCTTGAGCTGAGAGGGGTCTTCAGAATTCTCTACTCAAAACCCCTCCTATTTGAATCAGAGCACTGGATGGCTCCTGTACATTGTTCTTCATTTCCCTTGGGGCAGGGTGAGAGCTTTACCTTTGCTCATTTTTCTCCTCTTCATACTCATCAGAGTGACCAGAATGGGGTGTTACTGGAAAGTTGTGGGGAACAGATCAAATGAATCTTTTCAGATATGTTTTTTCCCCTTGGGTAGGAGAAAATCCTACTCTTTACTGGATGTCAGCTAGTCATCTGTGTGAGTTTAGGTGTCTCCTCCTTGAGAGTCTATTAAAGAAAATCCAGGGACCAGCACTCCTTGCCTTAGGTTAAAAAATCCCAACAACCCCTCCAGAGATTGACCCTAGTACTCAGAGCAAAACACCCCTTCTATTTCCAATTCTTAGTTGTTAAATTTGTTTCCCAACATATACAATTCTTATCTCCCAATAGGGGGAAAAGCTTGACCTTATTCAGAAAAAAACCTTTATCAGTCAGAGTTTCCTTCTTCCCTCTCTTCTCTTTCCCACATATCAACTTTCCTGCATGTGAAAGATGGATTAGCAGAATCCATTCTAGGTCTTAGGTGATTCTTCCCAGATGGAGTGACAGTGTAACAAGTCATATGCTG
Organism: Petaurus breviceps papuanus; assembly: GCF_028583685.1. Lineage (NCBI taxonomy): Eukaryota > Metazoa > Chordata > Mammalia > Diprotodontia > Petauridae > Petaurus > Petaurus breviceps. The sequence goes on from NW_027185804.1 coordinate 10,472,779, forward strand.
TGTCCCTAGATGATTTGGGGACCCTACACTTTAATGTCTGTTACTTCCACAATGCAGTGCAGTGAAATAACTATCAGCCATTAAATATCACCTGTGATTATGCTTGAGTTTAGGAGCAGAATGAAGAGAAATACTATTGCACTTCCTTTTAAGGAAGCTTGAAAACATCCCACCACCTTAATCGTCCTATTAAAACCATAGATGAACCATCCCACTTTGTTTTTCTTTTTCTTTTTTCTTGATTCACCAAAAACCCTAGCTGTATTGGGATAACCTCATTTAATTTTTGACAGGATTACTAGACTGATCAGGGGAATGCAGTAGATAGTTTACCTAATTTCAGGAAAGAATGAAAGTTTCCCATAACATTCTTAGATATGAGATGAAGACATATGGGTGAGATGGTACAATTAACTGTGTTGAGAGTTTGCTAAAAATGGGGAGAGACCGAAAGCATAGGCAGAGAATCAAGTCAGCATGAAATGATGTCTTTAGTGAAGTACCCTATGAATCTATGCTTAGAATCATGCCAGGTAACGTTTTCCTCAGTGACTCAGAAAAATTAACAGCCTGTTTGTCAAATTTTCAAAGGGTACAGAGCTAGAAGTGATAGGCAACAAAGTGTATCCCAGTTAGGATCCAAAGAAAACTCAACAGAATAGAATCTAATAACTGAACTGAATGTAATAATAATAATGTAAAATTTAATTAAGATGAATATTGTTTTCCATTTGGGTTTAAGAAGCATCTTCATAAATAAAAGATGGAGAAAGTATCCCTTAATAGTTATTCACCTGAAAAAATGTTTAAAGGGTTTTTGTGGATTGCAAGCTTAATATATCAGTAAGTATAGTATGATAAAAACAGCATTGGAATGAGAGTCAAGAAAGATCCTGTGTTCAAATGCTACCTCTGAGACTTAAAATTGGGTGACCATAGGCAAATTTCTTAATCTCTCTAAGACTCTATCATCTGAGAAGTGGAGAGAGTAATATCTGTTATACTGACCCTATAGGATTAGCATGATGATCAAAGGAGAGAATATACAGAAAGTGCTTTGCAAATCTTAAAATGTTAAAGAAATGTCAAGAGTGACAACAGTAAGCCAATATGGCAGCCACCAAGACCAACACAACCTTTTTGTTCATTTGTATCTGTTTGTTACCCATGGACCATGTTGTTCATGGGGATTTCTTGGCAAAGATTTGTTATTTAGTCATTTCAGTCATGTACAACTCATTGTTACCCAGCAGTACTGGAATGGTTTGCCATTTCCTTCTCCAGCTCATTTTATAAATGAGGAAACTGAGGTGAACAGGGTTAAGTGACTTGCCCAGGGTCCTACAGCTAGTGAGTGTCAGAGTTCAGATTTGAACTCCCAACTTTTCCTGACTCCAGGCCCAGCATTTTATCCACTGAGCAATCTAGCTGCCCCAGTGCCATCTTGGGCAATTTTTTTTAAAAAGAGTTAGAGTCCAAGTAAAGGGAGATCATAGTCCCACTGTAATCTTCCATGCTCTGACCATAGCTGCAGGATTGGGTTCAATTTCACATACCACATTTTATGAAGGTCAAATGGAGAATGTCTAGAAGAGGGCAGCCAGGATGGTGAATGGCTTTAAAATCTTGGTTGATGGCTGAAGAAACTTGGTTTGGCTTTTGTTTTTAGCCTAGAGGAGACAAGATAACAGTCTTCTTATCTGCGGAAAATATCCTTCAGGAATTAGAAAGACTATCATATAAAAAAGATAGATTAAACTTGTTCTATTTGGCCCTAGAGTGCATATATTAGAGCAATGGGTAAAAATTGCAAGGAGGCAGATTAAGGCACCATGTCAAGGAAAACTTCTATAGAATGCTAGATATGGAGTCAGGAAGACGAGTTCAAATACAGCTTCAGGCACTAAAGGCATATATTATTATTGTTATTATTATATTTTTATGATCAGACCTGTCAAGAACAGCTACTTGACTTCCAAGAATATAGACCCTCTGTCCTCAAATGAATACCCCCTAGTCAAGTTTCCCATACAGGAAAACATCTCCAAAGAATGAGTCCAGCTACATACTACTTAGCTTTGACATCATGACTTTTAGTAAGTAGGACCAGCTTTACATGGAGCTAGAGTACAAGACTGTCCATGGAAATACCTCCCACAAAGCTGCCATTATGTACTAGTTTGGGAAGTTTTGATTAGATGAGTGGGGACAGAGAGCCATCTGTACCTAGGGAGAGCAGACCCAATTATACACAATAATAAGATGCTGAAAGGACTTTAGAGACAAACTTTGCCCACTTTCCAATTTTGTCCTGTTAACAGCATCTTCCCATTCCCTTATGTCCTAAGTTCAAAAGTCCTTTTCCATCTGTCACTAGAGATGAAGGGAGCTGCCTTGTCATGAGAGAAGTATCACATTAAAGCATTACCTTTAAAAGCCTTTTACCATTTATGGATCACTTAATGGATATCTATTAATTACTTATAAATGAGTCCATCATTCTGCTAGGTACTGTGAGATATGCAGAAGAATTACAAGACATGACCTTTTTCCTTGAGGATTTCATATTATACCTGAAAAAATTAGCAAGGATTTAGTAGTATAAGGGGAAAAGGGAATTTCATTATGAGGGAAAGTGGCATGAGGACTGGAGCTAATGGGTAGATCTGCCTGTGTGGGACAAAATTTGTGTTTGAGAGAGGAATAAAAGGTCAGCGTAGCCAGAGTGAGGCTATATTGTAAGAGTCCTGAATGTCTGGGTTAATCACAGAATCTCAGTCACAAGAGACCTCAGAAGCCATGCTGACCAACCCATACTTAAACAAGAATGTCCTCTCTATCATCTCTAAAATACAGTCATCCATCCTTTGTTTTCTGAAGACCATTAGAGAGGAAAGAATCTGCTGTTGCATAAAGCAACCCATTTCACTTAGGGATGGTTCTAATTGTTAGAAGTTTTGAAATTTTGTTTTTCCTTATACCAAGTCTAAATTAATTGTCTTTGTCATTCCTTTCTACTCATTTCTTCCAGTTCTCCCTTCTGGGGTCAAATCTAATGAGTAATTTTGGACTCAATTGGATAGGCACTAGGAATCCGTATTTATGAGCTCTGTATTATACTCATAATAAAGAGGTCAATGCCTCCAGTAAGCACAATAGATCAGATGCAATTTTAGTAACTTTATAACTCATGTTGGCCCCGGGCCTGTGGGCTAGCCTGAGGATAGGCACAATACTGAGATACAAGTTGCCTTAGGGTCGATGTGACCAACCCTGCTATCCAGTAATGAAAACCCCTTGTTCAAGTCTAACAATGGTTTATTTGCTGCCAATAAGATAATGTTCAGCTGTCACAATGATGTCTCTTTGAGTCACACTCATGTAAGTCTGATTCCAGTAATAACTGTAAAGGAAACATTTGGAAGGAACAGATGTCTTATTAGTTAGTAACTAATGAACAGAGTGATGGAGAACCCATGAGATATTCAAAGTGAGGTCCCATCAGGTGCCACTGAGAAAAATGATCGAAAAATCTTTCAGACAGTCAGAAGGTAAGGACTTTTAAAATAACATTCTGATGCTGGGGATAAGAGGAGGTATGATTGAGCATATAATTTTAAGTCTAGCACTCCCAAGACTAACTACTCTTTAGAAGTCTTCTTTCTCTTTTCCATCCTAACTGATATTTGCTAGGGTGTCTGAGGAGATGGTGAGGGTTTGTAATTAAGCTTCCTTCTCTGATACCCTTCCTACGGATTAGCTGTGTTGTGGGTCTGTTCCCTTAGCTCTAGAGCAAGCTTTCTAATTGTGTGTGTGTGTGTGTGAGAGAGAGACAGAGAGACAAAGAGACAGAGAGAGACGGAGAAAGACAGAGAGAGAGAGATGAAGCCCTTTGGTGCAGTTGAAGCCTATGGATCCTTTCTCAGATTAATGTTTTTAATTGTATAAAATAAAATACATAGTTAAGATAAACAAACAAGTATTTATTAAGTGGTTATTTTTGGGTGGCTAGGTGGAAGAGTGGATAGAGTGTCAGGTCTGGAGTTGGGAAGATTCAACTTCCTGAGTTCAAATCTGACCTCAGAGACTTACTAGCTGTGTGACCCTAGGCAAGTCACTGAACTCTGTCTGCCTCAGTTTTCTCATCTGTACAATGAGGTAGAGAAGGAAATGGCAAACCATTCCAAGTATCTCTACCAAGAAAATCTCAAATGAGGTCATGAAGAGTAGGACACCACTGAACAACAACCACTGTTTGCCAGGCATTGTGCTAAGCTCTGGACATCCCCTACCCTGAACGAGTTCACTGTGTAAGGGGGGGGGAACAACATGCAAAGGTCTATGTATATATGAGAAATATTCAGAGCAAATTGGAGATAATCTGAGAGGAAAAGCACTAGCGTTTAGGGGGACCAGGAAAGGTCTCTTAAAGAAGGTGGGATTTGAGCTGAGACTAAGGAAGCAGAGGAAACCCAGGGGAATGAAGAGAAGGAAGGAGAACATTTCAGGCATGAGGGAGATTCCCTGAAGAAGTACAGAATCAGGAGATGGAATGCCATGTTCAAGAAAGTAGGCCAGTGTAACTGAATCATGGGAGTCAAGTGTAAGAATACTAGAGAGGAAGAGTCCAGGTTGTGAAGAGCTTAAAAAGGGAATAATTATCTTGAAATAAAAATGTAATTTTTCCCCCAACCAAGTTCATGAACCTCTTAAAATCTATCCATTGGCTCTTTTGGGGTCCATGGGCACCAGATTTAGAAGCCTTGCTACAGGTATATAGGATCTTGAACTAGAAGGGGTCTTAGGGATAGCCTGGTTCAACCTTCCTATGAAGAAATGAAGATGAAGAAATTGAGTCCCAGGGAAAGACAATGACTTATTTAGGGTCACATAGATAACAAATATGATGTCAACTTACTATGTGAAAAGCTCTGTAGTCTCCTGGATAGTTGTCCATCTGTCTAAGTTTGGCACCAAATAAGAGAGCTTCTTGGATAACATAGCCACATTTAACAGATTTGGTTCCCATTCTGCATCTGTATCCTCTAAGGCCATTTAACAAATATTTGATAAAGATGATGTTTTAGGAATCACATGCCAACCCTGTTAGCTAGCCAGTGGAACAGGAAATAACAACTCTATGCGTATTTACTAAGTGTCTGTTAGGTGCTAAATAGTGTAGAAAATGCAAAAGACTTATAAGACACAATACCCAAATTAGTTGATTGTTTTGTTCCTTGGCTATGAACAGATTGTGATCTAAAACTTCTTGGAATATATTTCTCCATAGCAACAAAAATACAAATGGTGACTGTGTCTACAGGCTTGCCCTCAGAAGTCTACTTAAGCCATAAAATGCCTTATGTGTAACCAGACCCAAGGTGACCCTGAGAAGATCCAAGCTCCGACTTTAGAGGAGGCACTAAACTTTTAAAAATTTGATCAAAGGGGCGGCTAGGTGGCACAGTGAGTTAGAGCACCGGCCTGGAGTCGGGAGGACCCGGGATCGGTTCCAGCCTCAGATACTTACACACACACACACACACACACACACACACACACACACACACACACACACA
>NW_027185804.1:10478367-10481593 GCF_028583685.1 Petaurus breviceps papuanus
ACACACACACACACACACACACACACACACACACACACACACACACAAACTGGCCGTGTAACCTTGGGCAAGTTACTTAACCCAATTGCTGTAAAAAAAATCGATCAAAAAGAAGAAGTTCGGGAAGAAGCAGCTTCAGGATTAATGTAACAGAAAACCTTTCTAACAATTAGAAAGAAAAACAATTAGAGCTGCCCCAAAATGAAATGAGATGCTATAGAAGGAGGGAATTCTCTATCCCTGGAGACTTTCAAATGAAGGTTGCATGACTACTTGCTTGCCAAGGATATCATAGAAAGGATTCCTGTTTAGACAGGTGCTGAGCTCAATTTTCTCTGTGGTCATACAACTAATAAGTTTCTGAGGCAGGATTGGAACCCAGGTCTTTCTGTCTCCCAAGTCCAGTTCCCTATCCATTAATGTCAATGTCTATAATTTAGGGACTGCCTTATCCATAAAATATTTTCTCTTATCCAAGGTCTCATCATAAAATAAGTAATTCAGTGTGCCAAGTAGGCAACCTTTCTGATTACTTTATGGACCAAAATGACATCACTATGCTAGAGTGAAGTTTCAATGTGTCCAATTGTGGCAGATCAGACCAATACAAGCTTGGAATGTTCTACCACAGGTCAGGCACAAATGGGTCCTTGTGAACATTTGGGTGGATTCTCTAAACTTGTGAATCCTACCTTTCCTTTGAGCTACTTCAATTCTGCTTTTCTCATAGAGCACAGCACCTTCTCTGATGTGGGTACACCATGCTGGGCAGTCCTATGCCAGTTTCTCCCATGTCACACAATCAATTCCAAAGTTCTTGAGAGAGACCTTGAGAGTGTTCTTGTATTTCTTCTTCTGACCACCAGGTGAGCTCTTGCCCTGTATGAGCTCTCCATAACATAGTCTTTTTTGGCAAGCCAATATTTAGCATTTGAACAACGTGGCCAGCCCATCGGAGTTGTGTTCTCTAAAGCAGAATTTGGATTCTTGGCAATTTAGTTTGAGTAAAGACCTCAGTGTCTGTTACTTTATCATGCCAGGTGATCTTTAGAATCTTCTTGAGGCAATATATGGGTATGCCCAGTCTAGTAATTAATTATTAATGTATTCTGGCCCATATTCTTTAGTGAAAACCTTGTGCAAAAGAGGGCTCCATTTGCCTAGGGTGATCATTTTTATGGAAGTGGGACTGGGGGCAGCACAAATGTCTAGGGTATAACTCCAAAGAGAACCCTGATCTTCACCTTTGTCCCATGAAAGGTTCCACCTGTCATACTTTCCGACTTTTCATTTGCTCTCTTGCTTCCTGTTCGAAGATCGTCATCCCTGCCCCTCTTCACAATTAGACCTCTGGTTAAGAAGGACTGAGAATGGTAGCAAGAAACATAAAACATGCTCATCAAATTGGTCAGTAGGAAGTTGGTAGGGTTAACTTTATATGGGTGATAGAATTCGAGTGCCAAAAGATCCCTATCGACTAAAATAGCGGATTAGATCAGATAAGGAGAAATGGAATAGGATAAGGAGCTAAACCTGTGATTTTATTAGCAGAGGGAATTGCCTGGTGGTGAAATTCCCTTTAACAGTACAGCTTGGCACCTTCTCTGCAACTTAAAATCTTAGATAGTTGCCTGGATTCAGAGCACTGAAGATGCAGAAAACAAAGTTCTTGACATCAAACCCCTTGGCACCATGCAGAGGTTCAGCCTCATAAATAGATATGGTATTAGCAATGGAAATGACATTCAGGAAGATACATTACCATCTGTTTTGCCTCTGTATCCAAAGGACCAGTGGGTGTTGCCATCTGACTTACTACTAAAACTTCCTATGCATGGGTTTTCTCTGTTAGAATGTGAGTTCCTTGAATCACAAGCAATTAGTACAATATTTTGTAACTTGTAAGTTATACCTATTTTTTTAGTCATGCATTCATCCCATAGAGATGGAAGCAAAGGGAAACATGACATTCTTAGAACTTGTCCCCACCAGGACCAGTGGGATTAGTCAGAATAGATGTAGATGGCAGCAGATTTACCCAGTGTGTGTCTTGAGAAAGGAGCCTATAAGTGACAACCTCAGTCTTTAAGTGGGTCAACTGCAGGGTGAGACACAAATTGGCACCAACTTGAGGAAGAAAATCATGGTTAGGAGATCCCTGGGATACATTTAATTCCCTGCAGCCCTTCAGTTTATTTATTTATGTTTTTTAGTAGCAAAGTTTCAGAATGTCTGAAATCACCGTGTCACCCCACCCTCTGCTCAGTCCTGTTCTATTAGACAATGCCATGTTTGTATGGTACCTAGAATATTCCCATTCAGTGCCCTGGGCATCTCATGCAAAGTGCCTCAGGTTCAATTAACAGCATCACTGTTTCCTAAGTAAATATTTACCCAGACACACCTCTGGTCTTTCAAACTTTTAGAGCTAGACTGCATTAAAAAAAAAAAGAAAAGAAAACGCTGTGCCTTAATTTTTAAAACCTTTTTGGGCCTTATTAGAGTACTATTCTATAACAGTAACTTATATTGAATTTCTAAATTATTATTCTAAGGCAGGAATAGGAGTGGGGGTGGAAGGGACACCTGACCCAGATAAATTTACAGGCAGATTCTATTAAAAGTTTAAAGAATAAGTATCTATACAACACAAATTATTCTTTTTTAAAAATTAGAAAGAAGGCACTCTAATAAGCTCCTTATGAGACAAATAATACTTAAACATGGGAAAGATAAAACAAAGAGATTAATGTCAATTTTAAAATTTTAAATTAAATCCTAGCCCCTCCCCCAAGAAAAAATGTTATAAAAATGAGAAAAATATGCATTTGATACTCCTTCTATGACATGAAAAATATAAAAAAGCCTTCCTGAACCTATAAGGTCCAGATACCCATCCACCCTCCCCAACCCCCACCTCCGCACAAGAAGGACTGAGTTCTAAGAGGAGTGTCAATGATGTCTATTGAGCAATAAACTTAGTTCTCACCACCTTCCAATCTGTCCGTGAGCAACTCATCCAATTCTGGCTCTCAGAGGGAGAGCCAAGAATGCCAGTGTTTCACAATCATGGCAGCATATGGGAACTTGGCTCATTGGGAAGAGTTCCATTCATCCTAGTCATTTGCAGAGAGAGAGAGGAGAGAGAGTAAGTGAGTGAAAGAGAGAGAGAGAGAGAAAGAGAGAGAGAGAGAGAGAGAGAGAGAGAGAGAGAGAGAGAGAGAGA
>NW_027185804.1:10486593-10508649 GCF_028583685.1 Petaurus breviceps papuanus
GAGAGAGAGAGAGAGAGAGAGAGAGAGAGAGATTTCCTCTCTAATTCAGAGGAAGACTGCAAGATTTGGAATGTGAGGGATTTTTTTGTTTTGTTTTGTGGTTTCTTATCAAAAGCCAATTGTGGACATGCAAGTCCAGTTGGTGTAGGGGATTAATGAAAGGTATGTTGATAAGAGCTGAATTCATTTATTCTACTGTAAAGAGAGTTGTTAGGGGATCAGGTATTGGACTGACCAGTAGGTAGAGTGGATTTAATTAACAATTATGCTCCTGATGTGCTCTTTGAGCTGTATAATCAAACTTAATGTCATAGACACAGTGTCATTGATTTAGAGCTGGAAGGAATTTTAGAATGATCTAGTTCTACCCTCTCATTTTCACATAAGGATACTGAAGTCTAGAGAAGTGAGGTACATACCCAGAGGTAAATGGCAGATTTGGGATTACAGGTCCCCTGATTCCAAACCTAGCTTTCTCAATTACCACAAGACTTTTCTTCCCTGTGCTTTATTCCTTCATCTACAAAAATAAGGATGATAATTCCTGATTCACCTTTTTCACTGCAATGTTATAGAGATAAATGATAGTATTTAAAGTTCTGAAAATTCTTGCCTTTGAATAAAAGAAAAAGAGCTATATAGATACATAGCAGAACCATCATCAGTTGTCTTTTTTTTTTGGTCTTTTTATCATTCAGATGGTACATTATAAGGTTTATATAAATGTTATATATTATTATTATTATCTGGTGCAAATTCTTCATAGCGATATAGGCCCAGATGTGAAAGGATTTCATATTATTCTGTTGTTGGAAAAACATGATGCTGGGGATATGTCCAGAGTTTCAAAACAAACTAAATCCAACTAATTGAGTTAAGACCATCCCAGTTGCCGAGATAACCAGCTTTGATCTCTAGTTTCTGATTGTGCTTTATCTTCTTCCCTAGAGATACTTTTCATTTTTTTTCCTTTTGAGGTTTTTGCAATATTTCTATAAAGTGGAACAACTCTCCTGGTACATTCCAATATCCTGTTAGTGTGTGTGTGTGTGTGTGTGTGTGTGTGTGTGTGTGTCTATGTGTGTTAAAGAAGGAAATGCCTGGTCTTTGGCCTGGATTTATCGGTCTGACTAATTACTGACATTTATATAACTCTATTAGCTTTGCTTTAAAGGCATTAGCTACTTTCACCCACAAAATAGTTCAAGTAAGTACTATAACTACTATTATGCCCATTGTAAAGATGAGGAAAGAGAATCAGAGAATTTAAGAGATTTGACCATTATAAGAACCAGAGGAAACATTTGAACCTAAGTCAGGAGAGAGTTTGAGAGGTTTCCTCATAGTAAGAATCAGAGGTAGAGTTTAAACCCAGCTTTTTCTAACTCTATACTGCTTTCTAATGTGCTGGCTCTATCTCAGATAACCTGGGGAGCTATTTTCTAAAGCATTAGCTTCATACTTATGGTACAATGTTAATACCTTCATCAGCCCTCATTGGAACACTAATTGCATGGGTAAAATCCTGGAAATAAAAACAAAGATGGTCCTGTGTACCTACTTGTTAAATCCAACATTGCAGAATTATAAAGCCCAGAGAAATTGTCATTATCCTTATTATCATGCTGATGAGCTGACAAAATATTCTCTGTTTTCACCATATTAGAGTGGAACAATAATCAATTTTAAGCAAAGAAACACTTCTTGAAATTCCATCAAGTAACAAAAAATTAATCAGATGAAATTCAGTGTTTCGAAGTCTTTAAATTCTTTCTTCCTTTTATCTCTTCAAGCATTTGACAGCAAACTCCTTTCTTGGTATGGGAATTAGAGAACCATGACATTTCTCAAGGGTGGAGGATGATTTCATTAGATACCTATTTAAAGAGGGAAGAAGGAAGGAGGGAAATTCAACAAGAAGAAGAGGAGTTTGAAATGGGAAAACTGCATTTAACTAGCTAATTTATTAGAATTAATATGAAATTATTGCATTTTTATAAATTATCATTATTTTGTTTTCTTAATGGATTTTTTGGTCATCTCCACTCATGTTCACTTATATTAAAATAACACTACCCTTTTCTAAGTATTTAATTAATTATTATCCTCATGCTATTTTTTATTTTAACTTTACTGACATTGTTTGTTTTTATACCTCTGGATCCCTGAACATGCCCTTCCTCCCTACCCAGAGTGCCAGAGGGGAGAGAGGTGGGATAAAGAGTGAGAGGGACAGGGAGAGGAAAGAGGAGGGGAGGAGAGAGAGTGAGCATTTTATGCCATTCATTTTAGGGTTAGTCAGGATTCTCATGGTAAAGCCAACAATGCAACTAGATTTGGGAATGGGAATTTTTCTGGACCTGGGTAATTGTGGCTGAGCCAGAAACCCTGTTGTGATTTGACCCTTGTAAAATCTTTCCAAAAAGAAGGAATTGCTCTGCTTTGCAGATGAAATAAGATGATCCTAAGGGATAGGGTGGGATGGCTGCTCATTTAGGGTTTTGCAATAACTCAGAGTTATCTTCTTGTGGATAGTCACTATCATTTTTCCATAGCTCTTAGAAGGATTAGCCAGGTATGGTGAAATACAAGGAAAGAATGAGAAGCAGTGGGTGAAAAGTTACAGAAAGGCCAATTAGGCTCTGTGGAAGAGAAAACATTCTAAAACTCAGCGCCATTGGAAATTGTAATGCCTTTAGAGATAATAGATTTTTGCTTACTAGAAATGATAAGACCTTAGATCTAGAACTGATGAGAATATTAAGGTCGTTTAGTCCATGCTTCCATTTTGTAGATGAGAAAAAATGCCCAGGAATACTAAGGTCTTCCAAAGATCTGTATTCAAATTCTGTCTTTGAACACATACATGTGACCCTAGGCAAGTAACAAACTCTGCCTATCGGTTTCTTCATTTGTAAAATGATGGGGTTGAACTTAATGATATCTAAGGTCCCCTCAAGTGCCAAATCTATGATCCATGAAATGATGATCTATAACACAGAGGGTATAAAATCACTTGTGAATGATGTTGTAGGGAGAAATTGTGCTCAGGCATGGGGCAGGCTGGATGATCTTCAAGGTCCTTTTGAACTCCAAGATTCTAAGATTCTATATGGACCCTGGAAAGTTGAATTTTTAAATAAAAGTACTTATTTCCTTCCAATTTATCCTTATTCTCTTTAAAATTGAGTTTATCAGGAAAAACTTCAATTTACTGAACGACTTTTTTGTCAACTGAGATCCCATTAAACAAGATTTTTAACTGTGTAATGGTAATTATTTCCCCTCCCTATCTCTTCTTGGTATATTAAACAACAATGACAAAAAAATCTAATTTGGAAATTCATAGAAATCCCACTTTATTGAAGCCTGGAGTATAGTCTGTTTCTCAAGGATTAGCACTTCCCTTTTCTCTTTGTATAGAAAGCAGTTTATTATTTTCAAATATCTTTGCATAACAATGATCAACTCTTGCTCCCAGGCATTGCCCACAGCCCTAGACTTTAAACTCTTCTCTAATGTGAACATTCATCTGCTGCTCCATCATTCATCCATATTGCATGCTTGTGTCCCTGCTTAAATTAGTTTTGTTTAGTCTTGATTTGTTATAAGCAGTACCGTTGGATTTAGCAAATAGGTATCAGAAGTTCCTTTGCCAGGGAATTGGTTTTTGGAAGATTATACCTTTTAAGAAATATGCTTTTAAATACCATAGAAAAAAGGAAAAGAAAGGGTTAGCACATACTTCTTTTTTCTATTTTCCAGTCTTTCCTTTTTTAACCACAGCCTTTCCTCCCCTCCCCACCTCAGTGCCATTGAACTTTAAGATTTAGAAAGACTACAATTTCTAGTAGCTCCATTTCACCAGTGAGGAAACTAAGGGCTTTGGTTAATTCTTAAGTAAGCACATTGTGCCCATTAGCTTTAGGACTTAGAGCAAGGATGTGGGATTGATAAAACTGGAAGAAAATATATTTTAGAAATTACTATATATGATATTCAGCATATTCAAGCAGCTGACCAATCTTTAAGAGCAAAAGCCATTCCCCAATAGGTAAGTCATCAAAGGATACAGAGAATAGTTCTCAAAGGAAGAATACCAAACTACTAAGTAACATATGCACCATTGTTCTTTATCATTTATAAGAGAAAGGTAGATCAAAACATATCTGAGGTTTTACCCCTCAGCCATCAAGCTGACAAGACTTTGTATCCGCAGCACCTAGGACAGCGCTTTGGTTTTCCTCATCATCATTATCATCATCTTTGAAACATACATGCTTCTTCAAGTTTTGAAAAGGGCATTGCATTTATTATCTCATTTGATCCTAACAACAACTTTCAGCCATTTTACAGATGTGGAAACTGAGACTGAAAATGGTTAAGTGACTTTCCCAGTCACATACATAAAATGTGTTTGAGGCAGGAATTGAATTCAGATATTCCTGACTCCAGGTCTAACAATTTATACACTGTACCAGCCAGCTGCTTAATAAATGCTTGTGGATTGATTGATGCCTTTGAGTACAATGTGCTAATACTGGTTTCCAAGATTTCTTTTTTTCCCCATTTCCATGTTAAAGACTTTTACAATTTAAGCATAATAGGGATTCATCAAAGTCATTGTAGTTGTACTCCAACATTTGTTCAGTCATATCTGATTCTTTGTGACCCCATTTGGGCTTTTCTTGGCAAAGCTACTGGAATGGCTTGCCATTTCCCTCTCTAGCTCATTTTACAGGAGGCAAACAAAGTGAAATGACTTGCCCAGGTTGCACACAGCTAGTAAGAGTCTGAGGCCAGGTTTGAACTCAGGAAAAGGAGTCTTCCTGACTCCAGTCCCAGCACTCTGTGCACTGTGGCACCACCTAACTGCCCTGTGCCCCATTTATATTGGATATAAATGGTGGGAAAGCATTTTCTACTTGGAAATATTCAGGTCATACTCTGGCACTGGAAAATTTTCCTTGTGACTATTTGTCATTAAATAATATTTTAAAAAGAAAATCATTTCTTTCTGAGGGATACAACATTAGAAAAGAAAAGATGGGAAAGGCTAGAGAGAGGTTTTCATCTACCAAGTACTCTCCAAACCATTCACTCAGGAATAACTCTAATTGACTGACTTCAATAACCATGATTGGATTCTGGACCCTTGCAGAGTTCAGTGCTTCTGCAAGTCTATTTCAGATTCTCTCCATGGAGGCAGGGGGATCTATTTTTGGCTTTTCTATTGTTGGCATTTCTAATCAAGAGTTTGGAAAAGCTGCCTTTACTGCAAGTTGGAACCTCTGGTGATTGATCAACTAAAAATAGGCTCCTTCTTCTGTTTAAGCAAGAATTGGTTACTGGGGCCTGACTAAATTGTGAAGTGGATGTAGCTTGACTGCCTAATTCTTCCACTGTTCTTAAGTTGAAATAAATTTAATTGGTGGAATTGGATTTCCCTAGCTTTTGAGAGTTGGGGAAAAATAATAACCTCCACTAAAGTCTCAATAATTGATAAATTTAGAGTAGGGGTTCTTTTATTTTCTTTTTGCTTTTTTGGAGGGGGAAGGCAGGGCAATTGAGGTTAAGTGACTTGCCCAAGGTCACACAGCTAGTAAGTATTGTGTATCTGAGGCCAAATTTTAGCTCAGGTCCTCCTGACTCCAGGGCCGGTGCTCTATTCTCTGCACCTCCTAGCTGCCTTGAGAGTAGGGGTTCTTAACCTATTTTGTATCATGGCACAGTCTGGGAAAGCCTATAGACCCCTTCTAGGAATAATATTTTGTAATGTACAAAATAAACTATACTGGGTAATAAAGAGAAGTCATACTGAAATATAGTTATCAAAATATTTTTAAAAAATAAGTTCATCCATCCTAAACTAAGAATCCCTTATTTGGAGCTAGAAAGGATCTTAGAGACCATTTAGTCCAAACCCCTCATTTTGCAGATGAGGAAATTGAGGCAAACAGGGTTAAGTGACTTGCCCAGGGTTACACAGGTAGTACTAGTGTCTGAGGTTGGATTTGAATTCAGGAAGATGAGTCTTCCTGAGTCCAGGCCCAGTGCTCTATACACTATGCCACCTAGCCACCTTTAAATCTTAAAGGAAACAGAAAGCTGAAAATTAGTCTGTAGACTCTTTGATGATTTTCCACTACTCCTTAAGTTCCATGTATAAGAGGTATAGGTCCAATCCATTTGTCATGGATGCCAATATAATCCTAGAATAAAACAATAATAATAATAGTGCCTTGAGGTTCGCTGAACACTTTATATCTGTCACAACAATTCTGGGAGGTAGGTGCTATTATTCTCCCCATTTCTTACAAATGTAGAAACTGAGACAGAGAGTTTAAGTGACTAGCTGAGGTTACAAAGTAAATGTCCTACATAGGATTCCAACTCAGGTCTTACAGACTCAGGCTCCATAACACTGTCCATCCAAGCTCCTGGCAGCCTCAACCACACTCCTTTCTCTTCAGGGATATTTGTCATACAAATGCAGTCCTTGGAGCTTGCCCCCAGTCTTTTGTCTTAAGAATCCCAACAATTAGCATGAGGTTTGACTTTCAAATTAAACTGATTTCATTTTTTGTTTGTCCTGGTAAACATAAGGCTGTAAGTGATTCAGCTCCTACAAAAGGAATTGAAGGGTGGATGCTTGAACATTTCTCTCCTTTAAAGGGACACAGAAGCCTGAAAATTTTGTTAAATTCCCTCATTAACCTGAAATGGCCCATTAAAAGGCATCCTTTTGGGCAGCGATTTCCCCTTAATGTTTTCTCAATAAAGGAGAAAGATTCTCAGAAGGAAAATAGGGCTTTAGTTCCTCTACGCCAACCCGATGCTGACTCTTTTAGTTCCGTGTCTGCTGTTCCATTCAGGCCTTCACATGTTTTGAAGCTGTCTTTAGTTTTCCCCAAGCTCTGATGTCAGATCCCTCAATAGCATACAGCTAAACTAGAGTAAGCTGAATGCTTCATCAGTACAATGCTCCCAATGTTAATGGTGCTGACTGGTCTCAGACAGAAGCAAGACTGAATCCTAGGACCCAGGGATTGCCATGTGCTAAGTCTTGAAATCTGATTGGGGAGTTTAATTGGGAATCTAAAGCCAAGTGTCTCCTTTTTTTTTTTTAATTGTAGATCTACACAGACTGGGCCAATCACTATCTAGCAAAATCGGGTCATAAACGCTTAATCAAGGATCTCCAGCAAGATGTAACTGATGGCGTCTTATTGGCTGAGATCATCCAGGTCGTAGGTAAGTCTCCAATTTTGTGTTGTGTTCTGTGTGTGACATTGGAACCAGGCACCAAACTTTTCTGCCCTTTTCAAAGTCAGGCAGAAGGGAGGATCAGGGGTCCTGTATCAAGATCCTCAACGGTAAGATCAGGTTTCAATTCCATTTATTGGAGTAAATTTTGTTCAGCTATATGCTAAGGTAAAATACAAGATTTTCCTGATGATCACTAATGCAGTAACAGCATCTTAAAAAGGAAGGGCTGAGGCAAGAAAGAAGCAACGTTTGCTTGTTTTTCCTTCCTTTGGCTTGCAGTTTTTCTAATGCTTTTAATTTTAGTGGAATAGTTTAGAAGCAGCATAGTGCTAAACTAATCTTTCTAACTTCAACTGAAGTTTAAGTCAAATTGCAGCTAGGAAAAAGGATGATGTCTAGTTTTAAAGCAGGGAGGGAGTGGAGATAGAAGAGGAAGGGAAAGGTGAAACCAGACCTACCTGTGCCCCAAGGAGAAGGGTGTTAATCTGGTGAAAATATGCATTGAGATTGGTCACCTTTGGCCCTCAATCCCTTGTCATGTTCCTTACTATCCTTTTAGTGATGGGCCAGCCCTGTAGTCCATACCAAAAGACTTTGAGCAAGCTTAAAGACAAAGGAGGCCAGAGAGCAAGAATTAGACTGTTGTCCTTTATGGGGGAAATGATATCACATGCAAAAAGCTGCTGGTAATGGTAGAAAAAATAACTTGGCGGCTGCAAGCTGAGGGTGTACATTGCTGGGGCCCCAAAATATTGGGTATGACCTTCATTTGTGTGCTGGATGGACCGTACCTGGAAAAGATTGATGGAAAAGGCACAGGGTATTGAGATGAATATAGAAATCATAATTCACATAGACAAGAGCTTCTCTGAAACCCTCAGATGGCCTCTTAAGGCCAAAAATTTCATTTATTCCTCATGTGAATGGTCCAAAAGAAAAAGACTCTATCTCTTCCCTTGAAAAGACTTTTCTTGGCACAACAGCTACCATGATAGGGTTGGCAAGCAGGCGACCTAGAAAACAATAGCTGCCCTTTTGACAGAGGGACAAGTTATATGACTGTCTATGGTACCATTCCTTGCATGACGCTTGAGGTATTACAGTGAAATCTTATTAGCCTAAAAGTCAGGAAACCTACATTTTGCTCCAAGTTCAATAATAACCTAGCCACATAACCTATAGCTTAAAAAACAAAGCAAAACCAAAAAATTATCCTTGCCTCTATACTTTCATCTGTAAAAAGAAAATTACAATGCATGATATTACTCATTCAGAGTGTTATAGTGAGGATTATGAAATACAGATTCAGAGCTAGAAGAGCCTTGGAGCTCATGTAATCCAATGCCTTCATTCTTCAAATGGAGAAATTAAGACACAGGAGGGTAAAGTGATTTGTCTAAGGTCGCACAGATATCAAGAATCAGAGCTGGTAAGAGAACCTATGATCACTGGGAAAAGTATAAAAAAGCATGCAAATAAGTGTAAGGCTGTATTTTTCTTATTATTTATTACGGGTGAACTTACATGGGTGTCAGGTCATTTCCCCCCTCCTCCCTCCACCTTACACTCCAACCATGTTCTTCAGTTCCCTAAACAACCTAAAGGGATCTCCAGAGCAGATGAGGTAAATATCCTGGAGTTCCAAGTCATTCAGCAGATTCTAGAAACTCAGTAAACTGGGGATGTTTAGCCGGGAGAGAAGAGGGGGGAGGGGGGCAGGGGAGAGATGATAGCTGTCTTCAAGTATTTGAAGAACTGTCATGGAGGAGATATTCAACTTGTTTTGTTTGGCCCACAGAGCAGAACCTAGAAGCAGTAAGTGAAAATGTCAGAGGCAGATTTTGGCTAGAAGGAAGGAACCACTTCCTGACGGTTGGAGCTGTCCCAAAACCCGACCTGCAGGAGGTAGCAGGTTCCCCTCCACCCTGCCCTGCCTTCCCACCCCCCCCCCCCCCACTGGAGACCTTCAAATGCAAATGAGAAGGATGCTGTGGAGGCGATGTGATGGTCAAGTGTGACTAGATGGTGACAAAAGCCTTTCTAACTCTGAAATTCTGTGAAAAGGTGTTTGTCTGAAGAAATTCATTTCTTTCTTAAAACTAGAGTTATTTACTCCTTTCTCAACAGCAGAATTAAGTCTAGCATTTGAAAATGTAGCCCAAATCTGGACAATTATAATTAAATCAGCATTTAAATATCATGAAATTAGAATCCATGAGGCCTGAGGTCTGTGTGTGTGTGTGTCAGTGTTTTGAGGTTCTGCTAATACTGTTATTTTCTGTATACTCATATTTTATGAGAATTCTACAATTAGGTTTACTTAATGGGCTAATTTTGAATGTCATAAAATTGTACTAAAATCAGTGTCAGGCTGTACATTAGTTGAAAGAATTGTAACTAGGAGGAGACCACTGGGGCTTTGACCCACTAGCCAGCATTGAAGGCTCACACTTCTTCCCCAGAGGGTCACCCTGCTGTTCTGTTTCCCCTCAAGTCTAAAGAATATTATCCCTATATCTCTCAGTACTCTGACTTGAATGTTCATAGGCATTTAGGAGTAGCAGAGAGATAGTCTGGGAGAGACAAAGGAACTGGGGGTGGGGTGGGGAAATCATTGCTGTAACAAGTTTGAGAGGAGAGGGAAGGAATAGGGATGGGCTATTGCCCTCTTCTCTTCATTTCCCTCTCCCACCATGGCTATACCTGTGGTTAGGATGAGGTACCTTACTTCTCCCCAGATTCCCCCAATCATATTCACAGTCTGGAAGACTCTCTAGGGCATCATCTCGTTCCCCTCCTCCCTTCATTTTCCCCAGGATCTTGAATTCTTAATTTGGGCTCTAGGTATTAGAAATGCTAAAAATTTAGACTGTTTGGTAAGTCTATATGCACTGCTCATTAGCGCTTAGTGTCTCCAAATGGAATTTAAAGAACTTCGAGTATTTCCAGAATGAAGGTCCTAAACCATGAACATAAATGTTTTGTTTTGTTTCTTAAATAAATGAATACTATTGAACTAGTAATTAATCAGAAAAGGACAGCTTCTAAATTTGAACATCATGAATGGGTTACTGGAAAATACACCAGTAACCTTGAATTTAGGAAACTAAATTTATATTCTTAATTATAAGGTCATTCTTGCCATAGGTTCCTATGCCATCGATTGAATTTGCTTTTTTGTCTTTGTTGTTCATATCAGTAATTATTGATTTTACGTTGTTTTTTTTTTTCCTTTTTCACTTTTCATTTGCAGTGAAAAGACATGAAACCTTTTTAAAATGTATATGGTAAAAACCTTAGTTGGAATGTTTTGGGGAATAGGACATTCTAGTTCAAGAAATATTTTCTTCATCTGGGTCTCATTGAATATTCATTAATCGAATTAATAAATCAACAAGCTTTTATTAGGCATTCACTTTGTGCTAAATTCTCTGGATATAAAAACAAAAATGAAAAAATTCCTGCTTTTAAGGAGCCTATACAGTCTACGGGTGGGGGTGGGAAGGAACCGTATATTTATATGTAATAATATACAGCAGTTAATTTGGGGAAGAAGGAAGCAGGGGAGCGAGGGAGGAAATTTACCTGAAGAAAGTAAGGGTTTCTTCTATGAGGTGGAAGTAAGGTGAGGGGACATGCCAATATAGCTGGAATTTTCTAAAAGGCTTTAAAGGCCCCAAATACAAATGTGTTATTATTCCCTATAAGCTCTTCTTGTGTTTGGGGATATATTTCTTGTTAGTAGAAGGTCAACTTTTTTTTGTTCACTTCCTTTTAGAGATGGGTCAATAGTTGGACAAGTCACTGGACTTCCCAGGGCCTCAGTTTCCCCCTTCTTTATTCTGGGCTATATTGTCGGAACAAAAGCGCTCTCATTTGTGACTGTCCTTAGAGCAGGTGGGTAAATGACCCCAGAAGAGTGTGGAAAGGATAGATTATCATATCACAGGTGCCCTGGACTCTTCGGTGGTCCCTGAGTTGGGGGTTGTGTTCTCACAGAGTTCTATTTGGTGCCATTCAGGCTTGTTCTAGTTGAAGTTGGGTGCTCTTGGGCATCTCCATTCCCAGGTTTCCAGACAAGTATTTCAGTGATGCACCATCATTTTAAGGAGTGTCATCTCGGCAGTTGTCCTCTTTTTAAATGAGTATGGCCTTGCTCCAGCTGTCCCTGGAGGAATGGCCTATGAGTAAATCCCTGAGCCTGCTTGGCGTCTCAATGTTTCACACGCTCGGTTGCTTTGGACAGCCCCACTTTTAGGCCCCTGGAGGTGCAGCCAGCAGCAAGGGCCCTGGAAATAGCTGTCCTAAGGGTTAGCACTATTGGTTTTACTTTGGGTTTTTGAAGTTTGATTTATTCTCTTTATTTTTTCAGCAAATGAAAAGATTGAAGACATCAATGGCTGTCCAAAGAATAGATCTCAAATGGTAAGTAGTCCAAGAACTGAGGGGCTAAATGTGTTTAATATACTCCTACTCTAAATTACACAGATGACTTTGAAAATATTCCCATGTGATCAGTAGATGTAGTTATGTCCACTTTTATTCGGGGGACAGGCTTGGATATGGGGGTGGGACCAGGGAGAGAATACAGAATTAACTAACAGGCTTCTCCAGTGGCATTATTTTGCTTCTGTAACCTCTGTGGCTAAACCTTGTCCTTAAAGTGACCAGTAGACTATTGGTTTTTAGAGACTTCCTATATTGAATTGGTATAGCAATATTTGTGAAGGCTCCTAGAAATATGACTGATATAAAATATCTTGTTTTCCCTGAAAGATCCCAAATAGTTTACATATTTTTAATGTAACACAGGGGTATTAATAGAAGCCAAAAATGCAGAGATTTTCCAAGAAAGCCTTAAGAAGTGGTATATTGTGTGCTCCGATGGAATTTTGAAGATATCCCATGGCATTTTTTTGTATTGATGTTTTAAATCAGCCCATTTTTTTAAAATGAACCCTACGGGCTTACCTTTGAAATCAAAGCAGTGAAGATTTTAGTGTTCAGAAAAAAAAAATTGGATTAAATGTGATAATATTAAGGTCTTAGTTTTTCACCTTCAAAACAGTTTGCAAGTAGTATATTCAAAGAATGTGTTTCATTTGAGCTTAAGACTATAGCAATGCCTGTTCATTGAAAAAAAAAAAAGACCATGGTGCATTAAAAGGAAGGATTTATACTTAGAGTTAATTTGCTGCCAACATTTCAAGTGAAGTTGGTTTTTGTCTTTCCTTCCAATGTGATCCAATTTAATGCATTTCATTCTAAAACACATCAATTTGATAGGCAGTCTTTAGACTGATGGTATGAAGTCTGTTGTTTGTTGGGACTTATTCAGATTTAAATTCATTATAACCTCTCCTTTGCCTCCTCCCCCCCCCAGATTTCTCTTTTATTTTTGGTTGTTTTTACGTTTATGGAAGTGTTTTCCACATAAGAATTACAGGACATTGTTTTTTGGCTTGCACCATGAAATCACTTTCTCTGCAGGCCAGTTTTAAATTTGGGGGCCTTTTTTTTTCTTTGATCCAGAGGATGACCATTTCCTTCATAAGAAAATCCATATATAGATATATCACTGCTTCTTTTGCTTTGAAAATCTTGGCTGCTATTTTTACTGGTGCTCTAGCAGCTGTCTGGAGTATAAATAATTGAGAAAATTTGGAAGATCACTAACTTAACCATTAGAGTAAGCATGTCAAGCATGTCTTTGCATGAAGTGGGCTCATTTGTCTTGGAAATTGAATTGGATTCATTTGTCATGCCCCATTTCAGTGTGTAAGTAGGGGGCTGGCATCTGAAAATGATGTCCTTTTTTCAAAAAGGTTGTGCTCTATTCTGTGTGCATGTGCACACACATTTTCAGTAGCTACCTTTTGAAGTGTCATTTTACATTAAAGGGAAAGTCAGTCTTCAAAATCAAAATATCCCTGTCTTCCCAAGCTCCCAAAAGAGTATCGGTTCTTCATGCAAATATATGCAGGTGTACTTATGTGTGTATCTATAGGTTTCTGTATTTCATGTATGTATATATGTATACATACATACACACACACATGCATGTCTATATTATCCCAAGAAGTCTTAGTAAGTTTTAAGTTACTAAAGCTTAAATATACGATTGTAATTTTATCAGTTATTGAATGAACTTTAAGGATTATTGATTTTCTTTAGATATAGAAAAGCAAAAATCTATCATTTTTCAGTGATGCCTGGTGCAAATGCATAAGATGGGGAGGGAGACAAAAGAGATTTTGTTCTGAGCACAAGATTCTAATTCAGAAAATGGTGTCACTCCTGTAGTCATAGAATTTGGTAGAAAATGAGAAGGATGATAACAAAAGCGACAAATGGAACCGCATAGACTTAAAGCAATGAGAGAAGGTTGTCTGTCCAGATCTGTGTGCTATCGGGGGAGTTGTTGTAGTCTGGCAAGCACTTTCCCTATCAAAAGGATATAAAAATATACAACTGTCTATATAATATCCACAGTTTTAAGTCTCACCTATTTCCAGTAATAGAGGACACCAGTGGCATGGATGAACCAATCAGTAGTCCTCAAGGGTAGAAAAGCTAACATTTTATTTGGCTTTAGCATTTACTTCCAAATGGATAGGGTTTTTTGTTTGTCTGTTTGTTTAAAGACCAGCCTTATCAATTATATTTTGCCCAGGGTAATATTACAATTAAAAAATAACATTTTATCTAGAATATCACATGATTTTCTTCATAACACCTTGTGAAACAGATACTACATTTATTATACCTATTCCAGAGATGATAAAACTGAGATTCAGAGGGAGTACACTAGAAAGGGTCCTGAATTTTTTCATTGAATTTGGAGTTGTGGGATCTGAGCTCCAATCCTGACACTTTTTAACTGTGTGATCTTGGGAAAGTCACTTGACCTCTCTAGACTTCAATTTCCTTATTTCAAATGACTGGAGTAAAATATAGAAAATAAAATGTGTAAAATGGCACCTAAATTCTCTTGTAGCTCTAGGTTATATAGTATATTATGACTTGCCCAGGGCTGCACAGATAGTAACAGTCAAAGCCTGATTTAATCTTGGGGCTCATCTGACTCCAAGTCCTTTCTACCATAGTCAACCTTCCAAGAAGTGGAACTGATCTCTTTGTAAAGATCAGTTGTTTTGGGAGTAGTAGCAAAAGAAAGGCAAACTGCAGAAAAAGAGGCTGCAGGTGATCTACCAGGCAAATGATGTACCTGTGAATAATTGAGAGTTAACCTTGATATCTTTAGCTAATGAACTGGATGGGCATTCTCCCTGGATGTAACAAATGTATAAAATTGAATCTTTTTAATTAAACAGGAGAGTTAGTTAGTATTGAAGCAGTAGGGATCCTGTAATCTTGACTCATTGTTACCCTTCAGTTTTTATGTTTGGAAAATGAAAGTAAGTGTGCAGAAGGTGAAATTTTTGAGAAAAATGGAGCATAACAAGAAATACCACAGCAAGAGTATCATTAACCACCCACTGCTTCTTTTCCCCTCCCTGCCTAGCCCCAAGCCAAGTTGTTTAGGTGGGAGAGGCATAATCTACTACCCAAACCCCTCAGCAGACACCCATGGCTGACTTGCTGACAGCCCCTTTTCTTCCCAGAATGTAGGAGAGAAATGGAATTTACTAATGAGTCAAACAAACCCATTTGGAATAGAATAGAGAAAGAGACTTCTAGTGGAATCTTGGACTAAACTCTGCATACATATTATCATCATGGTTTTTAATATAGGTGTTGATACCTGAGAATTGTGTAGGCCCTTGCCTAATAATATGCTGTTGGCTCATTCATTTTCTTGAGCAACAGTATTCATCAACTATCTCCACCTAAGTTGGCCCAAGTTGCAAAAACTTTTATGGGTCTCCACGACCATGAAAACACAACCCATAGGTCTCATTTCCTAGATTTTCAGGTCTAACACAAGTCCTCTGCTTTTCTTAGCACCATTCTTAGTGAATAGACTCAGCATCGGAAGTCAGAATGAACAACGTACATTTTTTCTTTCAATAACTCACATGGAAATCATCCTTATTCAGCAATGTCAGGTTGGGAAAATAGGAATCATTAGAAACACACCTACTCGCTGAAGAGAAAAAAATTCTGTTCAACAATTAAATCTCATTAGTCTACCTCTTGAATTACATTTTTATTTCATAACGACCACCATCCCAGTAAAATTTCCTGAGGGCAGGGACAGTTTCATTTTTGTCCCTGTATTGTCATTGCTTGGAACATAATTGGTGCCTAATAAATGTTTGTCATACTATATTGATATTATTTGGGCATGCTAATTCATGAAGAGAAGAGATGCCATTTCCAATATACAGATTTTTGTTTGGTTAAATCCCTGAGTCTTTTATTGACACTCTAAAACAGTAGTACCTTCTAGATGAAAAGGCAAGAATTCTTCCTAATAATGGCTGGAGCACCATTCAGAATGTTTTGACTGCTGAGTAATCAAAACCTAAACCCTTTTAAGAGCAGCTAACTTCATCTAGTTGTCAAGTTAAAACCTATTAGTTCCTACAGTTGGATCAGATGAGAACAGCCTCTCTCTTGACCCAAGGTTCTGGGAAGAACTCTTGCTGGCAACACCAAACAGCAATAATATTTCCATATTTGCATGGAATGAAAATGATGGAGTCCTAATCCCAGTTCTCCAGCGCTCCTAGAATTCCAGTTTAGGGAGCCAAGAGAAGAGTCCATGCAACAAATCTTCCCACAGCTGCCAACTATAGGAAGCATGAGGCTGTTAATTTAATGGTTATGGAAGAAGTCGGGAGAAGTCCAGTAGTCAAGTTTCTTCATCTGTGCCACATATTGGCATCCTTTGAAGTAGGCTTTTGGGAATAGGACCTCATTCATGTAGTTTCATCTGGGGTAGCAGAACAGTATAGTCAAAAGATGCATCTGAGTCAGGAGGCTTAAAACCCTACTTCTGACATTAGTGTGTGGTCATGAGCAGTCAAAGCCTCAGTTTTCTCATCTGTAAAATGGAAATAATACACATAGGCAGAACCTACTAGGTCCTACAGTTTAGGACTGTTTTGAGTCTTGAGTGAGATAATATATGCAGAGCTCTTTGCAAACTTTTTAAAGTGTTATATCAGTTCATGATAATTATTATATCAGTTTGCAGTCTGGTTACTCCTCAGAACCCAAGTACTTATTTCTATCTTATTCTAACCCCTATCCTCCCATGGTCCCATCTGCTTGGTTCTTAAATAAGTTAATGTTTGTGGGTCAAAACTCAGCTAGCGTCCCCATGGCAACAGAGGGGCATCTTTTTGACTGTCATATGGCATATCCAACAAATCTCTCTTAGCTTGGAAGGAGACCTGCTGCTTGGAGCCATGCCATGGTAGACTGGCTTAACTCCTCAAAGGACACTCTGATACACTTGGATAAACGTTGAGCCAAGGAACAGCCAACAGCGTTTGTTCTCTTAGTTCTTCATTTAAGCAGCTTGGCTTTGTTCCTGATGACAGTGGTTGCTGGGTCTATAAAGCCTTTGGACTGGAAAGCCCTGTCTTGTTTTTTCCTCTATCTGATGGTGAATGTTTTAAGAACAGAGGTAGATGGTGCACTGGGAGAAGGGTGGGTTTAGTTGAACAGTATGAAGGAGTGTTGTTCCCACTAGATGACTGGCCCATGGAAACCCATGGCTTTACTTTGGCAAGAAATCCTTGGGTCCTGAGGATGGAATGTGGTGTAATGATGGACTAGAATTCTTCTCATAGACCCCCACCCAATGTAAGCTCCTTGAGGGCAATACAGGTAGTTAGGTGGTGGCATGTATAGAGTGCTGGGCCAGTAGTCAGGAAGATTCATCTGCCTCATTTCAAATCTAGCCTTGGACACTCACTAGCTATGTGACCCTGGGCAAGTCACTTCACCATTTGCCTCAGTTTCCCCAATTGTAAAATGAGCTGGAGAAAGAAATGGCTAACCACTCTGGTATCTTTGCCAAGAAAACCCCAAATGGAGTCATGAAGAGTTGTATACGACTGAAAACAACAGAACAGAATGAGGGCAATGACTTTTGAGGCTGCTAGGTGGCGCCAATAGTACATAGAGTATTGAACCTAGAGTTAGGAAGACCTGTGTTCAAATCCTGTCTCAGATACTAGCTTAGGAAAGTCATGGAACCAACCTCTGCTTCAGTTTCTTCAACTGCAAAATTAGAATAATAGCAAAAATTAGCTTAAAAATAGCAAAAATATCTCCAAAACTGGGATAATAGCAAAATAGGGGTATCATTATAACACCTACCTCACAGGATTGTGATAAGAAGGGAATCAGATACAATTTGCAAAGTGCTTAGCACTGGGCAGCTAGGTGGCGCAGTGAATAGAGCACCAGTCCTGGAGTCAGGAGGACCGGAGTTCAAATCTGGCCTCAGACACTTAACACGAGAACTAGCCCTGTGACCTTGTGCAGTCACTTAACCCCAATTGTCCTCCAAAAAGGAAAGGACAAAAAGCACTTATCCCAGTTCCTGGCACTTAATAAACGTTCATTCCTTTTCTCTGCACCCCTCTCCTTTAATCTCTGCATTTCTAGTCCCTGACAGAGGGCCTGACACATTTTGTCTGATTCTTCCTGACCCAATGTAGGGTTTCTTGGCAAGGATACTGGCGTGTATCCGTGGAGAAGATTCCTTCTCCAGTTTATTTTACAGATGAGGAAACTGAGGCAACCAGGGTGAAGTGACTTGTCCAGGGTCACCCAGTTAGTAAGTTCTGATTTGAACTCAGGAAGATGAGTCTTCCTGACTCTAGGCTTGGTGCTCTAACCACTGCACCACCTCACTGCCCTCCATAGTATGGCTGAATTGAATCTGAATGAATAAGAGTTCAGTTTGAAGTCCAAGGCCCTGGATTTGAATCTGGACTCTGACAATTATTTCCTTGTGTGACCCTGAGCAGTACATTAAATGTGTCCAGGCTTCAGTTTCCTCATCTGTAAAATTAAGGGATTGGACTAGATGAACTTTAGTGTTCATTCTAGTTCTAAATATATAATTATTCCCATAAAGTTGTGAGAGCAGTGATCAAGAAGGACGTGAGACATCGAGAGGTCACCTAAACTCTTAGATTGCTTATGTCTTCTCTCTGAGAATATCCACATTGGAGAGCCCAGAAACTAACAGTCCATGTGTTCAGTATAGGAAAGGAATAGGTTCATAGTTTCCAAAGGGTGGATACCTATCATGAAATGACTAGTTCTGCATCTAAGGGACATTTCAAGTATCAATGGTTGTTTTTCATGTATATTCATACATTTATTTGGGGGGAGGGATTACAAAAAGCACTATGAGTCCTGAAGAAAGCTGTAGTGTGTATTCAATAATCATTTTCCTAGCCCTTATTTATGATTTCACAATTAGTATTTTTGACTTGGTAAATGAATGAAACAGAATCAACTCTAGTGGGTTTCATTTGGCTTAGAGAGAAGGGAGGGTTAGTATCTTTAGGACAGAGATAAAGCTTGGATTATCCTGTGATTTCCTTGATTTGAGGAATTTTGGGAGAAGGAAACGCCCTCTATCAATGAAGGTTAACAACACCTTACAGTCTAATGAAGTTTCCAGGATCTCTCATAGATGAAGTGATTTGTCCCTGCTCACATCAGGTATGTGTCAGAGTTGGAGTTTGAACCCAGGTCATGGCTGGCTTCAAGGCCAGCTCTCTATCTATTAAGCCACAGCTGCCTTTAAGCATCTTTAGTGAGGGAAAAAAAAATGTTCTAGAAGTGACTTGAGTTGACCTATGTGTCACTGACTTGAATAGACATCCCCCTGGTAGAAAGCATCCTTTAGAGATTCCCCTCAAAAGTCCCAGTGAAACATGATATGTATCCATATCTTGCCCTGAGGGAATGAGTTACTGCACCCACAGGCAGTAAGCCTGAGCCCAATGACCTGCAGCCTTCCCAGGGCCATCAGGAATGTGTGGTCAGATGACACTGGAAGTGTCTGAAATACTTGGACAGCTGAAATGCTTCTGCCACAAGCCCCATGACTATTTTTATATATGCCTGAATACACACAGACACACACACTCACACTCATACACCACTGTACTGTGCAAGTAAATACAAAAAATCCAAGAGATCATTAAAAGTTAAGAGCAAATTCAGAGGTTTGACAGGCTTACAGAAAACAAGGTAATATATGAATGCCCTATATTGATAGTTTCTGCTACCACAGAGCCTGCCTTTGGGCAGTGAACTTCCAATAGAATTATACTTCGGAAGGTCTTTATATATATAACAATGACAATAACTAGCATCTCCATAGTGATTTAAGGTATGCTATGCACTCTAAGGAAGCTAAGTGACATAAAGAATAGAGAATTAGATTTGGAGTCAGAAAGACCTGAGTTCAAATCCCACCTAATTGTGTGACCCTGAGCAAGTTACTAGTATCTGTCTCAATTTTGACTTATCTTACTTATCTGCAAAATGGGAAGTATAATGGCACCTACCTCTGAGGGTTGTGGTGAGAATAAAATAAAATAATATTTACAAAGCACTTTGCAAACCATAAAGTGCTACATAAATAATGCTGTCTATTATTATGGTGATGATTTTCACCATAATGGAATGCCGATGGAATGGAAATGGAAATGGAATGGAAGGAAAGATTATTGGTAACACAGAGGAAAGCAAGCCTTTTACTCATTGTCTTTTACTCATTCCCTTGAAGTCTAGGTTTGAGGAACACCTTAGGCTGTGCTCTATGATGTAATCAGATGGCATGAATTTTAAAGGGAACGCAAGCCCAGCTTAAATGTATAATGCTGGAGGGAAGTGTATTCATTAAATGTTATCATTTCATCAGTTTATCTTATAGATGTTGACAAAGAAGACATTCACAGTTTTTTGTTCTTAATTTTGGAGTGTAATATTTTACATAAATTACTTAAAAGTGCTACATATTATGTCTCTGGAATTATGATTGTACAGTCTTTTGGACATAATCAAGTCAACTAGAACTTAGTAAGATCCTACTACGTGCCGAGCACTGTTTGAAGAGACCGGGATATAAAGAAAGACAGAAACAGATCCCGTCTTTCAAGGAGCTCACAGTTCAGTGGCGGAAGACACTGACTTAGCACTGTACATGTTTTTTGATGAGCCATCGTCAATGATGTTTGAAAGCTCATCAGGAATGGGAGAGTTTACTGGAGGAGTAGGCAATTTTGCTCCAGTTTTCGAAAATGGGAAATGAATGAAGTCATCAAAGATGAGGTCAATGATCTTTATTTTTTTTCCTTGCAAAACTCTCAGATGCATTAATAAAGGAATGTTTAGTAAATATTAGGAAAAGAAGCAATGACTTTATCAAGAATAGGTCATCCCAGACTAAATTCATTTCCATTTTTGACAGGGGTTATTAGATTCATAGATCAGGGAAATGTAGATATCATCTACCTAGATTTTAGCAAGACATTTGACAAAATTTGAAAAAATCTCTCATGCAATCCTTATGGACAGGTATCCTTCTTGAGACATGTTGACTAGACAGACCATGATTAGGTATATTCTGGACTGGTTGAATGGCTGGACACAAAGAGCCATTACCAATGACTCAATATCAAGTTGGGCAGGGATTACTAGGGTGTGCTCCTGGAATGTATCCCTGATGGGGCACTGTTTATCATTCTTATCAGTGATTTGTATAAAGGCAAGGGTGATGTGCTTTCAAAATTCCAAATGGCACAAAGCTAGGAGGGATAGTTAATATATATGGACAAGATTAGGATCCAGAGAGATTTTAAAAAGCTAGAATTTGGAACTGAATCTAATACAATGCCTGTATAATAGGGACAATGTAAATTCTTACACTTTAGATTAAAAGTAAGTATGGGTTTCCCCCAAGTTTACATACTAGATTGTCTTGTCTTCTCTCTATATTTTTTTCTCCCATATTAATATCATCAACTCTCATGGGTTCAGTGATCATCTCTATGCAGATGACTACCAAATACATTTGACAATTCCTTATATCTTTCTTAAACTTCAGGCCTGTCATATATCTCCACCAGAAAATCCATAGGCATTTGAAATGTACCATGTCCAAATTTGAACTCGGAGCTCATATTTCACTCCCCTTCAAACCCATTCTTTTTCCAAACTTTCTGATGTCTGTTCTGGGTATCACCATCTTCCTAGTTACCCAGATTTGTTACGTTGGAATCATACATGATTCTTCACTCTCCTTCATCCCCTCCCCCCATATCCAATCTCTTGCTATTTCCAACCTGTTTTTCATATTTGTCCCCTTTTCTCCACTCACAGAGCCACTTCCCCAGTTTAATCTCTCGTTCTCTCTTTTCTGGACTATTGTAACATCCTACTAATTGGTTTTCCAGTTTCTAGACTCACCTTTCTCCAATCCATCTTCCGAACACCTGCCAAATGGCTATTCCTAAAACACAGCCATGATCTTTTTGTTCACGAACTCAGAAATATTTGATCAGGTTCCATTGCTTTTAAGATAAAATACAAAATCTTCAGCCTGGCATTTAGTACCTTCTACACCTATGGTGCCTACATATCTTGACACTTGTTATATACTCCCCATCATGCATTTTCTGTTCAAGTCAAATTATTCTGCTGAGGGTATAGTGTAGTTGTTATTTGTGGTTGGCTAAAGTGAGAGTCATGTGCCTTAGAAAGTAGATATGAAAAGAAATTGTGGAAAGAAAGAAAGGAAGACAGACAAGAAGGAGGGAAGGAAAGAAGGAGAGAGAGAGA
>NW_027185804.1:10508749-10573667 GCF_028583685.1 Petaurus breviceps papuanus
ACAGAGACAGAGAGAGAGACGGAGGGGGGAGAGACAGAGAGAGAGGGAGAGAGAGAGAGACAGAGAGGAGAGAGAGAGAAACAGAAAGAGGGAAGGAGGGAGAGAGAGACAGAGAGAGACGGAGGGGGGGGGGGCGCAAATTTGTCTTTTCTGTTGTAAAAGGTTAAAAGCCCAAACTGCATCCTTGCCCAGATAAAAAGCCAGACCATTTCATCATGGGCCTGGCCAGCAGGTAATCCTGGAATAGAGCTGGTTTCTTGATGCGTGGGGTGAAGAGAAACAAACTTTTGTGGGTCTGAGTTCAGAAGTTCAGGGTAGATGCAGAAAAATCACTTTAGAAAATGAATTATATGAAAAATATTGGAAAGAAGAATGACAATGAGAGGTCTAGAGGACAGGGAAAAGGGGGGATAGATCTCAAAATTATTAGATTTCTAAAAATCTGTGAAAAAGAAAATCTGACCATTATCTTTTAAGGATTTATATTAAAAACTCCCCAAGTTTTGAGAATGTGGAACTAATTACAAATAAAAAATATCCATGAGGTTCAAACATGGAAAAACCAAAGGATTCAACTTAGCCAGGAATGTCATCATTAACATTCAAAACTATAATGTCAAAGAAAAACTCTGTGAATATGATTTTTAACAGTCATTTATCAGAAAATGTAATTACAAATCTTTTAAGATGTTTCTATTGGAATAAGAAACAACAGAAGAAACTAAACTAAACCAAACTAAACTAAACCATCACCACCCTCTCCCATATACAGAGTAAAAACATAGGACCAGATCCTTGTAACAATTTCTCACCAAAATGAAATATTCTTAAAAACAAAATATAGACATTTGATACTCAAGACAATTTTGAATAGTTCCTAGACAAAAGATTTGTCTTCAGAACAACATTTAGTTTGGAGAAATAGCAGGAGGTAAAAGATTCTTGAATGATGCATAAGCCTGAAATAAAGAAAAAGAATAACTTTTATAATAGACTGGGGACCCCTGAGCTAAGTACTTTGAATAATAAATACTTTGTAATTGTGATTAATTGTGGGTTTAAAGGTGAGTTTTAAAAATAGCAGTAGTTCAGATTTGGTTAATCACAGAATCATGTCCACATATGTAAGATTTTTTTTCTGTGTTAAATTCAGAAAAGATTTCAAAGAGGAGTAATAAAAAAAACATTTAGAAATATTTTTCTGACAAATCACTTTAATAAAGAATGGTAGAGAATTTCAAAGTTAATCATATAATTGATTACAAATGAATTAAATTCCTCTATAAAAATCAATTGATGGATTTAAAAGTACAGCAAAACACTATGTATAATATAAAAATATATACACAGATTATAGATAATGGTGTGGACCAGGAGTGTGACCTGGAGGCCACATGTGGCCCTCTAGGTCCTCAAATCCAAACTTCACAGAACAAATCATTTTAATAAAAAGATTTGTTCTGTAAAAACTGGACTCACTCCAAAGGCCGCACCCAAAGACCAATGCTCCAGGCTACAGATTCCCCACCACTGGTGTGGATTATAATTTATTTTATTAATTCTAGTAAAATTCTAGCTAAAATCTGGAACTATAGTTATATTTATCTAGGGCCATATTTCAATATCCCTAGAATTATATCCAACAAAGTCAAAATAGAAAACATTGAGAGATAAACAAAGAAATTATATTACTCTTAAAGGTGATTGATAACGGTCTTTGATAAAAACCATGGATAATGAAAATATATTCGTCTTTGTTTTTCAGGCAATAAATACCATAGCAGTTAAATTTCTAAACTAAATATTAACTGATATGCAAGAATAACTAGATAGAAATTTTATAATAGTTGAATATTTCAATAAATACTGATGGAATAGGATAAATCAAATTTTTAAAAGTAAACAAAGAAGTTATAAATATGAATAGAGTACTGAAGAAACAATTTGCTAGATATGTGGAGAGAACTGAATGGAAAAAGCCAGAAATATACATTTGTTTTTTTTTTCTTAAAATACACATTATCAGACCATTGAGAAGTTATAAATGAATTCAGAAAGGTATAAATTTTATGCACTAATTTTACAGGTCATTATACTGTAAAATTAGATACTTATCATGAAAATAGGATCAAAATATGTAGACCTGAGTACACATTTTTAAATGATTTTGAATCTAGGTTAAAGACCAAATCATGTAAACAAATATCAACGTACTATAAACATAATGGCAACATAAATATAGTATATTCAAATTTATAGGATACAGCAAAGGAATATTCAGAGGCAAATTATATATCCCTAAACACATATTTAGACGAGACAAACAAAGAGATTAAGATAAGGAGGGAAATCAGTAAGAAGAAATAATGAAATAATGATGGAATTGATCAATTAAGCTAAGACAAATATAATTTATAAACAATAAAAATAAATTTTGTTCAAAAAAGAGGAAGAAAAATCAAGTTACCTGAATGAAAATGAGCAAGAAGGATCACAAAGAATGAAAAAGCTGTTTAGAAAGCCACCAGATGTGGTCTTCCCAGGACAGAGCAAAGTGCAACCATCACCTCCTTTCTTTTGAACATAATACTGCTATTTATGTAGCCCACGATTGTATTAACTTATTGGGCTGCCATATCACACTATCATTTCATATTGACTAAAAACCTTGGGTTCTTTTAAAATGCATAAGTTTTTTTAGCAACATTTCCTATAACCTGGATATTAATTTTTACAAATTTTTTAAGTTTTCTACATAACATAAACTTCATCTTGTTAATCTCATTCCATCATCCAGCCTATCAAGATCTTTGTAAATTTCAAGTGTTGTCATCTGATGCATTACTTCCCCCCTTCCAAGCAAATAGTCTTCCAAACTGTCATTATATATACATCAGAAGATCATAGGATCCAATTTATTTATTTCTTTTGCATTTTTCAAATGCTTTATTAACTTCTGATTTACATCATTCATTTCCACCAGATTTTGAGTTACACATTTTCTCCCTGTTTTTCCCCTATCCACTGCCCCCAAAATAGCAGTCCCACAGGATATCCCCTCCTCCAATCTGTTCTCTCCCATATTTTCTCCCATAACCCTTTTGACTTTTTCAGTAGGGCATGGTGGATCTCTATGCCCCAGTGCCTGTATATCTTATTTTCCAATTACATGTAAAATAGTGTCAATAATAGTATGTATGTGTGTGTATATATATATATATATTTAAACATTTGATTTTAAAACTTTGAATTCTAGATTCATTCCCTTCCTCCCTTGTCACCCACCCTTACTGTGAAGATAAGCAGTTCAGTATAGGTTGTACATGTGTAGCTAATACTCAACAATAACATAGTAGATATATTGTAAAAGACTGACTATATTTCCCTCCCTCCTATTCCACCTCCCACTTGTTCTATTCTCTACTTTGATCCTGTCCCTTTTCAAAAGTGGGTGCTTCCAACTTCCCTCCTCCCCTCCTGCTCTCCCTTCCATCATCCCGTTCCTCCTACTCTTCTGTAGGGTGAGATACCCTATTTAGTATGTATTTCATTCCCTCTCCAAGCCAAATTCAATGAAAATAAGGTTGACCCATTCCCTTTTGCCTTCCTATTCTTCCCCTCCACTGTAACCATTTTCCCTTGCCTCTTCTATATGAGATAGTTTACCTCATTCTGTCTCTTCCCATCTCCTCTCATTATATTCCTCTCTCACCTCTTAATTTCACCTTTTAAGTATCATCCCTTCCTATTAAATTGGTCCTGTGCCCTCTATCTATGTATACCTGTAAACATATATACACACATTCACATATGTATTCATGTGCCCATATACCCTCATATATAGGCATATATATATATTTCTATTCCCTTCAACTGTTTTCATACTGAGTAAAGTTTGGTCAGTTACAATTATTGTTTTTCCATGTAGGAATGTTAATAGTTCAACTTTGATAAGTTCCTTATGATTTCTTTTCCCTGTTTACCTTCTCATGCTTCTCTTGCTTCTTGTATCTGTATGTCAAATTTTCTATTCAACTCTGGTTTTTTCATCAAGAATTCTTGAAAGTCCTCTATTCCACTGAATGACCATATTTTCCCCTGAAACATGATACTCAGTTTTGCTGGGTAGGTGATTCTTGGTTTTAATCCCAGATCCTTTGACCTCTGGAATATCATATTCCAAGTCCTTCTATCCCTCAGTTTAGAAGCTGCCAGATCCTGGGTTATCCTGATTGTTTTTCCACAATATTCAAATTGTTTCTTCCTGGCTGCTTGTAATATTCTCTCCTTAACCTGGGAATTCTGGAACCTGGCTATAATATTCCTAGAAGTTTTCTTTTTGGGATCTTTTTCAGGAGGTGATCAGTGGATTCTTTCAACCTCTATTTTTCCCTCTGGTTCTAAAACATCAGGGCAGTTTTCCTTGAGAACCTCCTGGAGGATGATTTCTAGGTTCTTACTTTGATCCTGGCTTTCAGGTAGTCCAATAATTTTAAAATTATCTCTCCTGGATCTATTTTCCAGGTCAGTGGTATTTCCCATGAGATATTTCACTTTTCCTTCTATTCTTTCATTTGTTTGGATCTGTTTAACAGCATCTTGATTTCTCATAAAGTCATTAGCTTCCACTTGCTCCAATCTAATTCTGAAGCAATGATTCTCCCCATTGAGCTTTTGAGATTCTTTTTCCATCTGGCAAATTTGGCTTTTTAAGGCATTCTTTTCCTCATTGCCTTTTTGAGCATCTTTTGCCATTTGAGTTAGTCTATTTTTTAAGGTATTATTTTCCTCAGTCAGGCTGTTGACTCTCATTTCATAATTTTTGCATTGTTCTTATTTCTCTTCCCAATTTTTCCTCCACTTCTCTTATCTGCTTCGTAAGGTCCTCTATGGCCTGTAACCAGCTCATATTTTCCTTTGAAGCTTTGGTGCAGGAGTTCTGACTTCACTGTCTTCCCCCTGTTCATGTTTTGCTCCTTTTTGTCCCCAAAATAGGAGTCTAATATTGCAATCTTCTGTCTGCTTTGCCTCCTTTGCCTGGTCATGTCGCCCCTCGGTTACTTGACCCCTGGGCTTTTTGCCACAGTAGGACTCTGCCACCAGACAGGGGAGCTTTCATCCCAAACTCTGGGGTTTTCTCAGCTGCCAGAGGTATTAGTTGGGTGCCCTCTCAGAAGCATACACACCCTCTGGCCAGCTGGTCACACAATCCAGGACCTCCACCCTAGACTGCAATCCAGATACAAGCAGGTTAAAGCAAGAGAGATTACCCCTCAGACTGGTCACTTGGTCTCCCTACACTCTGCCGGCCAGAAGCTGAAGCTGCCACATGGCACTGGCTGGCTTTGCCGGGAGTCTCAGCGTCTTCTTGCCCTGGGGACAAAAGCCAACACACTCCCACTTACTGGGTCCCAAAGTCCTTCGAATCTGTGTGTTGATAATTCTGGATTGCCACAGATTCTGGTAATCTGGAGTCCATCTAGCCAACAGCTGGTCAGGCCCGCCCTGGGGCTAAAACTTCTGGCTCACAAGGGCCTGGGCTCAGCTCCCAGAGCTCTGTGCTGGCTGTTGCTGCTGGCCTGCCGGGGTGTCCTCAGCGGGAGGTTAGCTTCTCTGTGTCATTTTGTGGATTCTGCAGCTTCAAAGTTTGTTCAGAGTCCCCTTTTTACATTAATTGGGGAAGGTGGAAGCTGAAGCCACTTGGAGGTCCTGCTTCTACTCCACCATCTTGACTCCGCCCCCCATAGGATCCAATTTAGAATCCATTTACTCTAACTCCTTTATTTGGCAGATGAACAACTATCTTCCAAAGTGACAAAGCAACTTGTCAATGGTCACAGGGCAGAACTAGAGTTTGCATCTAAATCCCATTTAGACTGGAAAATTGCCACAAATCTAGCAATCTTTCCACTGGACCATACTCCCTCTTTAATTTCTGGATAAGAGCTTATAATTAAAATGTCTTATTATGTGGTCTAGATGGGGACCTCAGAGCTCATCTAAGTTCAACAGCCTCACTCTGCGATGAGGAAACTGAGATCCAGGTAGATTAAGGGACTCTTCCAGTATCACACAGGTAGCAAGAGTCAAAGGCAGTATTTGAATGGGTTTCTCTTGACTTGGGTGTCCATTTGTCTTTCACTGTAATACACATCCTCTTCTCTGACACTATCTTGTTAGAAGACTAGTTATGTCAGAAATCATGGAGAAGCATCAAAGATTGTCTACTCAAAACCTCTCATTTCACAGATGAGGAAGTTGATTCTCTGTGAGGTTAAGTGATTTTCCCAAGGTCACCTGGGTAGTTAATGGCCAAGTATGAACTCCAGGTTAATCTTTGTATTAGATCACTGCTATCAAGTTTCTCTTCTATACTCTCTCTCTTCAACTGATAATAGTGGTGTTTCATTATCTGTGTAACTCATCCTTCAGTTGTCTCTTCAGGGCTTCACAGACCGTAGAGATCCTGCCCCACCCCCCCATTCCCAACTAAATTGCCAAATTTTGTTCTATTATTATTTTTTACGATGTGAATTATGAGAAGTTGGTAGTAGACCTTAACTCTAACAAGTCCCAAGGGATTGCCAAATTTCAAATACATGTGATAGGGAAACGATATGCCACCTGGTTGTTCATATCACATGGATATATATATATATATATACTTTTCTATTGTTGGTCATCTACCATAATGGCACCAATAATATGTAATCTTATTCTTGGTTGCATCAGTAGAACATGATGTTGAAAAGAATCTATACTCTCCATTTTAGGCATAAACCTGACAGTAATAGTTTTAATTAAAATTACAATAGAAGGGGTCCAAAAGCAGGTAGAGTTTTCCCTTGACCTTCAGATTTTTTTGTAAGTCCATTGGAATTTCAAATTTTAATATTCTCAGTCAAAAGACAAAACTATATAGTCAAGATTAAACAACGGTTTATGAATACAGGTAGCAGCCTCAGAGAATACTTTAAGCAACTTAAAATTTCAGCAGACCATAGAGAATAATTTTCCTCAATCCATTTAATCCCTCTTTGAGAGAATCTCTAAGGATTCTCCTTGAGATCAGGGACTGTTTTCTGCCTATCTTTGTATCCCTGGAGTTTATAGCATAATGTCTGGCCCATAGTAATTATTTAATAAATACTCATTGATTTGACCTGATCTTTGTCTAGGTGAAAAGGACATTCTAATGGAAGAGAAAACATGTAAATGACTATGTGTATAATAGATGAATATGAGTTAAATTGGAGGTCATCTCAAAGGGAAGGTGCCGGCATTGAAGGACACCAGGAAAGGCTCCATACAGAAGGTGGGATTTGAATTGAGGGCTTGAAGAAGCCAGGCCACATAGGTAGCAGATATAAGGAGCAAATATATTCCAGGCATAGGGATAGACAATGTAAAGGTGTGGAGTCTGGAGATGGAGTGTCTTGGGTGAGCAATAGCAGGGAGGTTAAGTGTAAGAAGAATGGAAAGGTAGGGAGGGGCCAAGTGGTGAAGGGCTTTAAAAGCTAAGCACAGGGTGGTATATTTTATCCTAGAGATAATAGCGAGACACTGTAGATCAAAAGGTTCTCCCATTTACTGAAATAATCAAAGACTCCTTTCTTCTCCTGGTCTGATAACAGGGAAGGCATAGAAAATGAGGGTACTGCTCCTGAGTAGACCAATTAATAAATGGGTCCTCTTCTCCTTGTCTCATCTCTTCAACTCCATCCTCAAGGAAAACAGAGTTCTTTTCTGAACTTTCATTCAGCTTCTGCAAAGAATGTAGGTGGGTCTTTGGGAAGAAGGGTTTTAGTTTGGGGCACTGTTTTCATAGAGGTCTGATTAAGTTCCCATGAGGTTTCTCTTTCAGATGGAGCTACTGACTTTAGATTGGCAAAATACTGATTTTGTGATATTTTTAAAAAGAAGGGGCGGGGAGGGAGACTTGGTGTGTTTCCACAATGAGAAACTCCTTCCTTTTTATAAGGTGTAGACTACACAAGATGCTCACTGGGAAGACCCACACGCATAATATGTCTTCCAAAGTAAACGAAGA
This sequence comes from Petaurus breviceps papuanus, assembly GCF_028583685.1. NCBI lineage: Eukaryota > Metazoa > Chordata > Mammalia > Diprotodontia > Petauridae > Petaurus > Petaurus breviceps. Next base: position 10,516,800 of record NW_027185804.1, read on the forward strand.
AGCTTTCAGATAAATAAGTGAAAATAGAGCCATACATAAATAAAATCATAAATAAAGCTGCAAAATCACTTTTAAAACTCTAACTGTAAATGACTAAATCTGATTCCTCTCCTTTTAATCTCTTATCTTCTGTGCACATTAATGGACTCTGCTCCTGCTGACTGACTTATCTGGATGTGGGGGATGACAATGACAAATCTACTTCTGATACAGATCAGCAACTGTCGTACAACCTAAAGTATTGGAGATTTGTTGATCAGTCAATAAATATTTATTAAGCATTTAATATGTGCTAGGCTCTATTCTAAGTGCTGGAGATACAAATGCCAAAAAAAAAAAATGAAAAAGACAATTCCTGCCCTCAGGGAACTTACAATATAATGGGGAAAGACAGCACACAAAAGGAAGCTGAAAAGAGAAGGGGAGAGTGCCAGGCTTAGGGGCATGATGAAAAAGTCTCCAAGCAGTGCAACGGGTGGGAAGTAGGGAGAGGACTGTGCCAGGCCCCCTCCTTAGATGGAAGTTTTGGACTCATGGCTCTGCTCTCCAATTAGCAGGAGTGAGGAACCTTAGACCTTGAGTTCACATATGGCCCTTCAGGTACTCAAATGTGTCCGTTTGACCAGTCAGCTCTATAAAGGGCCACACATGAGGAGCTAGAGGGTCTCATGTGGCCTTGAGGCCACATGTTCTCCACCCCTAAATTAGAGGGTCCAATCAGAAGGGCAGAAGGTATTAATGATATGTGAGTACCAAGTCTGATTCAGTTTTGCAGGACAAAATTTCCCAATGATGATTTTCCTTGGGCATGAAGGCATGCCAGAGAAATCTAAAAGCTATATAGCTGATGGAAAATGGGTTGGACCCTGGGAGAATCAGGTAAAATGCCTTACCCAGCCAGTGTCCCATAGCAAGTATGTTTCACAGTCAGAAGGACCTGAACCTAGGACTTTGGGACTTAGAGGCTGGCTCTCTTTCTCTGCTGCCTCTATATTAGAGTATATTGTAGATAAGAATGGCAGTGTGGCCTAGTGGATAAAAAACCGACCTTGGAGCTGGGAAGGTCCTGCCTGATCCACACTGACTGTGTTACTCTGGTCAATCCATATACCTTCTGTGGGCTCCAAGCAATTCTCTGAACTTCTACATTGCCAGGAAGGTGTCAATCTGCATAGGAAGAGGGATTTTCTTCATCCAGGCCTTACTTATTTGAATGAAATAATGGGTCAGCAAACTACCCCTGAGAGCCAAATCCAGTCTATGACTTGCTTTTGTACAGCCTGAGAGCGAAAAATCATTATTTCACTTTAAAATAAAATTTTGTTATATTTTAAATTAAAAAAAAAAAACAAACTTAATGGCCAGGCAGGCCAGATTTGGCCCTCCTAGTTTGCCTGCTCCTGGAAGGGAAAGAATAAGCATTTATATAGCACCTACTATGTTCCAAGAACTGTACAAAGAGCTTTACAAATATGATCTCATAGGTGCTGTTATTATCACTGTTTTACGGTTGAGGAAACTGAGGCAAACAGAGGTTAAGTGGCTAGCCTAAGGTTATACAACTGCTGCTTGTCTGAGGAACTTAGGTCTTCCTGACTATGAGGCCTGATCTATCTAACTACCTCATGTCATCCCAATGGATAGAGGGAAGAAACCCAATTATGAGTCAGGAAGCCCTGAGTTCAAATTCCACTTCTGACACACACTGGCAATGTGATCATGGGGAAGTCACCTACCTTCCTTGTGCCCCATTGCAGAGAAGGTGCTGATCTACATTGTTGGAGTGATTTCCTCACTGGGAGATCCCTACACTAAAAAAAAAAATTGGGGTCCCATTTATAAAAATCAGTTCATATTTGTTTTTGTTTTTGCCTCTTTGTTTTTGTCATTTCACATGTCTTTCCTTATTTCTTCATATTTGTTATTTCTCTACCAGATCTCCCCCCCCACCCAATAGATTGCAACTTTTAGTGAAAAATGTATCCCCAGTGCCTGCCTCAGAGTAAGATTTTAATAAGTGCTTGTTGTAACGTTTAAGGACGTGGGAAACAGAGTTTTTATTTTACCTTTACAACCCCAGTGTACCCAGTAGGCACTTAATAGATGCTTATTAAATTGAATTTTGCAATAGTATTCCATTATATGCATATGCCATTATTTATTCCTCCAGTCAGATATTTGAATTGTTTCCAATATTTTTATATCATAAATAAAGTCTCTTAAAATATTTATACACAAATACATATCTTGTTTTTTATTTCCTTTTAAAAATGTTGGAGTGAGTAGGGTCAATTCTCTAAAACACATTTTTCTCTTTTCTGGGGGAGCCCCCTTTTTTTTAAACAGACGAGGAAACTGTTACAGAGAGGTTAAGTGATTTGCCCAGCTCTTCCTCACCCCAAGTCCCACATTTTACCCACCGTGCCACCTAGCTGCCCCAATGTTTCTGCCATGTCTTCTGGAAGAACTGACTCCTTCCATGTATTTGCTGTTTTGTTAGGTTTGAGTGCTTGAGCTGAAGACCCTTTTACCTTTTCTCTAGAGACTTAACTAGAGAATGCTCTGGAGTTTTTAGGAGAAACTATAGTTGGGAACAAAATGATCTAGATTTGATTATCGCAGGGAAAACCTAAGTAGGAACATGAGCCAAAGAGAATTATTTGTAGAAAGGACTCCCTACCCTGCCCTCCCCTGAAATGAACACAGAGTTCTGGGCATGGGTGATACACTAATTAGAATTGAAGCCCTGAGTCTTGGGGTCCTGTGAACTTTTACCAAAGGAAATTAGTGGCTAAATTAGTTTGGAATGTGTAGAGGATAAAATTTAACCCCATGAGCCTTCTCTGTCTGTCTCTGTCTCTCGTTCTTGCTCCCTCATTCTTCCCACATACATACACATATATGAATACATACATATATAAATATACATATATGCACACACTTGCTTCCAATCTTCTCTCTCATTTGGGTCTAGTAGGGAAGAATTAGAAATAAACATTTTTTGAAAAATCTCTTGATGAGACCAAAACAAAATTGTTAATGCTAAGTTTTGTTTTTGGGAGGCCCCAAACCTATCTTCAGTATGACTTGGATTTCCAGATCTATTGTATCTAAAATATGGTTCCCCTCCCCAAGTATTCTTTCCATTTCAAGGGCAAATATAGAACTGGGAAACGAACAGAAACACATGAGATCCAAGGCAGTCTGGGGCAGGATGGAAAAAGACCGTCACTGAAGGAGTCGGAAGCAGTCTTGTCTGCAGAAGCCTTTTTTTTCCTTTTTTAATCTCTTGAGATTTTTTTTTTTGGTCCAAGTGTATCTAGCTGTTAACAGCAACAGCAGCAAGACTTATGTAATATTCTTTAAGTTAAAACAGCATCTTGGAAAGCTAAAATTATAAATGTCATAAAAGTTTTAGAGGATAAAGTTGCCAGTGGTGGTGGGGAAATAAAGAAGAGGAGGAAGCAGACCCCTCTTCCCACCCCCAGTAGGGATTTTTGAACTTTTTCCAGGTCTCCATTTCTCATATCATTATATGTAGCACATTGAAAAGAGAGGTGGGAGCCAGAGAGAACTCTCTTTTCTAAATCTTAAAGCCCATTGGTTATCTGCCGCATCATCTGTTATGGTACTCCCTGTATAAGAGCAGGTTCCACCATGAATAAAAAGTTGGGCATGGAATCAGGAAGAACTGAATAAGAAAGAATTCAGATCCTGCCTTAGACTTTCATTAGATGTGTCATTCTGAGCAAATCACTTAACCTCTGCATTCTTCCATTTCCACATCTGTAAATGGAGATAGTGATCACAAAGTTTTTGGAAGGATGACATAAAAATGTCATATGTAAAATGCTTTGCAAGCTATAAAACCCTTAGTATGACAGTATCTGTAAGCTAAGCAGGTTTTTGTCCACTGAGGTAGAGTAACCAAAGGACACTGCGGCTTCCAAGGACATCCCAAGTGCCTAGATGTCCAGTGTCTGAAATTTTATCCTTAGAGATTCATTCCTTTGGCCCCTGTCTTTTGGGTATGTTTGGGGTGGGAGTGAGGATGTGGTATATGTATCAGACATTACCAAATTCACAGGAAGGTGTGATTAAGTTGTCAGAATAAAAACTAAACAGCCTATTCTCAGCCTATTAGCTGGGAAACTGGAGAGGGAAGGAAGGGATGTTGAAAGAATGGAAGGGGGTAGAAAAGTAATGGAGAGTAAGAAGACTTCCTATTTCTTTATACCAGACAAGACTATACTCACTGATATGACAGACTTACTATGTTATGGCATATTCTATGCAGTATACTTGTCATGTTTCGGGGGAGCAAACTGTAGGTCCACATGCTGTGTCATCAGGGGGCCCTGCTCTGGTCTATAGGCCCGACGTTACACAGACTAAACCAAGCTGAATCACACTGCCTCGGCCTCCTGGGGTTTGCATCTGAAATAAACAGACGGCCCTGGCGAGACAGACATTTGGTAGGGCATTCCTCCAAACTAATTTTGCTATTTTTGTTTGGTTTCATGGTGGGGTTTTTATTTTTTGTTTCTTAATTTTTTTTAAGAAAGGGTGGAAGCAAACCGACCATGAGAAGTGGGATGGATGTTTTTAGACGCAAAGCCAAAATTCCTAACATTGTCTTGCCACAATGTATTTCCTTCTGCTACCACCCAGTCCAACCAGGAATTTATAGCAGATACCCCAGAAATAGGAGGGGAGTGGGACTGATGAATGGTCCCTGTCATTAAAGTTAGGGGAGTGTTAGGGGAGGACCTATCATGATTACTTTGGTCATGGTCAGTCAATGAACATTTATTAAGTGTTTATTATGTGCCGGGCATGGTGTTAAATACTAGGGATGCAAAGAAGGTGGGGGAGAGGGAGCACACCAGAAAACCTGACCATAGTAACAAGGATCAGTTAGAATTGGGATTCTCAGGCATAAAAGACACCTACCAACCATTCACCCCCTTGTTGTAGCAGGCCCAAGTTTACATCCCAGAAAGTCCCATAAATTCAAAGAGCGGGAAGAGTATTAGATTTAGAAGTAGAGGTCATAGGTTCAGATCTTTCTACCCCTATGACCTTGGGCTAATCACTTCCCTTCTCAGAAATCTGTTTTCTTATCTACAAATGTCAAGTGAGAGATTCCAAGGAATGATTTCCAAGTCTCTAACATTCCATGATACTGAGAGATCCAGGAAAAATCTTTCCCCAGCTCACAACACACTACATTTCTTTTCATTCTCTTGTGTTGAGAAGCAATAGCTGACCTTTCAATAGCAGGCGATGATGTGAAGAACCTTTTAGAGACATTCTACCTTCACCCCTTGAAATCCCTCCTTTCTTTCAAAGATCACCTCACCTGCTGCCTCTTACAGGAGGCCTTTCCTGATCTCCCCACCTGATGATGCCTCCCCTCCACATTATCCTGGGTGTTCTTATATGTGTCAATTACTTTGCAATAATAACCAGCATTTATATGGAATTTTAAAATTTATTTAACTCTTTACAAATATTATCTCAGTTGGTCCTCACAGCAACCCTGGGAGGCCGTTACTATTATTATCCTCATTTTACAGGTGAGGAAAGAGGCAGACAGGGAGTAAGTACCTTGGCCAGGGTCACAACACAGCTGGTAAGTGTCTGAGGCTGGATTTGAACTCAGGTCTTCCCAATTGCAGACCAAGCCCTCTATCCACTGCACCATCTAACTATATATACTTATATATACATATATGGTCTCTCCCAACAGATTTTAAGCTCCTTGTGAGTTGTAACAATTTCTTTCCATTTCTTTCTTTTTTTCTTTTTTTTTTTTTTTGGTCTTTGTATTGCCAGCACCTTCAATGTCAAATATATCATTGGTGCTTAATAAATGCTTCTTAATTGATTTATTGAGCCATTCAGTGATGGAAGTTTGACAGCTATTATTCTCCCCATTTTACAGATGGGGACCCTGAGGCTTAGTGAGACTAAGACACTTAGTTACAATCTCATGATTAATAAGTGTTAGAAGTAGTATTTGAGCCCAGGAATTGCCTGTCTCCAAGTCTGGTGCTCTTTTCCCCTCCCTATGGCAAGACCTCGCTGAAAAAGAATGGCAAGGGTGTCAGCTATTTCTCCCTCCCACCTTTTACCCACTGAAAATTCATAATTTATGCTTCGGGATTCAGGTACACCGGGTCCCGTGAAGAGCAATCCTTTGCATTAAAATCCCTTCCATGAGCTTTGCACTCGGCTTCACTGGTATTTAGAGAAAAATGCTACCATGGCAACGGCCACAACAGATGGCGGTAGATCTGTCTCTAAGCTACCAAGGAGATATACAGCAGCCTTTCTCACTTTTGCATGTTTTATAATATCCAGAGGCCTGGGACAATCTTAGACAGACTGACTCATGTTTCAAGGGCGGATCGTTTTCATTTTATCGTTCTTTCCTCTCAGCTTTTTTTAAAGAGTTTTCCCCATCTTGTCCGTAATCTGTGGTTGAGTTCATTGACTTCATGAGGTGGAGCCTGGGTTGCATTTATCCTTTCCGGATTTCTCTGGGAGGATGAAGTCAAAAATAAGACTTTTTTAAACTTTTGATCTAAGGTCACAAACTCACCCAGAGGGAAAGGTCCTCTTTTTCCTTATTTATATTTATTTGTCTTTTGTGCTGCTATCCATGCCAGGCAGAGTGAGTGGAACAATGGTGGCCCCTTAAGAACCTCCAAACTCTGACAGAAGTGATGGAGGTTACCTTTTTCACCTCTCCATCTCTTCTACACCAGCCCCCTACATTTTAGTCTAGCCCCAAGCCCCAGGTACCAGCATTCTGATTGCTTAGGACACTCCTAGCCCAATGTGGCATCTCCCCCAAATCTGCTCTCACAGAGATTTTTGCACAAGACAAGACCTTTCTGTTGGCTTCTTCCTATGCCTATGGTTACTGTGCCCTCTCCTCAGCCAGTGCATTTCTTAGAATCCTTTGGAATGCTAGATTTGCACAAATTTTTTAGCTAATTTTGGAAAGTGGTTTATATTGGCAGTTGAGTGTTAATGAACAACTATGGTCATATTTACATACTTGGCTGGTTAAGAGTATCTTCGTTAGTTCCTTCTCTCAAACTTTAAACTCAGATCCCATCTCACACTGTATCTGGATCACATATGACTTATGGCCCCAATAAATATAACTAGGATTTCTTTAAGCTGTAATTAGCACATGATGCTGGCCAGTCTGGATGTTTTCTTGGCACATTTAGGGATTGTGCAATGTTGACCATAAATTCAGTCGGATTGTTTACCTGTACAGGATTTGGAAGGAAACCTTGAAATGAATTTTAATTTGTAGGGAAACTGGATCAAAGGAGACATTGCCCCCTCTGATCTCATTCCAAATGAAGCTAGGAGTTTTGAATCAACATCTGATCCTTCTCTGTTCCTTAGCCCAGACTTCTTCCTGGGGTATAGATGAAAAGAGAGTGGCTCTCATCAGCTTTGTCAGGGATGATTTTGCATTTAATGGAATGTTATTAAAAAGTGCACTTGAGTTTTCAGGAATGTTTTTGGACACCTTCTGTGAGCAGTGAAGTCACTATGGGGAAAGGAATCAAGGAAATTAATTCTGTGTGTACATAGACTTAAAAAAAAACCCTTTTCTCCCAAGATTCAATTATTTAATATTTAGATAAAATATTTTTTTAATTTAAAGATTTAATAGTTTTAGGGACTCCCGCGATAGCCTCAGGATACTACGTGGTGTATTTCATCTCCACACCAAAAGAAATAGTGATCAATGTTCTTGTTGCCTCATTGCCATAACAGTTTAAATAAGCCATCAAGGACTTATTGGAGTTTCCTACACCATTTTCTGATGGAAATCTATAGAAAATTCTTGATTGCATTGATTGGCAGAACTGAACTTGAATGGAGGTCATTGTAGGGAATATTTGCCTTGGAGAGAAGAAGCTAAATGATATGAGAAGTCATGAAATAATTAAAGGAGCATTAATTAGATTGAGAGTCAGGTAAAATGTGGGGCAGGTGGATAGTGCCATTGTGCATGGAGTGTCCAGTCTGAAGTCAGGAAGACTCATCTTCATGAATTCAAATCTGACTGCAGACACATACTAACTGTGTGACTCTGGACAAGTCATTTATCCTTGTTTGCTTCAGTTTCTTCATCCGTAAAATGGGCTAAAGAACAAAATGGCAAACCACTCCAGTATCTTTGCCAAAGAAAACCCCAAATTAAATCTCGAAGAGTCAGACACTATACAGATATCCCATTTTATACGGGGTTTAATAATCCTGGGAGATAAGTATTGCTATTTTCCCCATTTTACAGATGGAAACCTGAGCCATATAGTGGTTAAATGACTTGCCCAGGGTCACACAGCTAGTAAGTGTCTAAGGCTGGATTCACTATGCCACTTAACTTCTATTTCAGATAACTGAAATGAGAGATAGGGAAATGCTTGAACTCTTTGAAATGAGGGAACTGTTGAAATCCATAGTCCTAGTACCAGTAGATATTGCCGTGTTTCCCCGATAATAAGACCTATCCCAAAAATAAGCCCTCCCCTTACTGTGTAAGGTTCCTCTAAAATAAGCCCTCCCCTGAAAATAAGCCCTATTGAGATTGCTACTGTAGTGAAGGTGATCCCCTGTGCTACACGCTACATTACGGTACCCTCTGTATTCACCGTTCCCCCCCCACCCCGTGAAACGCACGCCACGCTCCGAGCTGCACTACGAGCAGGTTACCTGGACAAGACATATTCATTTAAAGAGAGCTATATTGCTGGACATGACAGATTGGGTCCACTTCTTCTGAAGGAAATGAAGGCGCAAGACATCCAGGACGGAATTCAGGGTATGGACACTTATGATGATGTTGTTGAAGAAGATGACATGATCATTATTGAATAAAAGTACATTTTTTTGTTCACATTTACCTGTTTATTAAAATTGCTGTCAATGTTCATTAAAATAAGCCCTCCCCTGAAAATAAGCCCTCTGGTGTTTTTCTGTCCAAAAAAACTTAATAAGACAGTGTCTTATTATCGGGAAAACACGGTAGTACCAGTACCAATACCAGTATTATATATTCTTACAATGCTAGAATTTAAGAATTTATTTCAATTTATTTCATTTCAAAATAATTTTATTTATAAAATTTAAAATTTATTTCTATTAAACATTTTTTTGTTCCTCCACTCCTCACCCCCTCCACTGGAAAAGGAGGAGAAGACTTTTGTAGCAAATGTGTATGGTTAGGCAAAAATCCATTGCATATTAACTATGTCCAAAAATGTATGCCTAAAAAACAAATTTAAAAAGATGTATGTCTCATTCTGCATATTTAGTTTATCATCTCTGCAAAGAAATGGGTAACATTTTTCATCACTGTACTTCAGGAATCATGGCTGGTTGTTGCCTTGATCCGAATTGTCAACTCTTTCAAACTTGTTCATTCTAACAATGAATCATTTTAACAGTTATTATTATTATATAGAATTATCATTAGTATTAATATTATATTAACTAATATACAATATAATTAATATATAATGTAATATAATTACTATATTAATGATGTATTGTTATAATATATGAATAATATGTTATAATCATATTATTTTTATTATTATTATATAGAATATTCCCCTGGTCCTACTCATTTCACTCTGTATCACTGCATCTGTCTTCCCACATTAATCTGAAACTTGGTTTGAGAGTAGCATTTAAGATCCAAAAGTATGAAACTGATATCCAAGATCATCCTTTATTGTTTTATTTATCTTTAGAGGTTGACATAGAGTTGAAACAAGGCTGAAAATCTGATTTTTTCTAGAGGGCTTTCATTTCATTTGGTTCCCCCTCCCCCATTTTTTTTGTCCACTGTCACAGTGGAAGATTACTCCAGAACACCTTACAAGGCCTTCTCTTGTCCTCATCCTGCTTCATCACTTCTACTCTCCTTTACCATGTGTAGGGAGAGGTGGGGAGAATGGTTGTAAGAAATTGTAGCAAGTGCTTCATCATTTCAGTGCTGAGGAGGTAGAAAGGGGGAGCAAATTAAAAAATTTGCAAAAAAAGGGGGGGAATACTTGGAGTGGTTTTCTTTCTGGTGGATAGACTCTAACATTTTTGTATTTCACTAATTTCTGCCTCTTCTCAAGAAGACAAGGTACCCGTGATGAGGGTTCATTTAAGGTGAGTCAGAGGTAGAGCCAGTCATAAGTGCCCACCTGTCCTCAGTATCATCTACTAAGTGTGTGGGCATGGTGCAATGCCATGACTTAAAATGGGTATAAGGATTTAGTGAATTCTCTGGTCAGTTGATGGATGGAGATGAACCTGTGACTTCATTGATATAGGGAACTCATCTAGATAAGAAGACTCATTGTTCTGATATAGGTCAGCACCTTCTCTGCAAATTATTATATTAGAGAGATAGCTGCCCAAGGCACTGAGCAATAAAATAAGCTCCCTGGGTCATACATCAGGGATGCATCAGAGGTAAGCCTTGGACTTAGCTAGGGGTCAGGCCAACTCTCTAGGCTCTGCACCACTCCTGCCTTTCAATTGAAAACATTTTAAATTGTTTTCTTGCTGTCAGAGTAGAAGAAGCTAGTCTCAGATTGCCAGGTGTAGAGGGGAATATAGTCATGCCTTGAACTCAGGCCTGTCTAATCCAGAGAAGAAGGATAAAAATGTGGAAAACTCACTGTCTACAACAGAGAAGAACAATTCACAAACTGCATCAGGGAGTGACTTACACGTCTGTTGTAAACAGTAATCATTGTTAGTTTATATGAAACCCTATGAATTGATTGCTTGTCTCAGTTCAGGGAAAATAGTGCCTGAGTCTGGGTGTGGCTATCAAAATATGCTATTTCAAACTGCCAAACGTGTTCATTTGCTTATGACTCCCATTGGCTTTACTCGATAACTCATATTTGTATGGTTTACACACATTGATTCAAGAATATTCTAAATAGGGGCAGCCAGGTAGCACAGCGAGTAAGAGCACCAGCCCCAGTGTGGAGATGACCTGGGGATCGAATCTGGGCTCAGATACTTAGCACCCACCCAGAAATAACTGGCCATGTAACCTCGAGCAAGTTACTTAACCCCGATTGCTTAAAAAAAAAAAAAAGAATATTCTAAATAGCTCTATGAAATACATGAGTGATGTTGTCTTCATTTAAAAATAAAGAACCTCAAGGTATTAAGAGATTTGCCCAGGAACTTATGACTAGCAAGTGGTCAAGCCTGAGCTAGGTCTCTTTCCACTATGTCACAGTAGTGGATAGATCATCTTTCTTTATAATAATCATGATCATAATAAACCTTAACAATTGAAATGTAAACAAGACCTTTATTCATTAATGTGCTAATTATTCTTCACGGCTGCTATCCATTAGCATGTGTTAGAGCTTTAACCATGACATCAGCACTCCTAGGATTTGAGAGCATCTGAGAGGCCTCCTGCCCCTTTGCTGGTAGGCCCCTACTTGACAGGGAGAAGGAGCATAAAGACAGATGGGTCTGAGAAATTGTAGCCCTCCCCAGTCATCTGCAATGCCTGCTATTCTGGGAATTTTGTGAGTAAACATTGCCTAGATACCAGCTGGAACCTCCAGTTACCATTTTTACATTTCACTTGCCTGTCGCAGCGACTGGAGACTTTTGCCAACACAGGCTAGTGGACTGATCTTTCCTCACCTCCAACTTATTTGGCAACCTAGCACATTTTCAGGACCACACTGGAGACAATGATCAAGGCAAGATTGCCAGTTCCACACTGGTTATTCTTGGCAGCCTGAAAGAGATGCCAGGCTGCTACTCTGGGAGCCCAGTGACTGGGTGTTAGGTAACCTTTTCCTATGCAAGTATAAATAAAGAAGAGTTACTGACCTGCGTCTATTGATCAGGAGGGGTTTTTTGTTTGTTTGTTTAATGTTGGTACACTTTCCTTGTTAAGAGCCCAAGCTGGTGCATAAAGGACTCTTTCTGTGACATGGAACTCTGGGCATAATGTAATACAAGGTGGCTTTGGAGGAAGGCAAACCTTTATTGAATGTCTATTCTCTGTTGTTGTTTTTTTCCCTAGATTGAAAACATAGATGCCTGTCTGAATTTCCTGGCAGCTAAGGGAATAAACATACAGGGTCTGTCTGCAGAAGGTGAGTCAGAGCTGTCATTATTAAAAATCCACTTTATTGATCAGAAATCTATTCCACCCCAAACCCTGTTGAAAATGGTGTCAATAGAATTAATGCCAGGGCTGTTTGTGTGCTGTCCTGGTTTTGATTTTCCTTTAGCAAAGGTGGTGGAAGAATGGGAAAATATGTATCTCAATTTTTTTTTGAGGGGGGAAGGTAGGGCAATTGGGGTTAAGCGACTTGCCCAAGGTCACACGACTAGTAAGTGTTAAGTGTCTGAGGCCGGATTTGAACTCAGGTCCTCCTGACTCCAGGGCCGGTGCTCTATTCACTACGCCACCTAGCTACCCCCTGTGTAATCTCAATTTTAATGGTGTAAAAAAAATTTTTTTAATTTTAATGGTGCTAACTTTTTGTTTTTAAAGAACCACAGAAATTACCATGAGAATGAAAGCAGAATCAACCATCCTAGGAAACAGGCCAAGCAGGAAGTAGTGAACTCCTTTGGAGTAACATGGAATCATAGATTCAGAGTTGATATTTGGGCATGGTGCGATGCCATCTTTTTGTTCCACTGTTTGTACTGTGCTCACCTGTTGTTTACACATCCTATTAGTTATGAGATTAGGCACCTACTAAAGAATAAATTTAGAACCTTACAATTCCCAGGGAAATGAAGAAATGACCCTCTCTAGATCTTCCCTTCCCCTAAAAAAATAAGTCTTTTTACTTGGCCTTTTGGAAATGGTGCATGTTATCTTAATGAGATGCAACATTATTTTTTTGAAATCTTGATTAGTTTTTAATTAACCAAAATCAGCTGGCTAATTAGCACATTAGTGTAAGCTAATGACTCGTGGCTAAATTAGTTATCAGTTGAGGGATGACTGGCCAGAATTTTCACCTTATCTGAACCAGATCGCCATGGAAGCCTTCACTTTCCCTTGTGTTTATAAGTAGGAGCAGCTGCCAGTTTTCTGAAGCTGCCCTAGGCCACTGCCAACTCCCCAAACTCATTATGTCACACCTGCCTGGAGTTTTCACCAAACAGGTCATTTGATTTGTAATTCAGGTGATGATGCCTTTTCTCAGTGAAGCCGCCTTCCTGAAGTGATAAGGGCAGCATCTTCTGGGGATCACAAAGAGTGGGGTAGAAATGGGTCAGTAGATGGAAATAATTGAATGGAATGTATTGCCGGTAAGTTTGCAAACATTACAAAATTCTATTGGGGAATACCTACTTCCTTGCTTTTCTATTGTGATGTGTTCAATGTTCTTCTAGACTAGGATACAGAATGATGAGACCTAAGCCAGTTGGCATGTGTGGGACATGTGTATGTAAGGCAGAGAGTGGAGGAAATGAAAATTCCCTTTCAGAGTAACGTATTATTTCCTCCTTCTAAAAGCAGATGTTTTGTTAATGCACAGGGTAGGAAGGGGAGGTTTGTTGTCAGCATATTTTCTTCAAAGTAACTCAGAGTGATTTATTATTGTCCTGGGTTTGAGGGACTGATTTCAGAGGCAGGAGAGGTGATTCTGTCCTGCCTGTTTCCTTACATTTAATAGTAAATGCTATCTAACTTGAGGATTATGTGCCAGTGAAAGTAAATCCCAACTTTCCTATCTGAATGGATTTTATTGAAGATGATATTAAAAAATACAACTGTTGGTAATGTTATTATAGGACCTATAACAGACTTTTTGTGTCTATACTTACAACAAGTTCCAACACCTCAAGAGAGTAAGCAGAGAATCTTCATCAGTGCTGTGATCTGAGGCAGGGTTGTTCTTAAAAAGAGAGAAAGCTTCCTTTCTGACATAACTTATATGCTTAAAAAATGTTCTCTTTTTCTCTCTGGCCACGATGGTTTGGGGAGTGCTGATTAGCCAAGGTCCAAGTGTGTGAGGTCACGGATTGTCTTTCTCAATTGTTGATCAATCTTTTGGATAACTCTCCCTAGGCACACATTCAACACCTTAGGTATTCTTAGACTTTAGATGACTGTTATCTACATGAGAAGCCTCTTGCTCATAATAAGTCTAATGATGACCTTGAAGAGGAGTTATTGATATCTTAGCATGAAGGAGGTTTTGGGGGGAGGAGGAGGGAAAGGAGATTGGTGGATAGAATCTGGGCTGTAAGGCTTCTCATGAAAGTTACAAAGAGGGGAAAAACACTATTGAACTTAGTCAAATTAAGAGATTACAAGTTGTTATGTTATTATCTCAGAGAACACTCTTAACACATAAGAGGGAGGGGGAAGATTATAATAGATTATACCTAAATGTAAGTGTGGTTCTGTAAGACAAATAAATACAGCACACAGGAGGGCTTTTAGCACAGGTTCACTCTTGATCTGGTCAGACAGGAAAGACACTAAGAAGGGGTTAATAATCTTACTTTATTCTAGTCTAGTTTTCTCTGAGTAGGATTGCTGAAAATGGGAGGACAAACTCCTATAGCATTCCCTAATCACCCTTCTCACAGGGGCTGGGAAGAAGGGGAAGCAACTGCCCCTATGTTTTGATGGGGTCAGTTGAGACAGGCACAACTTGTGTATCCCCTAAGTCCCCTCAAGCCTCAGTGGGGGCCAGTTGAGGCAAACACAGATTTCCCCCAAGTCTTGATGGGGGCTGATCAAGGCATGCGTAACTTCTGTGCACTCACCCTAAGGTTCTCCCTAAGCCTCAATTGGGGCCAGTTGAGGCACCCACAGTATCTGTGCATTCAACCCTAAAATTCCCCATTCACTGACCAATGTCTACGTGTTTTATAAGGGCAACAGACAAAGAAGGCGTATTGCCAGCAACAGTCTTACAAGTTTACATCACCCCCTCCCTGTATCTCACTGTGCAGTCACAGTGGATATTTATATTATTTTTATCATTATGTAATGCTGCGCAAGCATGGTGATGTTTTGAACCATAACTGTGGGAACTTATATCTAATGGGAACAAGAGATTGTTATGGCTATGAATCCTAGGAAACTGAATTCTAAGAAATAATAACAAAAATTCACTTTACACACTCTAAAATTTAGTTACACTAAAAATTCACCTTACTTACAGGTTCGTTACTTTTACTCATATGAATCTTATATCTGTGACATTTCTAATCAGAAGGCAGCTCACAACAGTCATATAAGGTGTTGACTAAGAAAAAAGTTACTTAGCAAGAAGGACAATGACAGAGAAGGAAGTTGAGTTTAAAAAATCAACTCTTGAAGTACACACTTGGGCAGACATGGTTAGGTCAAAATCAGTTTGTGTAATATCTGAGGATTGGTTTATCAGTGAACTCCAACCCCCACATGAATCTATAGTGTGACATGGAACACATAAAACTACTTATATCCCGGGCTTTATCGATCGAGGCATAGTGTCCTGAAAATTGCATGTGATGGTTCCATTGCCCTGCTCTGTTGGGTTCAGTTCTGGGCGCCATGTTTTAAGAAAGATATTGACAAGCTGAAACTTAATTCAATTCAGTGAGCATTTATTGAGGTCCTATTACATAGGTGTTACAAGCATGAAGAAGAGGTTCACATTGAGCTGATTTTTTTTAAGGGAAGAGAAAGGACTCTACGTCAATGAGCTTTGCTTTCACTCCTGACAAAATTCTAGATCATGTTATTAAAATGGTGGCTTATTGTGAATACCAAAAAAAAAAAAAAGGTAGTTATGAAGAAACCAGCCTGACTTCAAGAGCAAGTCATAGAAGCAAAAAATTTCAGAGATGGAAGGAACTATAGCGACCATCTAGTGTGGATGTTTTTCACTTGAATCAAGACTAAATTTACCTCTTTGGAAATTTGTGACATTTCTCCTAGTTCCAACCTTGGGTGTCAAGCACCAATCTATGCCTTCTTCCACTAAAAAGCCCTTAAGGTTCTTGAAGGGAATTATCCTCTCCCATCCCCCCCTCCCCACCCCCCGCTATCTTTTCTTGCTTGGTGGGGTTGGGGTGGGGGGGCCGGTTGACTGATCCTCCTATAACATGATCTTGAGTCACTTCACTATCTCAGTAGATCTCTCCTTATACTGAAAAGGTGACATGGAGAACAAAATATGATATTGCTGATGTGACCTGATCTGGATAGAGCAAAGTCAAACTGTTAGTCCTTTATTTATGGAAGATACAGAGCCTTATGAAAGAGCCCAGGTAAACATTAGATATCTTGGCTGCTGTTTCAGTCTGGTGAGTCATATTGAGCTTGTGGTCTACTATGACCCTCAGCCCTTCTTTTTTCAGATGCACTGCTGCCAGGTCTTACCAGACCAACCTTGCTTCTTTTTTTTTTTTAAATAGGCTTACTAGGTGGATAGATCAGGGAAGTGCTGAAGACACCATTTGTCTAGATTTTAGTATAGTATTTCACACTCACCCACACAAACTGTGACCCTGAGCAAGTCATTTAACCCTGTTTGTCTCAATTTCCTTATCTCTAAAATGAACCAGAGAAAGAAATAACAAACCACATCAGTCTTTTTGCCAAGAAAACCCTAAATTGGGACACAGAGTTGTACATCACTGAAAAACAACTGAACTACAAAAACAACAAATGAAGAAATGTGAGGGAATACAGCTAACTGAACTGAAACATGGCTGAACAGTCAGGGGCAATGAGCAATATTTAATGATTCCATGTCAGTTTGGAAGGCAGTTCATTGTAAAATGCTCCTTCCTGGCTATCTGTGCATGACACTTTGTTGTTTAATGTTTTTATCACTAATTTGGATAGAAGCATGAAGACCATACTTAGCACATTTTCTCATAATACCAAGCTAGAAGGGAGAGCTAATATGTAGGCTTGATGTAGGAAAGACTTCCTAACAATTTGATTCATCCACAAATGTAGTGGACTGCCTTGGGAGTTAAGGGATTTCCCCTTACTGGAGGTCTTCACGAAGAGACTGGAAGACTATTTATCAGAAAAATTGTATAATTTTTTCTAGGTGTCAAGTAAGGGGTGCTCTATGTGGGGGAGGGGGGGGACAGAAGTGTGAGCAATGTGTAGAAAACTGAAGAGAAGCAGCTTCTGACCTGACATAAAGAAGAATCTCCTAGTGCTTTAAACTGTCCGAAAGTGGGATAAGATGAGCTGGGAGGGTGCTGGATTCCCCATCATGGAATGTCTTCAGTTGAAACACCACATGTTGGAGATACTGTAAAGGGAATCCTTTAGCTTTTGGTTGGCTAAGTGACCTTTGAAGACTTTTCCATTTGAGACATTTTGTGAGGTCACAGCCTGTTCAGGATCACAGGGCTAGTAAGTAGCAGTCAGGTTTTAAATCTGGGTCTTCTAGCTCTACATCTAGAATCTTCCGAAGAATTTTTTATACTGGATTGTGACCTTTGGGAAGGATGGCAGGTGGGGGTGGGTTACACTCTTACAATGTACTTTTTTGCTTGCATTTCTAGCCATTCCCATAGAAGTAAGAGAAGTGTTACAGGACTTTGTGGATTTTTTAAAATGTATTTTTACATTTTTTAGGGGCAGCTAGGTGAATAGAGCACTGGGCCTGGAGTCAAGAACACTCCTTTTTCTGAGTCCAAATCTGGTCTCAGAGGCTTCCTAGCTATGTGACCCTGGGAAAGTCACTTAACCCTACTTTCCTCAGTTTCCTCATCTGTAAAATGAGCTGGAGAAGGAAATGGCAAACCACTCCAGTAGCTTTGCCAAAAAAAAAAAAAAAAGACAAAAACCCAAATAGGGTCGAGAGGAGGAGTTGGACATGACTGAACAGTGATAACAAAAACATATTTTATTCTATTTTGTTGGTTTTATTTTGTTTGGGGAGTTTGTTGTTTATTCTCCTATGCCTCATTTGGGATGAAACTAACATATCAGCTTTTAGAAACTCCCAAAGATACACACCCCTCCGCCCTTTCCCAGTGACTAAAAATGCCAGGGAGATAAGTGTGTTTACATCTTGTCTTGTAAGCATTTTAAATGACTTGAGGTCATGTGTCAACTTGTCTTTTAGGGCACCTAGCCATTATTCCAGGACCAAAATAACACAGCTCAGGGAGTACCCAGCAGAGGATATAGATCATGGAGCTAGATGGATTCCATTCATGAGATCAGTATATGGTCACTTCTGTGTTGTGGTGGCAGAAGTACTGACTTGGGAGTCAGGGACTGACCCTTTGGGCAAGTTGCTTAATCTCCCTGATTTCTTCATGTAAAATGAGGGAGTTGAATTGCAAGGCCCTTTGAGCTATTATCCTTTGGCTCCTCTTTCAATCAGGCCATCAAAGGATAGAGAAGTACTAAGGCGAGGGGGTTAGTTCCTTACAAAATATGGACTTCGAGGTGGCTAGGTGGCACAGTGAATAGAGCACCAGCCCTTGAGCCAAGAGTACCTGAGTTCAAATCCAGCCTCAGACACTTGACACACTAGCCGTATGACTTTAGGTAAGTCACTTAACCCCAACTGCCCTCCAAAATGCAAAAAAGAAAAAAAATGAAAGAAAATATGGATTTCTACACATATATGATGGCCCAAAAGTCTTAGTGTCGTTTTAAGTTTCTGGGCCACCCCATCCTATGCCTACTGCATTCTTCTGATCTGCCAATCTGGGCAACTTCCCAGAAAAAAAAAATAAAAGGAAATGAGGCTAGTCTGGGATGGCCAGTCCCTGATGATCCCATCCTATCTTTCTAAGATCCATCCCAGTTTGAACGTTATCCTTTATAGGATCTACATAGATTACAACCAATAAATAAGGTAGGTAGGACGCAAAAGAAATTAGACTGTAGTGATGTATAAATTGTGATGGAAACTTATGAGACATAAATAATGAAGTAGAAAGAAATTTTAATATAGATTCAGAGTATCTGTATTTATGTCTTGGCTCTTCACTTTAGTAGATGTAGCATTTTGGGCAAGTGATTGAGTTTTTCTGCCCCACATTTTTTTTTTAAATTTAGAGAATCTCTTAAGATCTTCTCAAGGTATAAATCTATGGCCCTAACATCCTACAATCTACTAAATTGGTCTGCTGCTCACGAGTTCTGTGACCTTGGAAAGGCATTTTCCTTGCTTTCAGTTTCCACAGATGAGGAGAGTTGGCAGTGTGGGGCAGGTTAAACAATTTAAGGTCTGAGGACCAGAATTCAAATCCCAACTCTTCCACCTACTTTCTACCTATGTGATGCTAGGTTGTTATTTGAACCTCTCTGGGCCTCAGTTCTTCATCTATAAAAGGAGGCAACTGGATTTAATGATTTCTTAGGTTTCTTCCAATTCTAAATCTTTGATCCTCTAACTAGATCTTTGAAATCCACCTGTGTGTCTAAAATTATTTGATTCTAGGAATCATGATCAGGAAAACATTGTGGCCTGACTTTTTTCTTTTTTAAATCGCTTATGGAGGGGGCAGCTACGGGACGTAGTGAATAGAGCACCAGCCCTCCAGCCTCAGTCACTTAACACAAAAAACTAGCCCTATGACTGTGGATAAGTCAGTTAACCCCAATTGCCCTACCTTCCCCCTTCAAAAAAAGCAAAAAAAAAAAGACAAAACAAAACAAAAACATGCTTATGGAGTTGGCTGACAATCTTTATGGCTCTTTCACAAACATAGTCAGAAAATATAAGAAGAATTGAACACTTATTATTTTGGAAATGATGTATGAGAGAAGTCATGGTATAATGTCCTTTTAGCTCTTGCTTCTCTGTCCTACAAAAGTCCCTGCCACTACTGAGTTTCAGAATAGGGACAGGGATGTGATTTCTTTGCTATAGTGAACTCTCTGTACTTTATCAGTAATTTATAGTCTTAGAAAGCATACTTAGAGAATTAATTATCTTCCCTTCTTTTCTACCACCAGCAACTGAAAGTGTTGTCTTTTTCCTCTACTTTTCCTAGAGCATTTGGTCTGGATATCTCCTTTACCCCCATCAAAATTCACTCTTTTATATATGTACATATTATATATAAAAATATATGATTTTATATTATAATTATATATTTCATATATTTATCTTTCTACATGTATACTACACTCGTAAGTTCTCTGAAGGTATTTAATGGGTTCTTAATAGTGGCTTTTTGAATGACTGACTGAATGAATTGTGTCCCAGGTCCTTAGCACAGTGCCTTAAACATAGGAGATACCAGATGTTGGGCCAGTGAAGCCTAAAGCCACCCACCCCATGTTAGTCTCGAGCCAGTACTTTTTGGAGCATACCATACCACAAGTAGGTATCTCCAGTACCAACCAATGGCCAAACATCTGGTGATAGACTTTTCTGAACTAAGCCAGGCAGGTTCTCCAATGATACTAACTTTGCTTATAACTGGTCCATTTTCAAAGTCTTTCAAGTGTAGACGACCTGCTAGAACATGTCCTTGAAGAATCCAAGGTCAGGGCCAAGCCCCAGGGAAGCATTAAAGCAGAATCCTATGCTGCTCAAGAAATGTTTTTCTCCTAGTTATAAAATTGTATTCATTGTGAGTAGAGATTATTTCATTCTTTGTACTTGAATCCTCAGCACCTAGGACAATGTCCAGCCTATAGTAGATGTTTAATAAATATCTGTTGATTGATTGATTGATTCTGCTCCCTTCTTGCTTTCTACTTTATAAAAGGAGAAAACGAGGGGAAAAAAAACCACTGGCTATATCCTAAAGCAACAAGGAGATAAGAGGTTATATTTGTAATATAAATGTATATAGAATATATGTAAGTAGCTCTAAAGAGTGGACCAACTGGAATAGATATGACTTATTTTTAGAATGGTAGAGGTGGAAGGCACCTTAAAGATGGTGTTTGTTTTGTAGTTGAGGAAACTTGGGCCCCAAAGGGAGAATGACTTGCCTTTTATAGAACTAGCAGACCAAGGAATCATCAAATAACAAAAGAAGGAGAATATAGGATCATGCACTGGGAAGTTCTAGTGTAGGCCCTCTTTATTTTCCAAGTAACAGGTCTGGAGACATAAAGTGATTATGTCCAAGGTTAATCAGATAGCCGTTAATCAACAGGCATTTACAAGTGCTTAATATTTGCCAGGAACAGGGTTGAATACCAAGGAAAGAAGGGGGGAAAACAACCTGGAAACAGTCCCTACCTTCCAGAAGTTTACATTCTAATGGAGGAGACAACTTATAAATAAATAGGAAAGAAGGAAAATAATGGTAGAGATGAAGGCTCAAATGCCTTGAGGGACTAGGAAGGCCTGACATTTTAGCTTATTCTTGAACAAAATGAGGGGTAATGAGAGGCAGATATGAGAAGGGAGAGTATATCAGGAATGGGAGGGATGCCAGATCCTCTAACTCAGTGGGGTCAAACTCAAATAGAAATGGGTCCTTGTGGGCCATTTATTGACTTAGCTACAAATTAACATTATCTGTGTTTTATTATATATATATATATATATATATATATACATATATGTATATTTTTAAACATTTCCCAGTTACATTTTAATTTGGTTTGGACTGTGTGCATACAAGTTTGACCCCTCTGTCCTAACCCCGGGTCCCTTTTCCATTCACCAAGCTCCCTGCCCCCAATTTGAATCAGAGGGTACAGGCATTCATTTGGTGCTTTTAACATCAGTAAAACATTTACAATATTATCTCAATATCATCGTCATCATCATAACTAACATTTATATTATTACGTGCCAGGCACTGTGCTAAACACTTTACAATTATTATCTCATTTGATCTTTTGAACCCTGGGGTGGGGGTGGGGGGCAGGTACTATTATTATCCTCATTTTACAGATGGGGAAACTGAGGTAGAGATTAAAGTGATTTACCCAGGGTCACACTGCTGATTCATATCTCAGGTAGGATTTGAACTCACCTCAGCTTTCTTATCGACTTCCTCCTTCTGACCATTTGGTTCTTCCCAATGGAAAAGGAAGCAAAGGCTTGGGGGTTGGATATAACTGTCCCTTGTCCTGGATACTTTTCCCATATCCTATGAGTTCAAGGCCAAAGGTCAGAGCATTATGTGAACAGTCACCCAAAGCTGAGGTCTCAACTTTCATCATATTTGCTTGTCTCGACTGGAACATTCGGTAAGAAGTAGCTGCCTTTCCAGAAAATTCAAAATAGAAGCAGTAATGAAGGCTGGGAAGGGGAGAGCTAGGCAGCAGTATAACATTCAGGTGACTAAACACTTAACAGGCCCGGACATCCTCAAGGAGGGAATTTGCTGCTGTGCATTGTCTCCTTTCCCAAACCCCCACCCCCTTCCCCCAGCCCTAGCCTCCCCACACCTTTAAGAGAGCTGGAGTAAAGGAAGCTGCAACAGGAAGTAATCCAGACTGTCTTAATCAGCAAATCACATCAGGGTTTGAGTACAATGGCAAACTGCCACTCTGTTCTCTAATGGATAAGTGAGTAAAAAGAGGGCCCTGTTGTAAACATGTGGCCCGCTCTTGAAAGGAGTTCGTTCATAGATTTATCCCCATCACCACCCCCACCCACTCACTGCTCTTCAGACCCGGCCCCCTGCTCCCTAGGACTGGGAATGGTCTTCCTTATCATTTATCACCCTTTGGGGAGGGAAAAGCCTTCTGTGGCTTCTTTTTCTTTCCTCTCCTCACTGCCCTCCCAGGTTGCAGGCCTCCACTAGGTTGGGATGAAAAGGAATTTGCCTCCCCTTTTCCTAGGAGCCCCATTTCTGGTCTGTTCTTCCTGCTGGGTGGCCCAGCACCAATGGGTTAGCTTTTTAGGGTCAGGTGCAAGACCCATCTATCCGATGTCTGGTTTTAACTGAGAGGGAATTGCTTAAGGAACAAAAATCACTTGCTTTCATTTGCCTCTGTCTGTTAACAAATATTTTATTCCTGTTCTGTTCCTTGTTATGAGCAGCTTGAGGGAGATGGGATTTATCATCTGAAAATAAATCCATTGTATTGTGAGGTTCTTTTTCCTTTTTTTTTTTCTGGTATTCTCTCCCCTTGTTCCCCTTTTAGAAATATAAAAAAAGAGACCAATTTTAGGACAGTTCCTAAGAAAATGTTGGATTGTAAGAGAATCATTCTCTGAGAATAAAGTATTCCTTCAACAGCTCCTAATATGAACTATATGGGACTTGAATTTGGGTTTACCTAAGATGCTGCTCCCTTTGTGAGCTTGAGGAGCTCACGTTAGCTGCTTGGGCCTCATTTTCACCATTTGTAAAAGGAATGGATAACACTGGATAGCCTCTGAGTTCCTTCTAGCTCCGGAGCTATGTTCCTATGATCTAAAACGAGGAAGAGGAGGCAGAGAAAAGATGGTGGAATAAAGGCAGGGACTCTCCTGAGCTCTCCCTCAAACCCCTCCAGAACCTTTAAGTAATGACTCTAAACAAATTCTAGAGTGGCAGAACCCACATAAAGACAGAGTGAAACAATTTTACAGCTGAAGACAATTTAGAAGGTTGGCAGGAAAGGTCTCTTGCACCAGGGTGAGGGCGATTTATGGGGTCCCTTTGCTGGTACCAGGAGCAGGATTCCATTGCATTACCTTTCTGGGTCACAGTCCTGGGTATTAGCTCTAGAGAAAGAAGAAGACTAGCATAACAGAGCTTTTGGCCATAGGGGAGCAGGGACCCTGGTCACAAGAGAGTGCTTGTGGTCACTCATAGACCAGAATACAGTACAGAAAAGTGGCAAACATGCCTCTCTCTCCAGATCATATAAGAGCTAAAAACTTATAGGCCCCCAGAATTACCTCTGAAACAGCTGCAGAAAATACCTGAAGCCTGGGATAGTGTCCTCTCCACTTGGGAAGCATAACTCCACTTTAGCAAAGAGTTAAAAGTCAAGAAATCGGCTGGAAAATTAGCAAACGGAAAAAAAAAAATCTGACCATAAAAAGTTATTATGGTGACAAGAATGAACAAAACTCACTCAGAAGAAGACAACCAAGTCAAAATTCCTGCATCCAAAGCCTCAAAGAAAAATATGAATTGGCCTCAGGCCATGGAAGAGCTCAAAATGATTTTAAAAATCAAGTAAGAGAGGTAGAGGAAAAATTGGAAGAGAAATGAGAGTGATGTAAGAAAATCATGAAAAAAAGGGTCAACAGCTTGTAAAGGAGGCACAAAAAAATACTGAAGAAAATAACACCTTAAAAATAGAATAGGCCAAATGATAAAAGAGGCACAAAATCCAATGAAGAAAAAAATGCTATGAAAAGCCAATTTGGCCAGATGGAAAAGGAGATATGAAAGCTCACTAAAGAAAATAATTCCCTAAAAGTTAGAATTGGGCAAGTGGAATGGAAGCCTATGACTTTTTGAGACATCAAGAAATAATCAAACAAAATCAAAAGAATGAAAAGAAAGTCTTCTGTGGGTGAATATCTCATTGGAAAAACAGTTGACCCTCAAAATTGATCCAGAAGAAATTATTGGACTACCTGAAAATCATGATCAAATAAAGAGCCTAGACATTCTCTTTCAAGAAATTTTCAAGAAAACCTGCCCCTTTATTCTAGAATTAGAAGGCAAAACAGAAATTGGAAGCATCCACCAACCATTTCCTGAATGAGACAATAAAATGAAAACTCCTAGGAATAGCCAAATTCCATACCTCCCAGATCAAAGAGAAAATACTGCAAGCAGCCAAAGAGAAACAATTCAAATATCGTGGAGCTACAGTCAGGATAACACAAGATTTAGCAGCTTCTACATTAAAGAATTGCAGAGCTTGGAATATGATTCTGGAGGGCAAAAGTGCTAGGATTACAACCAAGAGTCACCTACCCAGCAAAACTGAGTATAATCCTTCAGTAGAGGAAATGGACATTAAATGAAATAAAGGACTTTCAAACATTCCTGATGAAAAGACCAGTAGTTGACTAGAAAATTTGACTTACACATACAAGAGAAGCATAAAAATGTAAACAGCAAAGAGAAATCATAAGGGATTTAATAAGGTTAAACTGTTTACATTCCTACTTGGGGAAAATGATGTTTGTAATTCATAAGAACTTTCTCATTATTAGGGCAGTTAGAAGGAGCTTACACAGACAGAAAACAGAGGCATGAGTTGACTGTGATGGGATGATTATCTAACAAAATAAAATTAAAGAATGAGAAATAAGAATGCACTGGGAGAATAGGAAAGGAAAAAGTAGGGATAAATTATCTGACATAAAAGAGGTCTGAAAAATATTTTACAGTGGAAGGGAAAATAGGAGAAGTGGAGAAAGGAGCACATGTACCTTACTCTAATCAGAATTGACTCAAAGAGGGTATAATATATAAAGTCAGTTGGGTCTAAAATTTTTTTCTTATACACAAAAGTAGGAAATGAAGTGGATAAGGGAAGTGGGGTGGGGAGAGATGATAGAAGGAAGGACAATTTGGAGGTGGTAAAAGTCAGAAACAAAACACTTTTGAGAATGGACAGGGTAAAAGGAGAGAGAGAGTAGGATAAACAGAGCTAAATAGGATAAAGGGAGATATATAGTTGGTAATCAGTAGTGTGAAAAAAATTTTTACAGTGAGCTTCTCTGATAAAGATTCATTTCTTAAACAAATAGGAAACTGAGTTAAATTTATAGAAATAAGAGCCATTCCTCAGTTGATAAATGATCAAAGGATATGAACGGGTAATTTTCAGAAAAAGTAATCAGAGTTATTTATAGTCATGTGAAAAAATGCTATAAGTAACTATTGAGAGAAATGAAAATTAAAACAACTCTAAGCTACTACTTCACACTTGTCAGATTGGTTAAAATGATAGAAAAGGAAAATGACAAAAGTTGGAGGGGATGTGGGAAAGTTAAAACACTAATGTGCTATTGGTCAAGTTGTATACTGATTCAGCCATTACATAGACCATTTTGGAACTATGCCCAAAGGTATATAAAACTATGCATACCTATTGACCAAACAATACCACTTCTAGGTCTGTATCCCAAAGAGATAAAAAACAAAAAGGAAAAGAACACATGGGGACAAAAATATTTATAGCAGTTCTTTTAGCAGTGGCAAAGAATCAGAAATTGAAAGGATGCCCATCATTTGGGAAATGGCTAAAGAAGTTAGGTCATATGACTGTGATGGCATACTATTGTGCCATAAGACATGATGGGGGGGTAGTTTAAGAAATAAATATTGCAATATATGCAATATATGAACTGATCTATAGTAAAGTGAGAAGAAACAGGAAATCATTGTGCTCAGTAATAGCAATGTAGTGATGATGATCAAATATTGAAAGACTTTCCTACTCTGATCAATATAGTGAACCAAGACAATTCCAAAGGATTCATGATAAAAATATTCTATCCATCTCCAGAGAGTGAACTGATGAACTCTGAATGCAAATTGAAGTATAATTTTTTTATCTTTTTTTTTGCTTTTATTGAGATATTGCTAATATGGACATGTTTTGCATGATTTCATATATATAATTATTATCATATTGTTTACGTTCTCAGTGGGTTGGGAAGTGTTGGGAAGGAAGGAAAGTATAGAACTTAAAATATAAAAAGAACAGAATGTTAAAAATAAATAAACATCTTTAAAAGTTAAGAAGAGGAAGAACAGCACATGGGTGAATATTGGGCGAGAGCAGGACAAGAATAATTGAAATTATTTGGGTTATTCATGGTATCTTCTCCTTTATCTTGTGATATTGTTCTCTAAGAAACTCCCTCTACCAATGGAGTTGCCTAAGGCACTAAGAGTTTAAATGATTTATCAAGGGTCATACAACAGGTATGTGTCAGAGGCAGGACTTGAACCCAGACCTTTTTGCCTCAGAAGTCTACTCTCTACCAATAGTATCATGTTGCTTCTCTAGGGGCTAGACCTGTGATTTCACTAGTATTGGGAATGCCCAGGAGGAAACTCCGTCTACCAATGGAGGCTGGCACTGTCCCTGTAACTTATGGTCTAGTGGTCTAGGGTCATATGGCAGGTATATGTCAGAGGTGGCATTGAGGCCTTCTCACTATCCATCATGCTGGGGCTGCTATTTGGGGAGGAGAGTGTGTGGAAAGGGGGAGGAGGAGAGGAAACAACTCTCCCCCTGAAAAAAAAAAAACCCAGAAAACAAAGGACAGAGACCTATATAAGAACAATTAAGTTGACTTGGTGTTTGCGGACATCACCCCCGCTGGGTCAGTCACCTCACTTCTCTCACAAGTAGGACCCACTTACTCTGTGTTGCCTGAGTTTTTATTGTCCTCTTACAGGTTGAAAGTATCTGGTAACAGTCTGCCAGCCCCAGGTTGGAACTTGCCTTTTATCTCTAATGTATCCATTACAGAGGGGAAAAAAATAATTTCTTTGTGGTTAAAGCTCAGTTTTAAGCAACTGTGATACCAATTAAATTTTCAGGAAGTCTGCCTTATCCTGGAGGAATTCAATTCCAAGTGCAGGCTGAAAGGGACCATCACTGGTTTAGGGGAGAGGAATGGGGCCCGAGGGAAAGATACCCTTCTGACAAGCTGCTTTTTATTATCTTTCAGAAATCCGGAATGGAAACCTGAAGGCCATTTTAGGCCTTTTTTTCAGCCTATCCAGATACAAGCAACAGCAGCAGCAGCCCCAGAAACAGCATCACTCATCTCAGCCAGCCCCCTCTGCAGTGGTGTCCCAGCTGGCCACATCTCCCTACCAGGGTCAGATTGGGGCACCACAGCCTCAGCAACAGGTGCCGGCTACCCCCCAAACCCAGTGCCAGCCACATCCACCAGCTTCACATCAGCAGTCAAAAGCACAGCCAGAAATGCAATCCAGGTGGGGCTTCCTTTTTTTTTTAAGCACAGTTATCTTCATTTCTGAGCATCTCTCTATCATGGAATATGTTTTTCCTCTAAGGATCTTCAGGGATAGTGGCTCCTGGTAGTCTGGGAGAGATGGCTTCAGTGTAGAAGTAGATAGAATAAGCCAGTCTCCTGTGAATTGATGGGATTGCTCATTTTTTTTGAAGGGGGTAGGCAAGGCAATTGGGGTTAGGGACTTGCCCAAGGTCATACAGCTAGTAAGTGTGTCAAGTGTCTGAGGCTGGATTTGAACTCAGGTCCTCCTGACTCCAGGGCTGGTGCGGGATTGCTCATTTTTATAGGTCAGGGTGCCCCCAGTCAGAATTAATTATCTGGTTCAATTATAATGCCTATCATATTCATACCAGCATGTAATAAAATGACCTTTGTAATAGACTTCAGAGATCTCTTATATTTCTCTTTTACATATATTGGGTATCACAATGGTAAGTGGTATGTAGAAACAAACACTTTTCTTTGGAAAGACAGCTAGGGTAGAGTTTTAGATTTCAGAATCAGAAAGTCTAAATTGGAATCCTGTGTCTGCCATTTACCAGGCACATGACCTTGGTCAAGAGAGTTAGCTTTTCTTAAACTCACTTTGCCCATTTGTGAAATGGGAATAAAAATGCATGTACATCCTACCTCTATAGGGCTGTTAGGATTTAGAGCTTAGTCCAATTCCTTCATTTAATGGAGGAGGAAATAGACACCCAGGAAAAGGAAGTTACTTACATGAAGTGATGTCGGTAAAAAGTGACAGAGTCAGGGGTCAGACTCTCTGAGGCCAAATCCTGTCTCTTTCCTAAACCACATGGTCACTCAACTGTCTTTGTACATTATAACTTCTGCCTGTTTGTGAAGATCAAATAAGGCACTGTGTGTAAAGCATTTTGTAAAATACTATTGTTATTATTACTGATGCTATCTCTCCCTTGATTTTATATATATATAATCTATGTATATGCATATATACATACACGGGCACATATATACATGTACATATATAATTGTGTGTATATTTATAGGAAATATAGAAAAATATATAATATGTAACATATTGGGTAACATGGTGGCACAGTGGATAGAACACTGGGCTTAGAATCAGAAAGACTCATCTTCCTGAGTTCAAATCTGGCCTCAGACACTTACTAGCTATGTGACCCTGGGCAAGTCATTTAACATTCTTCGCCTTAGTTCCTCATCTGTAAAATAAGCTGGAGAAGGATATGACAAACCTCCCCAGCATCTTTGCTAAGAAAACTCCAAATGGGGTCACAAAGAGTCAGTTATGACTGAAACATCCAAACAGCAACAATATATTATAATATTGTAAAATAGATAACAGATGTAAATAAAAGTAATAAGTAGTTATGATGTGTAAGTAACTATATGTAATTTACATAAATATACTTATATATGCAAATGTATTCATGTATATATGACACACATATATATGGTGTATCTCAGAAGGGCTACAGGTAATATGGTAAGATAAAGGCTCCTTGTTTCTCAGTCAGAAAATAAAACAATTTATACAGCGACTAGGGTTAGAGTTGCCCTATTGAACAGGAGCCGTGGATTCTCCATCCCGTGTTCCCTCTGAAGGTGGGAGCACCAGAAGACCATTGATGTGACTTTCTTCTCTGACTGTGATCTAAAAGTAGGGGCCATGTTCTCCAACATACCGTGTTTCCCCGATAATAAGACACTGTCTTATTAATTTTTTTGGACAGAAAAACACCAGAGGGCTTATTTTCAGGGGAGGGCTTATTTTAATGAACATTGACAACAATTTTAATAAACAGGTAAATGTGAACAAAAAAAAATGTACCTTTATTCAATAATGAATTCAATAAAGAACAGGATGATGCGCTCACTGCTGCAGCTCTGATTGGATGCAGCTCAGAGCGCAGCGTGTGTTTCACCCGGGGGGGGATGGTGCATACAGAGGGTACCGTAATGTAGCGTGTAGCACAGGGGATCACCTTCACTACAGTAGCAATCTCAATAGGGCTTATTTTCGGGGGAGGGCTTATTTTAGAAGAATCTTACACAGTAAAGGGGAGGGCTTATTTTTGGGATAGGTCTTATTATCGGGGAAACACGGTACTAGCTTTCTTCACAAATCCACGGTGAAGGATACATCATCTAGGAGATTATTTGAACCTTGCTTTGAAGATATTTATATTCTCATTCTAAGACACTCCCTGGAGGGTAGCACATTATCTAAGTTTCCAGCTTTTCCTCTGGATTGTACAAAAAAGGAGAGAAAGAGAGGGAACCTTTTTCATGAAAAGCCACCAGAATGACACAACCGGATCTTCATGACATCATGATGATATTTCACACTTAAGCCTTCTAAACATGCTGTCATATTCCAGCTCTTCTCATGACCCATGCACCAGACATGTGTGCTTTTGTAGTGGTTTCTCATTTTGTTTTCTTTTCAAAGCCATATGCCATTTCATACATTAGATTATGACATCATGAGTATTTTTTAGGGTCTATAACATAAAGACAAGTCCCCAGGGCTTATTGTCTTCTTTGACTATATCTGCACACAGCCAGATATTCAGATATGGAAATATTCACAGTTTCTCAAGTTTGTTTGGGTTGTTTTCCAGTTGTTTGACATGCCTAGATTCCCCTTACATCTGGGAAAGGTTAAAAGTATTGTTTTAGGTTATTTTAAGGGCAACAAAGCTAAGTTCAAGTTCTTTTAAATTTACCCTTTTAATTAGGCTTAGGTAATACTCAGCGGAGGAGCAAATACTCTTCTGTATGTCTTGACCAACAAGTGTGGTAGACAATACATTTCAACTGTTTATCCCATTTGGTAGACAATACATTTCCATTTAGAAACGACATGGAGTACCAAAATGAGTTTCAGCCTCAGAGTCAGGAACACCTGGATTCCAGTCTCATCTCTGACAAACACTGGCTGACTGACCCTAGGCAAGGCTCTTTAACCATCTGGGGCGCCTCTCCAAAATTATAAATTGCAGAGAATGTACCAGCCTGTGTTGGTCAAGGGAATTTCCCCACCAGGA
The DNA here is from genome assembly GCF_028583685.1 of Petaurus breviceps papuanus. NCBI lineage: Eukaryota > Metazoa > Chordata > Mammalia > Diprotodontia > Petauridae > Petaurus > Petaurus breviceps. Next base: position 10,547,752 of record NW_027185804.1, read on the forward strand.
GTTCCTTATGCTGATAGAGTCCAAAAATACAATCCAAAAAACTCTCGTTTAAATGACTGTTTTCACACCCCAGGAAGCAAAAATGAAAAGCAACTACATAAACTTATGATATTTATAGATGTGTTTGGTAGCAAAGATCCTGTTCATTAATTTGAAATACTCTATGGAAGCCCTGAAAGAGATATCTAAATATCTATGTTTTGTAAGTGTAATAGATTGCCAGCTTATTACACTCCCCATAGAAATATTAGTGGCCAATAATACAAATACTTATAATATGCCTACATATGTATGCATACATATATATTCAGGCGAGAAAAAATAAAGTAGACCAAGAAATTGTATGCAAAGCAAGAATGAAAATCTTGTTACTTGCAATATCTTGGATAATTTTATATCAATTCAATGGAAATTGGTCAGGTTGATGATGTCAGATCCCAGCAACCTGGTTGGTGGCAGATAAGCACAGTGGAGAGAGGAGTGGATTTGGAATTGAAGAGCATGGATTTCAATCTTGTCTTTTGTCTATTACCTGTTTGAACCTGAGCAAGATATTTTACTTTCTGGATCTCTGCTGAATCATCTGTAAGAAGAGAGTGAACTTCATGACAAGTGAGATCCCTTTTACCTCTAAATCTATGAGCCACTAAGGTCAAAAGGGAAAACTAGAAATGGTCTGTTTCCATCCATCGTTGATGTCCTATAAGTTGTGACTTATTTGGGTAACATATCTTCTCTCTGCTCACTTACCTCTTCTACTTTTTTTTCTCTTTCCCTATCGTGCAGTGCATCATCCAGGGACCCATCTCAAAGCAAACTCATCCGGTTCACTCTGGGTCAGAAAAAAATCTCTAGGTTAGAGTTTCTTCCTGTTCTGCAAAGCATGGTTTAACCCAATCGCCTTTACCCTTTGCTTTTGCCCAGTTTCCTTTTGGATTTCCACCCCCAACTGCATGTTTGGAATTCAGGTTAACAAAAAAGATGGCACTCCTGTTTACTCAGGATCAGAGAGCTGCTAAAACTGACACAGAAGGCATAGGAAGTATTGAAAAGTGGTTTTCCCTGTGTGTGTGTGTGTGTGTGTGTGTGTGTTGCTTTGATTATGTTTATTTTAATTTGCCTTCTAATTTTGTAAGATTTTTCTCCCTTCCTTACTCTGCTTTTACCTTGTTCTGCTCTGGTATCTTTGACACTTTTATTTTCTATGGTTGAAATACTTAACAAGTGGTTGGCGTTTTCTCTGGGGCAATAAAGACCTGAAATGTGGATCTAGTAGGTAAAACCTCAGTACAGATATTTGTCTTTTTTTTTCACACCCTGAACACCATAGCCAAAAACATCTAATCTCCCTGAAGATGAATGAGAGTCACAACTGCCTGCTCTTTCCTGGATTCCAAGCTTGCCTTGCACACTTTGTCCTGGGAGGGCTTCCTCCCCTACTCAGGAATGCCATTCAAATCATTATTTGAGTTAGTCTTCTGCTATTTGTACGTTTACTTCATGTACTTTGCCGGTTGATGAACTTTACTCCAAATGTCCCATGTGGCATTCTAATGGATGAATTTTTCTTTGCTACAATTTGAATTTATCTTCTTTTGAAATACCCATTTTAGCCTGGAGTGTCCCAAGGCTTAGGGTGGTCTTGTTGTTTTTCTTACTGTTTTAATAGGCATAAAAGTAACTTGGAATCCAAGTGCTAGTCCAGACTTATTTTTGGTGCTAGTGAGAGGCTTCTTTGAATGGCCTTATGCCAACTGATGAGATGACTTTGATTCTGGGTATTGCAGAGGTAAAGGAGGCTAGTCAGGGAACCAGACAATACAATACTGATGGATAGTAAATTCCTCCTGAGAATGGAGCAGAGTATTCCTGTGCAATAGTGCCTGGCCAAGACTGAAATAAACCAGGAGGACTCGGGATGTAGCCTTCCTCGGCATGACAGTGCCAGAGATGGTTACTGCTCCACTTGACGATGGCCGTGTAAACCAAAGCAATACAAAAGTTCTCTGGAATGTTGGTATGTTCCCAGATCTAGCAATGCTCTCGGTGTTTTGAATGCATCCTCTGTATACCCCATTCTTTTGTGATCTGATCTGTGGTACTGGGCCCTGCAGATTCAAAACTTCCCGTGAGTATGTTAAGGAATTGGTAGGAACAGCAATAAAATCCTGTGTGCAAAAAGGGGGATGCAGTGGTAACATGGAATTTAGAATGGAATGATGTTTGGAGAAAGGACTTCTATGCTGGACCTCCTACAAGTTCCTGAGCATATGCATACCAAGCTGCTGTCCTTCCTATGCTGGGTTCTCCCCACCCTTAACCTTTGATGTGGTAGTGGGAGAAAAAACACTCTTCTTACAAGCATGTTAAGCAAGGGAAAAATCAGTAGCACCTGCAGGTTGCATGCAATGAATAACAGTTTTATAGTCTTTTCTCCGCTCTGTGCAGACTGAAGAAATCAATTGTAACTTTTAACAGATGATCTTTCTTTCCTTTTCTGTTAAGTCACTTCCCTTACATTTAACTAAAAAAGCAACAGGTGGGCTTTAAAATGCCCACATAGATTCCTAGTCATTACGTAAGTCTTTGCTTGGTAATGCAGACATATCCTTGTTAAGTCAGGTTTCTTTTAAGAATGAGTTTTCCAGATATGCCTGCTACTATGAGAAACATCCAGTTTATTTATTTTCCTCTGCTTTGCTTCCATTTCTCAGCAAAAGAGGAAATGCTTGTAGCAGCTACTGCTTTGGTGGTGGTGCTTCTTCTGATATCGTGCTGGTCACATGAGGGCAGAGCAGAGAGAGATACTCTGGCATGGGCAGCAATTGCTTGTAGTCAAGGGGTTGGCAGAAATGCCCCTCATGTACCAAGAAAGATGAAATGTGGGAACAACGCTTGAGGGTCTGTATGGCAAGAGTGACTTCTTTCAGGGCGGCTAGGTGGCACAGTGAATAGAGCACTGGCCCTGGAGTCAGGAGGACCTGAGTTCAAATCCGGCCTCAGACACTTGACACACTTACTAGCCGTGTGAATTTGGGCAAGTAACTTAACCCCAGTTGCCCTCCAAAAAAGCAAAAACTAAAAAGACTTGTTTCTGGCACCAAAGAAAAAATCAGAGCTGACAACAGGGAAATCATTCCCTGAGCTTACAGCCAGGTATTAGACAGGTAGAAAACACTCCCAACACCCCCATGCACTTGGTAAAAATTGTGCCCATGTAGTAAAATCAGCAGAACCAGCCATTAACCATGCTGGAACCAAGGTAGTACAAGTAGGGAAAGAACATTAGAGTTACAGTCTAACAGCTGGGATATGATCTCATAATTTGAAGCCTACCCTCAGGCTGAAAGCAGTTAGCACAGATTATAAGAACCAGCACTGGTTACACCCCCAGTGATGGTAATCTGATTCTGGCCACTTTTCTCAACTTTTCTGAGATGTTCTTTCATCAAAAATGCTGTGCACCTTTATGATAGGGAAGCATGAACCTGGCTATGTGACCCGAGGACTTCCTCTTAAAAATCTTAAAGATCTCATCCCTTTCAGACCTTTTGAGAGTGGCTGTTGCGGGATTGTCTCAGGAAGGAGACACGTTCTGTTCAAAGTCCCTGATCCAGAGGGCCTAGTCTTGTGTCTATATGGATAGCTGGAAGGAACTGAGAACCTGGCCAGAAAAGGCTAGGAGTATGTGTGGTTGGTGAGAACTCACTCCAGACTTGGCGAAAGAGACTTTGTTTGTGTTAAGGCAACAGCGAGAGCGTACAACAGGGGAAGAAGGGAGCATCCGGGTTGCATCTGCAGAGTCCTTTGCCTTTCAACTTCTGCTTTCCCCATCTTTGAGCTTAATGATTGTGTTCTTTTTTTTTTTTTAATCTTAGTGTAGTAGAAAGAGTAATGGATTAAAATCCTGTCTCTATTATAGGTGACCTATGGGATTTTAGGCAAATGACTTAATCACTTTGGGCTTCAGTTCTCATTTGCAAGCTAAGGGGATTAGGCCAGATTGTCCCCAGGATTCTTTCCAGTGGTAGATTCCATGTAGTCCTACATAACTTTGTATTCAATCAGTAAACATTTTTAGCACTTCTGTGTGCCACAAAAAGGGGCCAAAGACAGTCCCTGCCCACAAGAAGCTACATTCTAAAGACCACTTGCAAGCTATATGCAAGCTAAGCAGGAGATAATTAACCTAGGGAAGGCACTGGAGTCTAGAGGGATTGGGGAAGGCTTCCTGTAGAAGGTGGGATTTTAGTTGAGACTTAAAGGAATCTAGAGGAGTCAATAGATGGAGGAAGGAGAGCATTTCCAGCATGGGGGATAGGAAAAATGCCAGAGCTGAGAGACAGAGTGTCTTGGTGAAACGGCCAGAAGGCCAGTGTCATTGGATTGGAGAGTATGTGTCAGAAAATAAGGCATAAGAAGACTGGACAGATAGGAGGGGGCCAGGTGATGAAGGGCTTTGAATGCCAAGCAGAACATTTTTATTCAATCCTGGAGGCAGTAGGGAACTTGTAGAGTTAGTTGAGTTGGTGGGTAGGGGTAGGAAGGGTGACATGATCAGACTTATGCCTTAGGAAAATCATTTTAGTGACTGAATGGATAGTGAATTGGAGTGGGAAGAGCCTTGAGACAGGCATTCCAACCAGCAGGCTATTGCAATAGTCCAGCTGTGAGGTGATGAGCTGCACCAGCATGGTGGTAGGGTCAGAGAAGAGAAGGGGGCATACATGAGAGATGTTGTAAAGGTGAAATCCACAGGCCAAAGCTTGGATATGGGGGAGGAGAGAGAGTGAGGTGTCCAGAATGACTCCTAGGTTGCAAACCTGAGGGACTGGGAGGATGGTGTTACCCTCTGCATTAATAGAGAAGGTAGGAGAGGGGAAGAGTTTAGGGGAAAAGGTAGTGAGTTTAATTTTGGACATGTTGAGTTAAGATGTCTCCTCTGACATCCAGTTTGAAATGTTTGAAAGGCAGTTGGAGGTGTGAGATTGGAGGTCAGCTGAGAGTTTGGGACAAGTTAAGTAGATTTGGAGAATCATTAGCATCAAGAGGGTAATTAAATCCATGGGAGCTGAGGAGATCATCCAGAGAAGTGTTACAGAGGGAGAAGAGAAGAAGGCCTGGGCAGAACCCCAAGGGACACCTGTGGTTAAAAGGTGTGATCTGGAGGAAGACTGAGCAAAGGAGACTGAGGAGGAAAGGTCAGATTGATAGAAGAACTGAGAAAGAATGGTGTATCAAAGAGAAAAGAGTGATCAACGGTTTCAAAGGCTGCAGAAAGGTCAAGGAAAATGATGATTGAGAAAAGGCCATTGAATTTATCAACTAAGAGATCATTAGTAACTGAAGAGAGCAGTTTCAGTGGAATGATAGGGTCGGAAGCTGGATTGTAAGATGTTCAGAAGAAAGTTAGAGGAGAGAAAGTGGAAGCATCTATTGCAGATGGTCAGAAGAGTTTTAGGATGATAGTGGCCATGGAAGGTCACTTGAACTAAGTCTTTAAGGAAGCTTGGGAAACCAAAAGAAAGAGGTGAAAATGGAGCATTTCCAATCATGGGGAATAGTTTGTTCAAAGGCATGCAGATGGTAAATGGAATATTGGTTGTATTTGGGGATCAGCAATTTGACTCATGTGATGAGGGGAACCCCTCAAGTGACTAAGATTTGATTTAATTAGTCTACAAACACTCCTTTATATAATTATATGTATACACATAATTTGGGCACCACTTTGGGCAGCTCTTTCTGGAACAAGAACTAAAGAGTCAAAAAGCTCCCCCTGCCCTCAAGAAGTTTATATTCTGTCAGGGAAAACAACATATACACATGTAAGTAAATACAGTCTATACACAATGTAAAGAGTAGTTTATGCTCCTGTGGAGGACTCCACCATCAGGGTGTGCCCACCTGGGAGTGGCCACCGGGGCTCTTCTCAGCTGCTCAGACAGGAAGAGAATCTCTGTCCAAAGCAGCTTCTGTGGGAGACTGACTCTTGATGCTATCGCTGGCCCTGATGAAGTGGCCCCTTTGTCTGCCATGATATTGTTAATCTCAGACTCCTTGACCTTGATCTGCCCTAACCGTCTCCTAACCCTCCATGATTGGAGGCAGACCTGCTTATCACTAGTGGCAGTCCCTGCTTGTCATTTCTCTCACCTCACGCTTCGTCCTGCCCGTTGTTACCTGAACAGACCTTGGCCAGTTGTGACAATGCTAACCAGGTTGATGATGATGATAATGATAACCCAGTGTAAGATATGGAAAGCATTTTAGGCTACCTATCTCATCACAGCCTCGCCAGAACTCTGTCATGAAAGCGATGAAACTATTATTATTCCTTGTTAGCAGAAGAGGAAACTGAGTCTCACAGAGGTTCAGTAAATTGGCCAGGTCTGCATGGATAGTAAGGGTCTGAGTTAAGATTTGAACTCAGGTCTTCTGAACTCCAAGCTCAGTATAGTTGATTCATGTTCCTGTCAAGCCCATGCCTGTACCATGACAGGTGTAGACAGATGACTCTCTATCACTACAAATGTCTGTGCCCCACATCCCAGTCCTGTCTGCTCAAGACAGTAATGCATCCCCACAGCTCTGGAATGAGAGCATCCCTTTTCTCCTTTTTATCCCTCTGGACTTTCTATTTCTTCCTCTTTATAGGAACATTTGGGAAGGGGTGAACATGTACAACATTCTGGGGCAAGCCTGCAGGCCACTTAGCTGGGCATAAGGACCCATCACACAGATTGCCAAAGAGGTTAAACACATCTAGCCCCCAAATTCCATGCATTTTCACTGTTTGGTAAGTATGCCCCTATGTTTGGAGCCGTACTGCCACACCTCCTTCAGGCATAGTTTACAAGAACCAGCAGCAGGGACCCTGCAGTGAAAGTGATCTGATTCAGTTAGATGGTGCAGTGGACAGTGTGCTGGGTCTGGAGTCAAAAAGACCTGAGCTCAGATCTGGCCTCAGACACTTACTTAGTAGCTGTGCGACCCTGAGCTATCTACCTCGGTTTCCTCACCTGGAAAATGGGGCTATTAATAGCACCTACCACCCAGGGTTGTTGTAAGAATCAAATGAGGTGATAATTGTAAAATGCCTGGCACATAGTAAGCACTATGTCTTATTATTATTGTTAATACTAACTGCAGATTTTCTACAATTAGTATTTCTACCCCCGTGCAACAGAAGATAGCATCATTCTGAGAGTCAGGTCTACAATCGGGACAGGTCCACTGCAGAACTTTGCTACTCATGCCATTGTGTCCTCCTTTAATTACATTGGAACTGCTACATCCCTGAACATCCTCTACCCACTTGCCTTTACCACCTTGTACCATCTTTGGAATTGGCCTTTATGGCAGCAATTGACTTCGCTAAGAAGGACAAAAGAAACCCCTCATTGAGGCAAATGGTCAATGCTGGGCAGGAATAGATAGTCTTCAGTTCCCGTTGTCACTTTTTAGAAAAGGGCTGTTTCCTCCTTCCCTCATCCAGGGCTATACATCATAGAACTGTTTAAGAGTCTTAGCAACATAAACTTTATTGCCCTTCACACCAGCTCATGTTCTCTCTTTTCTCTCCAGCCATCTTTCTTGTTCCGCCAACAAGAAGATGTTTAAAGAGGGTGCCTGCACATGTATGTGTATACACATAATGCTTTCTGACTGTGGTCATCATTGCCTGGCACTCAACAATTTACATGGAAAGAGATGGTTACATGCTTTGAAAGCTGAGCATTCAGCATTATCACTTGATCTAATGAAAGGCGGCTGGGATGTCTGCGGCCTTATAAACTCAGCTCTGTAGATCTCTAATTACTGGAAACAACCAGTCATGAAGCTCCCAGACCGAAATGTTGGCCTAGACGGGCTGTATACTGAAGCAGAGAGAGTTCTGGACTTAGTGCAGCCTGGCTTTAAATCTTGCCTCTGATTCTAGCTGTTTAACCAAGAGCAAGTCATTGAATTTCTTAGAACCTTAGTTTTTTCAACTGTAAAATAATAATAGAATGGGGCAGCTAGTTGGTGCAGTGAATAGAGCACTGGCCCTGGAGTCAGGAAGACCTGAGTTCAAATTTGACCTCAGACACTTAACATACACACAAAAAAACTAGCCATGTGACCTTGAGCAAGTCACTTAACCCCAATTGCCCTACCTTCCCCCCTCCAAAAAGCAATAATAATAATAATAATAATAATAATAACGCCACTTACTGTGTCTCCTTCACAGGGCAAATGAGATCCCATATGCAATTGAAAATCAATTAAAACATTTATTGAGCGCTCACTATGTGCCAACCACTTTTTCTAAGTTTCAGAATACAAAGAAAGACAAAAACATGTCCTCAAGAGGCTCACGTTCTAATGTGACTAGATATATACAAGACCTGTATAGCGTCAATGGGAGTTAATCTCAGAGGGGTAGACTCTAACGTCTGAGGGGTAATTGGGAAAAGGCCTTCTGCAGAAGAGAAAAATTTGAGCAGAGCCCTGAAGGAAGCTTGGGAAACCAAGTGATAGGATTGAGGAGATAGAACATTGCAGGCATAGAGGCACTAAGTGTAAATGTGTGGAGATGGGAAATGTAGAGTCCTGCGTAAAAAGCCATTGGAGCAGAATTAGAGTGTGTAGAGGGCAATGAAGGACAAGAAAGGTACAGTTAGGTGGTGTAATGGATAGAGCACCAGCCCTGGAGTCAAGAGTTCAAATCTAGTGCCAGATATTTATTAGCCTTGTGTCCCTGGGCAAGTCACCCCCAATTGCCTTTAAAAAAAAAAGAATAAGAAGTCTCAAAAGGAAGGACCCAAGTTAAAAAAAAAAAAAGCTTTGAATGCCAAAGTGAGCATTTTCTACTTGATCCTACAGGTAATAACTTAGCCACTGAAATTTATTGAAATGGATTGTGACCTGTTCAGATATAGCCCTTAGGAAAACGACTCTGGTAGCTGAGTGGAGAATAGTCTGAAGAGGAGAGAAACGAGGTAGAGAGACCAAACAGAGGATTCTTGTCATTGTTGAAGTGATGAGGGTAGTAAGTAGGGTCGTAATTGTGTAAGTGGAGAGAAGGGAACTTACATGTGAGATATTGTGAAGTAGAAATGATCAGATTTGGCCAGGATTTTGATCTGTGGATTGATGCTTCTGAAGTGATAAGCCTGGGTGATTGGGAGGGTTATATAAATGTCATTTGTTTTTAACTTCCTTAGTGAAGGGACTCAAACGTTCTCGAAGAAGATATGGAGAAGAGATAGAAAGTTCCAGTGACTAGATTTCCAAAGTCCTTCTTAAAGGGAAGAGTCCTTCCTAAAAACCAAGGATTGAGATATATATATTTTAAAGAAAAGTGAATGATAGTCTTTAAGTAAATAGGCAATATTCTAAGAAGAGCTGTACATATTTAAGCCATTCATAGTCTGATGCAATAGACTTCAGTGTAAAATCTCTAAGGAAGCTATTGATTAGATATTGAAAATAGGTACTCATTTGTTCTGTTGTTTCCAAAATAACCTGTCTGTTTTCATTTCAGGTGTCTGAGTTTCTGCGCTTGGTGATTATGTTTCTGTTGAATATATTTTATGATGATTTCTCAATTTCTGCATTGCCATATAGATCAAGCCTCTCCTTCAATAACTGAGGCAAGAGTTTAACACCCACATCCTTTTTATCATTCCATATTTCTTAATGTATTCACCTAGGTGTGATTAGAAATTGGTTGACAATTAAAGAATATTCAACCAAGACAAAAAGCAAAGAGAATTTCAGGAGAGACATTGATAAAGTAGAGAGTTTCCAAAGAAGGATTGTCGTGATGGTGCGGGAGCTGGAGAAAAGACCATATAAAAATCAGCTGAAAGATCTGGGAATTGTTATCATGGGCAAGAGAAGGCTTGGGTGTCCACCATAGCAGTCTTTAAGAATTTGAAGCCTTGTTGTGTGGATGGAGGGATTAGATTTGTTTTGCTTGATGTCAGGACTGCATTGGTGCTTTATGACCAGAAATGATAATAATATAGAAGGAATTCTTGCCAAAGTATAGGTTGCACTCAATTCTGATTCTGAGATTTTTTGAATTTCATATTTTTAAGCACTGTTGTTGGCTTGGTTTTTTCTTTTGCTGTTTGTTTTTAGAGAAAAAACTCAAGTGTTTTTCTAAAAAGTAAGACCAAGTTTATGTTTGGGCATTGGTTCATTCATTCAACAAGCATTAGGATATTCCAGTCCCTGTGCTAGCTACTAGAGATACACAGACAAAATATGAAACTGTCACTCCCCTCAAGGAGTTTCCCATCAATTGCTGTGTTTGTTCCTAGCCCCCTAAATATTTGCTGTGGTTTGCTTATGATTTTAAACTTCTCCAGACCCAGTTAGCCTGGATGCTCTCCTGTTCTTAGCTCCTGCATGGTTGCAGCCCTCTCTCCTCCCCTTCCTTGGCCAAACCAAATCAGCCACCTGTTGATTTTTCCATTTCAGACTCCCAGGTCCTACCACGAGGGTATCAGCTGCAGGCAGCGAAGCCAAAACTCGTGGTTCTGTTAGTGCCAACAACCGGCGCAGCCAGAGCTTTAACAACTATGACAAATCCAAGCCTGTTAACTCCCCACCCCTACCGCCAAACAATGAGCAAGGTAAGTCATCTTCATGGGGTATTTTTAGCTGTTTCCCTTTGCTCTAAATCTATGGGGAGAAGGGTTTCAAGCCACGTAAAAACTTTAAAAGGAATAAATGTAGGGGGGAAACTTTGAGACATTGAATTGTCTGAAATGTTATTCCCAGAAGTAAAAATGAAGGGCATGGGGTTTTATTTCAGGCTTTGCTTCCCTTGGGGCAAGGCAAGCAGCCCACCTAGTTCACCTGTTTTAAGATGCTGTCCTTCTCAGTCACGTGGGAGCTTTACACACCTGAGGTCCAGGTGGTACCTTTCCCCCGGGGGAGCTAGGCCTGAACCCAGCTGGCTTCAGGAGGTGTCCATGTCTAAGAAATGCCCCTGCTTCATCATCCTCAGCCTTTGCCAGCACTGGCCTCGCCCTGAGGGGACTATGCTTTTTTCAGCTCCCCATGACTTCTCTTTCAATAACAAGAGCTTATTCTCAGGAAAGTTATTGATCCAAGCATCACTGTATTCCCAGGATGTAAAGGAAAGAAGAAGTGTGAGGTGTGAATAGTGTGTGTGTGTGTGTGTGTGTGTGTGTATTGAAAGCAGGCACTTATCTGTTGTAGTGTTTCCAGAGTAGCTCGTATGTTTTCATTTAAAGTGTTTGGGTATCTTTGTTTGATAGCAATTGTCTCAAATATAAATTATGATGATTTTCCAGTTTCTATATTGTTATTGCCATATACAGCGAGATTAAAAAAAAACCCACTTGGTGTATCCCAGCAAGCCCATAAATCCTTATGATTTCTCTCCAGTCCTGGACCTTTCATTGTATAGATGGTTATCGGGAACCTTCCTCTTTCCTTTTTGGTGCTCCCTTTTTTCTCTCTTGACTTCAACAAGCATTTATTTAGCTCCTGCTACATGCAGAGAAAATGGTGCTAGGTACTAGGGAAATACAAAGATGAAATAGGACTAGATCTCTGCCTTCCTGTGTAGTCAGATTGAATACACAAATAACTGTCCATGATAAGTGTGCATGAGAGTTCTAAGCTAAGTACTCTGAGATTCAAGAGTCTAAGCATAATTGTTTGAGGAATGGTGTGGTCGGGTGAGAAGCAGAAGGGGGAAGGAAATCATGTAAGATTTTTAATTTGATTCTTAAAGAAATTGAGCAGATTTCTGTGTGGGAAGAGGAAAGGAGAGTAGTTAAGAAGATTTTCCAAATGTAGAGGATGGTGTGAGCAAAGACAGAGGTATAGAGAGGCTGGGCCACTTTGGGTATAGCCTAGTGCCAGTGGAGGGGAGTATTCTGAGATAAGACTGGAAAGTCTGAGAAAGAATGAAAAGCGGGGCCAGATTGTCCAGGACTTTGAGTATAAGGCTTCTAAGTGTTCTTTTCAATAACAAAGTAGGATCTTTTAGCAAGCCTACTCCACCCTTGCCACTTTCCGTCTGTGGTTATGAAAAATGTGCCAAGATTAGTTACTAGCACATTAGAAGATTTAAAAGATTACAAAGTACTAGCATCTGGAGTCTGACTAGGTGTGAGAATTCTGGCTGTGGCAGGAATCTGCATACACAAGGGGTCATACAGTGAGCAGGTCAACTACTTCTTGGAAGTGGGTACAGCAACTCAAACACTAGAAAGTGGAAGCAAATGCAAAATCCAAGTTAAAAGACCTTTACAAGCTGCAATCAAAAGGGACTAGGCAGCTCTCATTGACTAAGGCCAAATTTCCATGTGCAGGAATTCCCCACCTACAGGAAGGGATAGGTAGCAACTAGTGGGTTCCAAATTCGTGGGCTGGAAATAGTGTCTTGGGATCCAAGTTAAATGATTATATATCCACATAGTGATATGGCAAGATGCTGACTCCTCATCCTACAAAAAAGATATCTGTTCCATGCTTTGGTTAGTGTAAGTGGCAAAGAGCTGGCAGATGTTGATACAGGGCTGCCCAGGTGTCACTCGAAATGAATTGAGGCACCTCTGGAGAGCTAGGACTAATCACTTTAGGTAGAAGCCAGCCATAGACACCATGGAGCTAAAGCAAGGAATTCAGCAATGGAGAATCAGCTGAAACTTCTAGTGTTCAAAGCCTTCTACTAACAGAGCTCCTTTGTCAAATACTCTTCACTTAGCATAAAAATAAAGTGAGAACGTCTAGAACCTCGTTTATATTGTGTTTACTTCTCTCTCTGGCAAATTAAACATCTCATCACTCCTCAGTTGAGGTTTTAGAAGCAGGAGAAGGATTACTGCATCTTCTCAAATATTTATTTCATTGATTATTCTGTTACCTAATGTAGCTTAGACCAATATTGAATACTGTTAATTATAAAGTTTGTAGGTAACATATTTTTCTTAAAAATTATTCCATAAATTAACCCATTTATTTTTTAACTATGGGCTACAGATATTTGATAAGAAAAAAAGGTTTTACTGGCCTTTCAATTCCTTCTATCTTCTGATGGTAAATTTGACTGTCACTACAAGGGTGGTATTGTAGGTTCATACACCACCAGCCACTGTTTTCATACAGCATCTACAATGCCATATACTCAACTCTTCATTTTGCCAGAGAAAGAGCAAGTGTACTTGGCATGCTGGTTAATTTCAATTTTCTTCACCATTTTTCTGAGGGATGCACCATAATGTGTTCCATGTCTACCAACAATTCTGACCTTCTTGGTACTTTCAGCCATGTTGCCAACTGCAGAAACCAAGCTCTGGGAGGGATAAAACATCCTTGATGAGGGTTTAGTTTCTTTTTATAGTAAATATTATCCACTTAGGTTTAAAATGATTTGTGAAGAAAGAAGCACATTCTACAAAACCTAAATCTGGTCTAGTTCCATATTTACCAACTTTTTTGGGCCCCATAATTGTGTTTTTATTTTTCAAAATGTGTCTGATCTTGTTCCCCCTGAAAAAAGAAGACTGCAAATATTAATTAAAATTCAAGAGATGTCTATTCAAAACTTAGGATGTGCAAAGTACTTGTTATACCACAGGAAAAATACAAAGATAGGTAGGACACAGGTCCTGTTTTAATGGGACTTTGTAATCTAGTGGTGGGGAGGGAATCTGGCACATTCTAAAGTGCTCTGGTAAGGACCAAAGTGGGGGGAGGGGACAAAAGTCACTCTTCATTTGAAGGATCCAGAAAGGTGCTCAAGAAGAAATATTATTTCAGGTCAGTCTTGAAAGATGGGTAGGATTTCAACAGGTGGAAATATGGGAAGAGAAGGTGTGTTCTGGACACGAGAATGACATGAACAAATAGAAGGAAGAGAATGTGGGTCACATGCATTTAACTGGTATTGCTGTCATGTTTTGAAATGCATTTGGCTTTAATCTCATTTCTGTAAGATGAATTAAGGACCAAATGTCAACCCTACTGCGTGACTTGACAACAAGGCCTGTTGAACATGTGTGTCAGTAGGACGGCTTTTGATGAACTGGTCAGGACAAAATCTATTAACATAAAGACTCCGAGCCAAAATTGTCAGGGGTGGGGGAAATAGCAGTCACTGGATGCCTTTTTTTTAATAGGGTTACTAGACTGATGGATCAAGGGAATGTTACAGATGTTATACTTAGTTTTCAGCAATGTCTTGTATTGAATTTCTCCTGCTGCACTTGTGGGCAAGATGGGGAGATGTGGTATACATGACAGTATAATTAGGTAGATTCACAACTAGTTGAATGTCCATACCTTGAAGTCTAAGGGAACAATGTCAAAATGGAGGGAAGTAGCTAATGGAGCATCCCAGAAATCTATCCTTGGCCCTCTGCTATTCAACAAACCATTTTCAATCAATGACTTAGCAGTCAGATTTTCAGACAACACAAATATGGCAAGGCTAGCCAGAATCAACAAAGACATTGACAAGTCAACAAGCAAGCATGTTTATTAAGCACATGTGGAGTGTCTGGAACTGCCCTAAACACCAGAGATAGCAAAAAGACTTTTGGTGCCTTTTATGAAGCAGTGAAGAGGTACCATGGGTAAAGTGCTGGGCCTGGGGGAAGACCTGAGTTCAAATGTGGCTCAGATGTATGACCATGGGCAAGTCACTTAACCTCTGCCTCAGTTTCCTCAACTGTAAAATGGGGCTAATGATCAAACTTGGTCCCTCCCCCACCAGAATGGTTGTGAGGATCAGATGCGATATTTGTAAAGCACTTAGTGCCCAGAATATACAAGGTGCTTGATAAATATTGTTTTCTTCCTTCCCTTAAGGAGCTTACATTCTAATGGGGGAAGAAAACACAAGAAAGGGGTTCTGGGTAGGGGGCTAGTTTTAGACATAGGTTGAATATAATAAAATGGAAATTGTAGGAATAAAAATAAAGTAGGATACTTGGGTTAAGAATAAATCAGTTTTACAAATACAAACCGAGGGAAATGTGACTAGACAACAATTGCTAAGAAAAAGATCTGTAATTTTTCATGTGTGGCAGTGTGACTTGACATGGCAACCATAAAAGCCAATGTCAGCTTAGGTCATGTTAAGAGCTTCAGTGTCCTGACGGAAGAAGGCGATCACCCCATTGTCCTCTTCCCTGGTCAGACCACACTGGGAAGAATTCATTGTCTTCTGGGCACCACACTCAGGAAAGACATCAGTGACCTTGAAAGTGTCCACAAAAGGGTGATTGGGATGATGGTGAAGGCCTAGTCACCCAAGTCATACGAGGATTTATTGAAGAAACTGGAGATATTTAACCAGAGGGGGAAAAGTAATTTAAAAAAAAAGATTCGTGGGCACATAATACCTACCTCCAAGTACTAGCATACAGGAGAAAGGTTTGACTTGACCTCAAAGTTCATAACTAGGATCAGTGATTGGAAGCTGCAAAGACAAGAAGAATTAGGTTATGTATAAAGATCTTCCTGATTTCAGGGCTGTCCAGGAGAGTAGGCAGTCCCAGGAGATAGTGGGCTTCCTATCTCTGGAAGTCTTTTAGCAGAAGCTGGATTTGAGCGCTTGTTGGAAATGTTGTCAAGGGGAATTCCCATGTATGTACAGTTGAGACTAGATGACCCCTGAAGTCCTTTCTACATTCACAGTTTTCTGATGCTTGGTAAAAATTTGGAGTGTTTTCTGTTTTTCTTCTATCCCCACACTTACATATTCTGGGTGTGTCCACATTAACACTGACTATCCAGTAGAAACTAAACAACTGAGTCTGTTATTCTGAAATATTCACAGACTTTCCTCTGGGATTTATCATTTCTCTTGAATAATGTGATCTTTCCATTCTTTTATCCAAATCAGGTAGGTATTTTAAGAAGCTGAAATAACAACATAACCACCTGATCCAAAAGGACTAATTTTTTTTTCATTGCTATGAATTATGAAAAAGGGAATTCTTCTTTTCCATATATCCGGATTAAGACTTCTTTCTGACATTGGTCTTTCAATATGTCACTTTCATCATTTCTTTGATTGCTTCTACCTTTTATGGAAGGGAGAACAGAGACAGACGTTGCTGGAGACAGAGTTTTACAGCCTTCAACACTGTCGTATCTGGAGTATCACACGGTCTACAGAATGAGCTGAACAGTTGATTTAGGATCGCTATAAACTTGTCACTTTGTGGTTCAAGAATCAAGTTCTTTATCCCATCTAGTGATTGGAAGATATAACCATAAAAGCTTTGTTCACATCATGCTTTCTTGACTGGGTTCTGAAGTAAAAGTCAACAGTTTGGTCAGAAAAATATGCTTCAGCATTGCTGGCCTTGTCAAGTAGAATATGATTAGGATAAACCATTTGTAGACTTCTACAGGGGATGGGGACTGGACCTATGATTTATTAGCACAGAGACTCCCGGTGAGGAGATTCCTTCCACTAATGCACATCCGGACCTTCTCTGCTATTTACAGTCTTAGAGGAGTTGCCTAGATCCCTGGGAGGCTGAAAATCTTTACGTCACAGTCAGTGGGTGTCAAAGGTAGGACTCAAACCCAGTTCCTCCTGGCTTCAAGGCTGGCTTCTCTCCATGACACCAAGATGCTTCCATGAAACTTGTACTTAGAAAAAGAAAATAGGCAGTGGCAGGCTGTGTCTTAATGATGTTCCAGCTAATGACCATGAATTTTTTTTTCACTTAGTTATTTTGTTGCTTTAATTTTTCAAAATTATTTGTCTCATTTGGCAGCCTTTCTTAATTCAAGGAGACTTTTGCTAAATACTTTTCAGAGTCTTTTAAAAAGAGAACTTTTTAGGATTTGTGCTCTTTATGAACTAGATGGAGAAAGATGGTACAGTTATGGTGAGAAATAGTATAGTTAAATGGACATGGAACTTGTTAATTTACTTGACCCAAAGAAGAGTCATATTCACTTAGAGAGAGATCTGTAATGGAGAGGGTATCTCAGTAATTTGTGAATGACCTGGAAATTTTAAACATTTTAATTAATCAGTGACCTGGTTTGAGTCCTAAATTGCATACTTATTAAGTTTATACACTACACAAAGCCAGGAAGCATATCTAATATGTTGGTTGTCAAAATCCCCAAAAATCATAACAGATCAATACATTGGGCAAAATCCAGGAAGAAATTAACAGAGATAAATGTAAAGTATTCCTCTTGTACTGAAAAAATTCAACTTCACAAGTACAAGATTGGTGAGAAATTAGTCAAAAGAAATTCATCTTTAAAATACGTGAAGGTTTTTAGTGGATTTAAAGGTGAATCAGCAGTGCAATTTGGGATCAGCAAAGTTAATATTATAGCCTATGTTAAGAAAGAAATATAATGTTCCGAAGAGGGAGGTAGTATTTCCACTGTACTCTGTCTTCATCAGACCACATTTGGAGTATTGGGTCCAGGGCTTTCCATATATGTTCTGTCACCTCCATTAGAATATGAATTTTTTGAGGTAAAGAACTGTTTCGTTTCCATCTTTGTATGCTCAATGCCTTGCACATAGTAGGTACAAAAATCATGTCATTAGGTACCCTTTGGTAGTCATTTTCTTTTTCAGTCCACTAAGAGTCTTCATATGAGAGGACACATCATTCTGCTTTAACATTCAAAACCAACAGCCTTTGGCATTGAAATCTTTGCTTGAAGCCTGATAAAAAAAAGAGCCTGTGATTTTATTTTTCACAAAAGGCAGTTGTGTTTTGAAACTCATGTTGAAGATTTTAGCTCTAATAAATACCATTGCTCTAGGATTTTTTTTTGTTGTTAACCTAGCTTTTAGTAACTGAGAGGAAGATCAGAGGCCTCAAAAGCCAAAGTGAATCATTAATTAGATGAATATATTTTTGACTGACCAATAACAGGAATAGAAAATTACCATTTGGTGGTTATCAGAACTTTGAGATAATTAATCATGCCATTTGTTATGTTTCTGTTTTTTATAAAAAAAGTGTCAGACATATAATTTAAACTGAATGCTGAGGAATATTTAGCTGATGTCTGGAGGGAAATGCTTCCTGTTCTTTTTTTTCCCTATTCATTTTGTGTATGTCAGCTATAATATGTTTTTGAATATTCACTGTAGTGATATTAATCATTTTAAGAAGTTTTATTGGTGTATTTTGTTGTTTATATATTATAATTATATTAGTTATCCATTCCTAACTCACAGAATTCTCCCCTGTAACAAACACAATTAAGCAAAATCAAATGATGCAATGACCTCCCCCATCATTATGTGCATTGTTTGATTTCTAATGTTCCTTTTCTATACCTGAAGGAGAAGGGTGGGCTCATCACCTGATCTATGGAATTATTGGCATACTCTAAAACCATTTTTCTTGACTATTTCATGAACTTTCTTAGTACTGAAGATGAACACATTTTACATCCTAGTGAAACACAGACAGAATTTATAAGATAAGCATGGACCGTAAGAAACAAAGAATTTAATTGTAAGGTCAAATCTGTGACTTAGTAAAAACAGTTTGTGGGAACCCTGCCACTGTGTGAATTTGCTGTGGCTTAATACTTAGGAACTTCTGCTTCACCAAAATCAATTTCTTAACATTCAATAAGCAACCAATGAGCAATCAACTTTAGCACCTCTGTGCCAAGCGCTGTGCCAAGTGCTGAGGAGATGAGAACAAAATTAAGACAGTTGCTGCCCTTTCTGTGCTCACCCTTTAAGAACCAATCATCTGACTCCTGCTTTCATCATTCTACAGAAAATACTCCCTCCATTGCCACCAATGACCTCATAGCTACCATAGATCTTTTCTAAGTCTTTATTCTTAATATTTCAGCAGTGTTTGATCCTACCTGATACACCTTCTCCTGATACTCTTTCTACTTGTCTTACTATTACCCAGACTCCTTCCTAATTCATATTCCTTCACCTGTCCCATAAGAGCACACATTCCCCTAGGTTTTAGACTAGGCAGTCTTTTCTATATTCTTTTCCTTGATGATTTTATCTCTTCCCTTGGTTTCAAATATCACTTCTGTGCAGATGACTTCCAAGTCTATATTTCCATATCTAATCTCTTCCCCTAACCTCCCATCTTATTTCCAGCTGCTCGAGGAGCACCCCTCCTTGCATATCCTACTGGCACCTAGTCCTCCATAACTTTGTCCTTCATCCCCCTTCTCCAAATTTCCCTATTTCTGTTGTATAATGATCCTCCCAGTCACCCAGGCTTCAAACCTCTGAGTCTTATTTTGGGTTCTCTCTGTTCTTCCCCATTCAATTTTGTGGCCAAATCCTATAAAATTTCCAGTCATCATGGTTTCTGTTCTATATTATCCATTCCTACTTCTTTTATTATTATCCTATTTTAGGCCCTCAATCCCTCTCATCTGGACTATTGTAATAGCCTCTCAGTGAATCCCCCCTATATTTAGTCCTTTCCTCTCTATTCCTTTCTATATTCATCTTTGTAATGCATGCTTGTAAACGATGCCATTTCTCTGCTCAAAGAACTTTAGTGGCTCCCACTTTCCTGTAGATTAAAATATAAAATCTTTTGCTTGGCATTTAAGGCCTTTCATAATCTGACTCCAGCCTACATTTCTGTCTTTGACACTTTCCCACCTAATACTCTCTAGTCTTTTCTTCCTCTATTTTTTTTTAACTCTGAATTTCAACTGCAAATAAAATGAATATTTCCATATATATAATAGAACAGAAAAAGGAAATTGCAGATCTCAATTATATTCAGCTAACTTTTACTTTTAAATATATTCAACATGTGACTTTCTTTTTTAATATTTTATTTTTCCCAATTACATGTAAATCAATTTTTAAAAATATTTCATTTTCTTCAATTACATGTAAAAACAATTTTTAGCATCCTTTTTTTTAATTTGAATTCCAAATTCTTTCTTTTTCTTTCTCTCTCTTACCTTTCCCCTCCCTGGGACAGTAAAGAATTTGATATAGGTAATATATGTACAATCATGCAAAAGATATTTCCATATTAGTCATTCTATGAAATAAAACACAGATTCTCTCCCCCCACAAAAAATAAAGAAAACAAAAAATAGTATGTTTCAATCTACATTCAGACCCCATTGATTCTTTCTCTGGGGGTGGATAGCATTTTTTATCATGAATCCTTTGGAATTATCTTGAACCATTGTATTGCAGAGAATAGCTGCCATTCACAGTTGATCAGCCATCATACTGTATTGCTGTTACTGTGTGTACAGTGTTCTCCTGGTTTTGCTCACTTCACCCTGTATCAGTTCATGTAAGTCTTTCCAGGTTTTTCGGAAAGTATCCTGCTCATCATTTCTTACAACACAAGAGTATTCTATTACAATCATATACTACAATTTGTTCAATCATTCCCCAATTGCTGGGTATCTCCTTGCTGTTCAATTCTTTGCCACCACTAAAAGCCGCTATAAATATTTTTTTTTGTACAAATAGGTTCTTTTCCTTTTTTAAAAAAATTTCTTTGGGCTACAGACCCGTTAGTGGTATTGCTGGGTCAAAGAATATGCACAGATTTATATCCTTTGGGCACAGTTCCAAATTGCTCTCTAGAATGGTTGAATCAGTTCACAACTCTACCAACAGTGCACTAGTGTCCCAATTTTCCCACATCCCTTCCAAACACTTATCCTTTCCCATCATATTAGCCAATCAGATAGGTGTAATGTGATACCTCAGAGTTGTTTTAATTTGCATTTCTCTAATCAGTGTAGCATGTGACTTTCAAAGCTGTTCTGTTTGTCTATGCTGCTTTTTTTTTGCTTTCCTTATGTTCTCTTCTGTACGTTTAAAAAATGCTTCAATGACCCTCTTTTCTTTTTTTTTAGAACCGTATTGCTTGCCTCTCCTCAATTTCCCCTCCCATTGAAAAAGAAAAAAAAATCCTTTTAACAAATATGCCTCTTTCAAGCTAAACAAATTCCCACACTGATTGACTGTGTTGGAAAATATGTTTCATTCTACATATTGAGTCCATTACCTCTCTGTCAAGAGGCAGAGCATTGAATGTTCTAACTAAGCCATTCACTGATGTCAGGGCCAGGTAATGAATGACCTCCATCCATCTGCTGGCTGAACCAATCTCAGAATTATCCCACCTGAAACTCTAGGTCAAAGTGATTATCTTGGTTTGTCTAGAAAGGATGGAAAAGTAATACTTGGTCATTGCAGGTATCTGCTGATCATCTCAGTTAATTACTATGCTCATTGGTTTGACCAAAAACTACGTTCTCATTGGTTCTGAAAACACAGCCTTAGTGTACACCACTGCGGGTAGTTAGTGACTCATGCCATTCTCATGATTGGCAGGCTCCCTGTTCTCAGGGGTGTCAAATAAGTCCTATGTGGCTAATAGAACCAGCCTTCTCTCTATGTTTCCTCACAAAAGAAAAAAAATAATAAAATGACAACTCCTCACCTTTTGCCTTGTTCAACAACAGGGAACACTGTATTTCTCTGAAGTGTCAAATGGGGTTAAAAAATCAATGATCTGTAATAATTCACAACTAACTGGAAAAACAAAACAAAAATATTGAAGATAGGATAAAACTAATCTTTGCTGCCCTCTAATGGCCAAATCTGAGATAACTTCTAGAGCTTCTAGACTCCCATCTGACTTTCACTAGCCTCTCTTCCCCCTTTTCTCCTTTCCTAGCACATCTATAGTTTCCTTACCTATGGGTATGGTGCTCAATACTGACGAAATCTCAGATCTAGTCAATTCTAGACTAGAATAAATTTGTCTTTATTTTCTGGATATATAGAATAGATATTGATCATATCCTGTCATTAATTTGATATTTTGGATCTACAATGTCCTCTATGTGGGTTCCTCTTCCAACAGAGTCAGCCACATTCACTCCATGTTTATAAACCCATGTTTATACTGCACAGGTCTTGTTCATGTCTGTCTATGTACTCCATCAGCTAGGTGACTTGGTGGATAGAGTACTAGCCCCATAGTCAGGAAGACTCCTCTTTCTCAATTCAAATCTAGCCTCAGAAACTTCCTAGCTATGTGACCCTGGGCAAGTCACTTAATCCTGTTTGTCTCAGTTTCCTCATCTGTATCTCTCCTCATCTCCACTCCAGTATCTCTGCCATGAAAACTGCAAATGGGGTAACAGTGTTAGACACAACTGAAATGACTGAACGATGGCCACATTCCTTTACAAAGGATCATTATGTGCTTACTCTGTATCTTTTACTGTTACACAGACACCAGTGGACTATAAAGATCATCCATGTTCAAGACACAAGGAGTTGTGGACACATGCTCTCCAAGGTGGGGAGGAGCAAACAGTATCTATTACCTGAAATACAAGTGGAAGAAAAAATGCCCTCCATGAGGCTGTATCTACCTATTCATTGTCCTAGTTTGCTACTTCGTGGATTGGGAATATGGTGCCTTTACCCCTTAGAAAAGGCATGGGTGCCACTTAGAGCCACTATGGTTCCAGTTACTTGGCTGGCAGTCTTATGTCACGTCTCCAAGAAGCAGACCTTTCAAAAGTCCGATATATTGTCTAGAATCAAGTGCTTTCACTTTTCCTTCTTTGTTATGGAACACATTTTTCTGTGTAGTTCTAAAGGAATTGGGCAGCATGATGTAGCAAGAGCCAACCTTGTAGTCATGTAATTGGGGCAAGTCTCTTGACCCCTCAGTAGCCTAAACAACTCTGTAACACTGTGTGCACGGGATAGGTATATGTAATACTTGCATTGGCAGGGGAAGTTTCCTTATTGGATGTTCCCCATTCTAATCAAATTTTAGGCTCAGTCCAAAAAAAACCAACCAAACAAAAAAAATTGATCTGGATAGGGACCTCAATAGGTGAAAGCTGTTGACATTCTATCTGGAGACCTAGAACCTTCCCTTAGACTTTGGTGTAGGTTATTATAGTTAGAAAGGAAGATATTTTGAGACAATTTAGAAAAAAAGTGTAGTTAGGAATGTAGTGCCCATACTCAGAACTAGCATTATAAATAAGTGGAATAAGTAGGTCACTAGCTATGTGCCATGATCTAAAGGCCCTCCTACTTTCCAAACAACTCCGTCCACCAATGATGGTTCCCAAAATGTCACTACAGCAGATTCATTCCTTTGAGTCCTAAAGTTTCTGGCAACACAGATAAGTCCTGGTCATTTACAACCTGCCATATGGGACAGGTCTGAAGGAGACTGTATTTTAGGAAGAATTTTTATTAACCTAAGTGATCAAACTTTTCCTTTATACATTCATTTTCCTGGAATATCAGGGAATCTAGTGAAAGGTGAGGATCTGTGATTCCTTAAAAAATTTTTTTTCTGCAAAGTAGTGCTCTAGAATTTCAATAAATCTTTCAATAAAAGCAATGTCAAAGGGCTGATGTGGTAAGTAAACCCTTGGGGTCAATCCCCATAGTGCATTCTAATTCCACATACGAAATGTTTGAATTGATCTGACCTTTCCAAAGCTTTATTTGTCAAAAGATGCATTTCCTACATTTGCTGTACGGGGGCAGCAAGTGCCCAAGAAAAAGAAATCATTCTTCTAGTATAAATGAGAGGTTAATAGAATTTTGTGAAAGTAATATCTTTATTAAGAAGCTGGAAATTATATTAGTGGCCCTTTTTCATACATACCTTTTAAAGTGAATGGATCTTTGGTACTTCATTGATACCTCTCCCTGAATGGGTTCCAATCACACACATACATATATACATATATAGGTATAGATGTAGATATATATATATGTATGTATATATAGGTATAGATATAGATACAGTGTTTTGTAACCACAAAAATCTATAGAAATGTGAGCTGCCATTCCCATAAAACTGCCTAATGTAAAATTCTACCATAGAGGAAGCTTTTATTTAGGCAGCCCCTAGTTTTTTGTTTTGTTTTTCACAGATATACATAATATCACAACCAGAGGGATGTAAGGGGACACCTAATCCAACAGGGACCCAGACTTGAATCCACTCTGCAACACGTCCTATCTTTGGATTGCTCTGCTAGAAAGTCTTTCTTTACATTAAGTCTAAATCTTTCCCTTTACGACTTGGAATGACTGCTCCCTGTGAGGTCGAGCAGAAAAAAAATCTAACTACTCTTCCACATGGCATACCCTCAGATACTTGAAGTTATCCATGGTTATCCATTATATAAACTCCTTCATCATAAATTTTCTCTTCTCAGGGCTAAACAACCATCCTTTTATGGCACGATCTTGAAGCCCTTGGCCAATCTGGCTGCCATCCATTGGCCAGTTTCTAATTTGTCCATGTCCTGCTGAAGACAATGCCTGGAACTGAACATGGGACTGACCAGGACAGAGCATAATGAAACCATCACCTCCCTAATCTCAAACACTATGACTTTGTTAAAGTATCTCAAGGTCATGTTAGCTTCCTTGACTACCATATCACACTCTTGATATTTACTGAATTTGCAATCCACCAAAACAGAGATCTTTTTCACATTAACTGGTGTCAAGTCACATGTCCTTACCAAACCTCTTGGCTTCAGGGTTTGACCTTACTCAAGTATAAGATATTTTTCCCTATTCATTTTCAACTTAAAGAATCAGCCGGAGGTAGTTGGTATAGAACTGACTTCAGAGCTGGGTTCTGACAAGTACTGGCTGTGCACCCTGGGCACTTATACTTTCAGGACTCTAATCATCTCTCTGAGATGATAATCCACAGAGAATATGCTGACCTGCTCTGCATGAATAGGGCAAATTTCTTCACTTCTTCGCTATACCAGTAAATCGCAGGTCCACCCCAAAATTCACATTATTAGATTTAGTCTAGTATTCTATTTCCTTGACATATTTTTGGATACTGATTCCATCATCCAGTGTGTTAGATGTTCCATTTCAGCTTTGTATTGTTTCCATATTTGGTGAATATGCAATCTAAACTTCTAAGTCATTGATAGAAATGTTAAATAGCCCAAAGCTAGACCAAGATTCCCAGAGGATTACATCAGAGAATTCCTTCCTAGGTGATATTGAACAATTAATTATGATTCCTTGGATCTGATTGTTCAGTTGGTTACTATTGCTTCTTTATTTCTTTTGATGGCACCATCATCATTTTAGTTACCCAGGTTCATAATCTTGGTTCTGTTCTTGATTTTTCCATCTCCTTCACTCCCCTATATCTAATCTGTTGGCATGTCCTATTGATTCGACCTCCAAAACATGCTTCATATCTTTCCTTCACTTCCCTGATCTATTAGTCTTCTTGTCCTGTCCAAGAAGAAAAGAAAAGGAAAGAAGGAAGGAAGGAAGGATGGATAAAGATGGAAGAAACACTAATTTGGTATGACCTATCCCTGATAAAGCCATGCTGACAAGAATTGGAGTCAGAAAAACCCAAGTTAATAATCTGTCTCAGGAACTTACTAGCTGAGTGACCTTGAGATAAGTTATTAACTTCTCAACCTCAGTGTCTCATCTCTAAAATGGGGGTAATAGCACCTCTCCCACAGAGTTGTTCTAAGGATTAAGTGAGATAAAAAAATTGTAAAACACTTTGCAACTCTTAAAGTGCTATATAAATGCTAGCTATCATCATTATCATCATCTATCAACTCAGCCACTACTGAATTCAATTGCTTAACATCTCTTACGGGGATTAGTCCAAGAACCTCCTAACTGGCTTCCAGTTGCTACCCTCTCCAAACCATTCTATCCCAGCTGATAAATTGATATTACTTAAACACAGATCTGACCATATTACTCTTGAGGGAATATTTATTGCCCCTAGGATTAAAAAGAAAAGAAAAAATTGTTAACTTGGCCTTCCTCCTTCCTCACTCCCTCCCTCTCTTTCTTCTTTCCTTCCTTCCTTCCTTCCTTCCTTCCTTCCTTCCTTCCTTCCTTC